>NC_068938.1:42800895-43138395 GCF_016801865.2 Culex pipiens pallens
CGAAAATCTGTTTTTTTTTTAAGGAATTTTCTGATCGATTTGATGATTTTGGCAAAGTTGTAGGTATTGATGAAGACAATTCAGAAAAGAAATAGGACGCGGAAAAATTGCCATTTTTTAATGAACTTTATTTTACAAAAATTCCATTTCCCAAAATCCACATTTTAATTTAATTTTGGTATTTTTCGAAATGTTTTAATGAACCAAAAACCGCAACTTATGGCCATAGAAAAATATTGGCAAAAAATTGTTTTGATTTTGTGAAAAAAATATTTTTTGAAAAATAAAAATTCTACACAATATTTTGTTACTTTATTCTCAATGTAAAATTAATTTTGCATTCTTAAAACCTCGAACATTTCAAAAGGGCGTAATATTGAATATTTATCCTTTTAAAAATGTTGGTCTTAATTCCAAATAGAATGAAAATGAAAAATAGACATTCTACACAACATTTTTTTGCTTTGTTTTAATTGTAAAATAACTTTAGCATTCTGAAAAACTCTAACATTTCTAAAGGGCGTAATATTGAATATTTGACTTTTTCAAAATGTTCGTCTTGATTCCAATAGAACATTTGTGAAAAATAGTAATTCCACACAACATTTTTTACTTTGTTTTTAATTTTAAATTACTGTTGCATTCTAAAAAACTCTTACATTTCAAAAGGGCATAATATTGAATATTTGTCCTTTTTAAAATGCTCGTCTTAATTCCGAATAGAATATTAATGAAAAATATAATTTCCACACAACATTTTTTAGTTTGTTTTTAATGTAAAATTACTTTTCCATGCAAAAAAAATCAAAAAAACTGAATATTTGACCTTTTTAAAATGTTCGTCTTAATTCAAATAGAATGAAAATAAAAAAACTCCAACATTTCAAAAGGGCGTAATATTGAATATCTGACCTTTTAAAAATGTTCGTCTTGATTCCAAAATTTTAAAAATGTTTTTTTTAAGATTACAATAAAAAAAGGCCAATTTTGTAAATAATTGCTTATTTAATAAAGCTGGTCTACATGAAGGAAAGGGGTCCGAAATTAAAAAAAAAACAGGTTCCGTGTGGTTTGTCAAATTTTCCGATCAAATTTGTTTTGTTCTTGTTCCGTGACTCTGGTTGAGGGGGCATAATTTTGAAAAAATAGGCGAAAGGTATCACAACATGCTTTATAAAACATTACAGTTATGCTTCGGTCAATGAATTTATATTTTTTGTCCTATGCTTTAAAGTATTGAACTGATCTGTAGCTTGAAGTTCTAAATCTTTAAAAAGTTTCAAAATATTTTTATTTATAAAAATACATGAATTAGAAATTGATTTAAAAGTTGTTTCAATGAAAATTTAACTTTCAGTCAATATTTTTTATGGCCCCCTCATTTTTCAGGAAAATTCTGAACTGGAAATAATGGTAAAACCTAGATTTATTGTGTACATTCTATTGCGCAATTCTCACTAACTTGGACTTCGCACTAAATTATTGCTATCGATCGCACTATTGCGACTTGTCAAACTGGCTTGGAAAATTTCAATTTTCTCAGAAAATGATCAAAGCGAGCCGATGATGCTCACCTGTCAATCGCAATTTAAAAGTGCGAATGTCCAGTTTGGTGAAAACTGCGACTGGAAATGTAAATAAACAACTGCTGGTTGCCTAGTTTTTGGAAATTTTGTTGTCAAAAGTGCGAGAGAAAAGTGCGGGCCAAATTCAAGTTACAGTGCAAGGATCAATTGTTTCATGTTTTTTTTTCTTTGACCTTTTGTTCTTTTGAAATTTGTTTAAAATATCGACATAATTAATATCTGAGGGTCACCAATAATATTAATATTGACTGTTTATTAGACCCCTTTAAAATATTTGCTTTAGTTCCAACATTTTCGAAACATTATCAGACAATTTCACGAATATTTCATATTTTTAAGTTGAAAAAGCTTTAGCTCAAAAAAGGTGTTTAAAAAAAATACACATTACACTTTTTTATATTTTTCTAATGTTTTTAATCACAATTTTTTCTGAAAATTTATTAACAAAATCTTTTAAGGCCATTGCAAATATATTTTGAAGTTTATATTGCCCTTTAGGGGGTAAATTTTTAAAGAAAAACTTCAAAAAACATTTTGAAGTGGATTTTCCTACGTTTATTATCAAATTTAGCATAGTTTTTTTTTAATTCGAATGTACAGTATCGCAACAAGTTTTTTTTTCTCGCGGAAAAAATCTTCAGTACTTAGATTTTTTTAAATAAATGATTGCAAAACAACTGGACTACTGTGAAAAGCATTTTGAACCACTTTTTTATTCAAATGTTGAAATCATGGCTAGTATTTTCAATTTAAAATATTGTTTTAAAAATAATGATTTAAGTACCTTTACAAGAAATAGAAAATTTGTTATCAAAGTGAATCACGATGTGGATTTTAGTGAAAATATTGTCAGCGAAGGAAAATTTACATTTTTGATTGAAAAATCATGACAATGATGAAGGTCGAATTAAACATTAAAAATAAAAATATTTTTCCGTGTCATATCATGATGGGGCGTTATTGAGTTTGAAAATCTAGAATCAAAGCAACAACAAAAAAAGTATCATAAATTTATCTTTGAGACATAAATAACTGGAGATTTATTCGGGCCTGATAAGAGGGCAATAAATAATTCCAGGGTCCGGCAACAGCTGCTGCCTGGGGAGGGGGCTTTACGAGCCGGCAGTTATCTGATGCATCTGATTTGACAAGTGGACAACCGGGCGACGGATCGGGGCCTCAGCAAATGATACATGTGTCCTGCCGTCGGTTTTATCGGCATCTCATCAGGCTGAGCGAAACTATCAATCAAATGTGTTCTAGGGGGTTGTTTTAATACAGAATAAAACTCGTGTGTTAATAAATAAGTAATGAACTATGAGCAATTTCAAAAATAATAAAAATAACTTTTTTTCTCATTTTTCTATTTCAGGTTAGTCCCTTTAAAGTTGTTTGTATTTTTTAAGGTAAGTTTTTACTACGATGCTTTAATAAATTTCATTTTTTGTGTTGGTTGTCAAATGTGACAAACTTGTTAAATTATGATCAGAAAACAATTTCCCTTATCCACCTTCCACGGCAACTTCCACTTTTAGATAAGCTACCCAGGATCTACCTCAGAATCGAGAGCTAATCATCAGAAGTTTATAACTCTAACCAAGCTACTGACCATCAGCACAACACATTCTCGGGCAGTTTTCTGCAAACTTCCCGCAAGCTTCTGTTGCCGATACCCATGTTTATAGCTATGAACGAGGAGGAAGCTTTTTGCTATCAAACAGGAAAGTGAGCTTTTTTTTTGCTCAACTACTTTTATACTACACGCTGGTGGTTAGTTTATTTATGTCGATCGATAAGCATTTTGAGTATTTTGCCAGTTGTGAACGTTTTGAATTTCTTAAAAAAAAATTATTACTATATTAAATTTATTTAAAAAAAAACTGAGAAAAAAATGCTTCTCTGTTTAACAAAAATTCCCCACTTAACTTGCTCACCGCTCGCTGACGATATCGATAAACAGTACTAAAAACATTATTATTCTACAAAACAGAGAGGAAGTACCCTTCCTTGGTCCAGTTGCCACATTGGCTCCGTTTCCAGTGCTGGTTAGCCTGAATTCAGCAAGGACAGCCAACCAAAGCTGTTTTAGGGCTGCTCTTGTGAACACCGTTTGCTGCGGCTGTTGCTGCAGCTGTCAGGAGGAAATGATTCATATTTAGCAGCGTAATAATTATCCACATGTGGCACTTCCTAGCTCCTGGTGCGGCTTGTTTAGTGCTTTTGTAGTGCTAGTTGCGATAGATTTAACACGTTAGAATCGATTTCAAACCATTTTCGCAATTGTAAATTTTGAAAATGGTTTCCTTTATTAGCTTTCGGTAGCTTGTGGGCACGTGTTGGAATCACATCAAAAAAGACACGTGAATTTAAATTGCACCGACCAAAACCCCTCATTTGTAGGTCAGCAATGAAGCAAAATCGATGTCGATTTCTTTGTTACGAAAGCGATAATAAAAAAAATGACCATGATATGCAACCCCAAAAATGCGCTCACCATGATCCCACAAAAAAAAAAACACATTTAAAGACCCACATGGTTGTGGGTGGTGTGCAATGCGCCGCGGCACAGCCTCAAAATGTCAGTCCAATTAAACAAATGTCAGTCCGCACCACCCCTTCTACCTCCTGACCGACAACCCAGCAGACAAATTGATGAGAAACAATGGAAAGTGAAAAACAACCATCGACGAATTGAGTGCAAACTTTTGCCATCAGAAAAAAAAGTCAGCCCCGAAAACACGGCCCACCTCATGTTAATAAATCAATTTTTCACGAGCGCGCTCTATTTATCGACTGACTGCTGCACCAAATTTCAAAAGTGCCAATCAGCCAACCAAGAAGTACGTTGCTGAAGTGTTTCTGAAAAGATAATAACAAAACAAAATCATTTAGAAAGAAATTTAATTCACTTTAAATGTGCTGAGATGGTACAAAATTTTTACATTTTTGTCCATTAAAGTAACATTAACATTTAAAAAAATAAAAAAATACCTCATTTGGGGTTTAAAAAGCATATGGCTATGGCAAATTTATTGTTGTTTAGTTACCAACTATAGAGAATTTGTTTTATAATCTAATATATCTCAAAATTTGTCAAGATTTCGAATTTTAACTTTTTTTTATTTCGATAAAACTTTGTCCGTGCGTTTTCAATGTCAAAAGTGGCCATTTTGCATAAATAGTTTGGTTTCCAAAACACGTATTATTGATTTCGAAATGTTTTGATATTTTTTAAGTGACAAAAAGTTTCGGATGATGCATATAAATCCATATAATTTTCCATAAAAATTTGGCAGCTGTCCATACAAAAATGATGCATGAAAATTCAAAAATCTGTATCTTTTGAAGGTTTGGTGTCTTCGGCAAAGTTGTAGGTATGGATAAGGACTACTCTGAAAAAAATAATGCACGGTAAAAAAAATGGTGAATTTAACTAAACTTTTTGTCACTAAAACTTAATTTGCAAAAAAAAACACAATTTTTATTTTTTTTAATTTTTTGATTATTTAAGGGGACATTAAATGCCAACTTTCAGAAATTTCCAGGTTATGCAAAAAAATCTGTGACCAAGTAATGAATTTTTGAATCAATACTGATTATAAAAAAACGAAATATTTGTCGCAAAAATTTTTCAACTTCATTTTTCGACGTTAAATCGAATTTGCAATCAAAAAGTACTACAGTGAAACTTTGATAAAGTGCACCGTTTTCAAGTTAAAGCAATTTTCAGGTAACTTTTTTTGAAAATAGTCGCAGCTTTTCATTTTTTTAATTTAGTGCATATGTTTGCCCACTGTTGAAAATAAAAATTTGAAGGGCTGAGAAAATTCTCTATATTTTGCTTTTTTGAACTACATTGAAACGACCCATAGTTGCCATGAAAAGGTTTAAAAACTGGAAAATTAATGTTTTCTAAGTCTCACCCAAACAACCCACCATTTTCTAATGTCGATATCTCAGCAACTAATGGTCCGATTTACAATGTTAAAATATGAAACATTCGTTAAATTTTCCGATGATTTCGAAAACAATATTTTCAATATTTTCAAATCAAGAAGTTTTGGATGATGCAAAATATGAATTTTTTAAAATTGTGATTTTATTAAAAACATCGAAAATACTGTCAAAAATTACAGATTTAAATCAAATCAAAAGTGTATTTTTTAACATTCCATTTCCAACGCCGAAGGCTCCAAAAAAGTTGGATCGGTAACTTCAACTCAATGGTACTCGGGCATAACTCAACCAATCAAGATGATTCTTCTTTCCAAAGATTTGTTAGGATGTCTAGATGATTCTAGAACTTTGCAGAATTTTATTTGATCAAATCTGTAATTTTTGTGATTAAAAACATCGTTCCAAATTATTTTTCCCGTGTAAAAAAAAATCGCGTAAAAAAAAATTTTCGCGGAGGCAGTCGTTTTAAAAAAGGTGGAACGATGTTTTCGGTCGTAGAAATTACAGATTTGTTCAAATCAAGTTCTGCAAAATTTTAGGATCACCGAAACAATGTTTACAAATCACTGGAAACAAGAATCGTCCCGATTGGTTGAGTCATGCCCGAGAATCAGCGAGTTGAAGTTACCGTTCCACTTTTTTTGGGAGGCTTGGGCGTCCGTGTAAGTTGAACATGCGTTGGGCGTTCCAGTGTTAATTTAATAATACTTCATGCAAAAAGCAGCTGAAATTTTTTTTACAATTATTCTCTATTGACATTTCTGATTGGACAGTTGATTGCCAAGGAAAAATATCTTAAAGTTTTATTGTTGTTAAAATTGAGTTTTTTTCAACTGATGACATCTTGGCAACTGAGAGATAGATTTTTAAGTGTCAAAAAATGAAACTTATGTGAAATCTTCTTCAGGCCCTACATTTAAAAATTAAATGAAAAAGAGTTATTTAATAACAAAGCTCAAAATTTCTCAAAAGTTTCATTTACTGTAGGAATTTTTCTTAGCTTATCTAAACTATTTTGTCCTCTTCCTTTAGAAAGTATTTCAAGATTGCAAAAAAAAGAAAATTTTAGAAAAATTACCTTAAAATGCATTTGACTTAAAAACGTGCAATTTATCAAAAAAATGTTGGGTAGTTTTCTATTGCAAAATTCTGTTTATTTTCCAAAAAATATGATTTTAAAAAAAACAAAAAAAAACGAGTTCATGCTATAACATAAAAAACATATTTATTTCTCACCGAATGTCTATAATCTTTAGCTTCATCAGCACTCAAATGATTATACTGCAATAAATATCGAAATTAGCTGTTAGCAGGATCTACTGCAATTTTTAAGTTGTTAGCTGGACGATTCCAGAAAAAATGTTTGTGAAACGTTCTGAAACAAACAAAAAAGCACGTCACAGACAATTTGTATTTAACATAATTTTCAGAAAAAAAAAATGCAAAAACCAACGTACAAGTAAAAACTGCAATTTGTTTCACTGCTCTCAGACACAAGATTGACCAACTTTTCCCATTAAATTATGCACAGAAAGTGCTTCTGTTTTTGCGAGCTGCAAGGCAGAAGGTACAAAACTCAACCGGAGAGAGAGAAAAAGAGTACATTCCGGTACACTCGTCTGGACGGCTGGTAATCATGTTCCCGGTGTGTTGAACACGGTGTGTCTTCCCGGTGGCAAAAAAAACGTACGGTGGTCATCTCGGGTGTGGGGTAGTTTGTCAGTTGTGGACCGTAGCTAGATATTTGTAAAAGTACAACAATATCCGTGAGGAGGTCTTAGACTCTTGATAACACCAACGTTTCAGTGACGTAATTTGAGAACCCCTCCCAGTCAACCAGTCACTACCCTATTTATGCAGATTATAATACGAGACCGTCCCACAGACAACGTGGTGGCCAAGCTAACGGGCAGAACCGAGCACAAGATTCGTGGCTTGGCTGCGAGATGAGCTGCTGATGACGATTAATAATGGCTGCAAAGGCTGCTGGTCAACCTCCGGCCAACCAGACCGGTACTAGTGGTAGTTCCGGTGCATCGAGGCCCAGCCCGTGCAATGTGTACGTTCTATTATTTAAATTAACTTGTGCTGACGACGACGTCGCCACTACGGTATCTCCGTGGTACCAGGGCTAGGCCTGGGTTTGCAGATGGACCGGCCTAGGGACATTTGCTGACTGAGTGAGTCTGCTTCCGGAACATTATGGTTCCTGTCAGCAGGTGTCAAATGGAGAGAATTTGTAATGTTTAGCTGTATAAGAATTTAGATTATAATTTATTCTACTCGATTCACGGGCCGAAATTTTGAGAGCGAATATGAAAATCAAGCCAACTGTTAACAAGTTCGGCAACAAAGATTGTATAGCTTCTATCCATGTAGTATACCTGCACGGAAGTTGTATATAGTTCATATTCACTTAACTAAAATTTTATTAACTCCTGTTAATCTGGTTACTAGTAACATTTTTTTCTCTTTCCAAATTATTTACTTTTCATAACATTTTTTTCGGAATGATTTCGTATGAGAATTTTATCCTTCCCGAGCAGACGGAAATAACGTGGGAATAACATTTTTTGATATTTGAAAATACTAAGCCATTTTATGTTATTTATAACAAGAATTGTTATTCGCCGTTATGAATTTTTTGTTATTGAATTGTTATTGTAATAACAGACTAAAAACATTTAAAGTTATTCTTCGAACAAATCTTTGTTATTATTTTTTGTTATTTTAACAACTAATCCGATCATTCCGATAATAGTTGGTGGTATTCTTCCATAACAAAAAATGTTATTCCAAAGTTGTTTTGGTTTTCAACCAATATCAGACCGATTGTTATGATAACAAAAACTGTTATTAAATACTTTTGCAAAAATGGATTTTGCAAGAATATTCCATAACACTTTCTGTTATTTTAACAGTATTTGTTATTGAAATGGGATGAATTTAGTTATTACCGTCTATTCGGGTTCACTTTGACCACAGAAGCAAATTTTTACATCATTGGCAGTTCCATGCACCACAGAAGCAAATTTTTACATCATTGGCAGTTCCATGCAATTTTGATAACTGTTAATACAAAACTGATTCGTAAATATTACACAATTTGTATTTTCGATAGATCATTAAAAATAATTCTGTCTTTTGTAAGGTTTGTAATATTAATAAAAGAGAACATGGAATAAATATATCAAATTTGCAAATCTGTCAAAAACAAAACAAAGATGCAAGCTCGAATATACATTCTAATACAACGTCACACTTTTTCAAAAATTTGTACCATGTTAAAGTTATATACATTTCAAGGCAAACTATCTAAAAAAATTGTCAGTTTTTTTTGCATTTTTGCAAAACCCTCCGTTTTTTTACATTGTTGATCGTACTGAGTTTTTCTCCCAAGTAAAAAAAAAAGTTAAATTTTAAAAGGTTGCAAATTTTGATGGTATAATATTACTTCTTTTTTCAGGAATTTAATGTGACACAAAATTTCGTCACTTGCGTGCTATCTTGTGACACGTCCTATTTTTTTAACAGTAGTCGTGTCACAATATAGCACTCTAGCAACGATTTGTTAAGCAATCCCAGATCAAATATTACCATAATTTTAAATTTACTGTGCATTAAAAACTCATTTTTAAACTTCATCTCTCTCAACATCAATAACTCAAAAACGATTGGTTCGATTTTCAAACTTTTATTAAATTTTCTACTTTTTCTAGACAAATAATTATAAAATATGTTTTAGACCATTTAAAATGTTACTTTAATTTGTAAAAAACAACTAAACTTCACAAAACTTTTTTTTCATTTGAAATAGATTCCGAGTGATTGTGAGTTGAAAAATGAGGGCTAATTAGATGTCAATGGAAAAAACTTATTGTTTACAAAAATTTAACGAGGCTGTTTGATTTGGCATCTAAAACTATTTGGAATTTCGTTGCACAATTATTTCTTTTCAAGAATCTCAATTTTCCAAAATCTATTCTCTGGCAACAGATTTAGAACCATCCAAAACTCTTGCGCAAACGTTCCAGAAGAAATCATTCAAATGAGTGTATTAACATCAATGAAAAGAAAAGCATGTTTATGGCTAGTAGCAGCAGTAATATGTTTTAATCTTAAAAATACCAAGTACGCAACAGTAAAGGACTTTCAGCACCACATTAGAAAAATCAGACGGAATTTTAAAGAAGTTTTCAAGAAACATTTTGGGAATCTGCTAAACATTTGCTAAGACCGTTGTTTTTTTTTTTTTTTTTGTAAAATATCTCCGTAAAATAAAGACAATCAATAAAAAAAAAAATCTCAATCATAACTTCTTAAACTCACATTTCGAAAAATTAATTATCGTAAAACGGGATGACTTTGATAGCCGAGGTGACTTTAGCAGGTTTGAAATTTTTCCGCAAAATGAAGGGTACAAATTAACCCTCTACAACCTAACCCCGCCTTTAGACGGGCTTCGATCTAAAAAATCGCCAAAAATCAATTTTCCAACTGATTTTTGATCTTTAAAAAGCATTGGAAAGAAGAATTCTGAACATTTTAGAAAATTTCGGGGTTGGGAGTTAAACTTGTTTTATGTGACTTTGCCAATGTTTTTAAAAATGACATTTTTTTAGGGGCTAACTTTGGCTGTGTTTTTTACGAACATTTCCAATGTTTTCAGTAAAAAGAAGTATGCAGTAATTTTTGTAGTGTCCCAGACTATGCCTCTACGCATTTTTTTGCAATTTAAATGATGATGGTGCCATTCTATAGCAGAAAATGTGAAAAACATGCAAAAAATTGAAAAAGTGACTGTAAAAACGTGAAAAAATTAGATAGGCAAAATGTAATTATATTAGGTGGTAGAATAGGCCAAATACTACCAAAAACAAACATAAACTAAACAAGATAAATGCATATTAAAAAACTAAAATAAAACAAGAAAAACATAAAACAAGAGAAGTAAAGTTTTTAGTAGAACAAAAGTTGCTCAAAATGACCTTCTAAACAGGGGAAAAATAAATATTTTCGAAAAAAAAATTTGGGCGGTAGAGGGTTGAATACGTATAGAATGCTATGGAATCATACCGACGTGTTCAATTCTATACCACAGTAAGTATGATTCCTTAGCATTCTATACGTATTTAATTTGTGCCCTTCATTTTGCGGAAAAATCTCAATAAGAAGTTTTCATAAAATTTGGAAAAGTTTAAATAGTTAGTTAACTATAATTAAGAAAATTGTTGATGAATAGCATGATTCTCAAAGTGTCATGATTTTCTCAATGAACATAATTTTGAATCGGAAAACTGAATGCATTTTCGGATTCTTTGGATAATTTAGAGAGAAGGTAAAATATGTTTGTAAATAGGCGTCATCCATAAAGTATGTCACGCTCTAGGGGGGGAGGGGAGGTCTAAGCAAGTGTGATATTGCGTGTTGTAAGTATAGGAAAAGCGTGACAAAGGGGGGGAGGGGGGGGTAAATTTTGGCTGATTTTAGCGTGACGTAATTTATGGATGAAGCCATAGTAAATTCTATGTGTTTTTAAAACATAATAAATTTTGCTTTTTTCAAATTTATAGGCACTTTCAGTCGATTTTTGCCTTCCTCACCTCAATGAGGAAAGGCTATAAAATCACTCGAAAAATGAACTTCTTTATTCGACCGCGTAGACCCACCTTCGCGTATACCTATCGACTCAGAATCAAATTCTGAACAAATGTCTGTGCGTGTGTCTGGATGTGAGTCCGTGCACCGAAAAATATGCACACGATTATATCCGGACCTGCTGAACCGATTTGGACCGTTTTGGTCTCATTCGATCCGTCTTGGGGTCCCACATGACCCTAGTTAATATTATGAAGTATGGATAAGTACTTCAAAAGTTATGCTAAAAAACGATTTGGCTAGAGTTTGAAATATTGTTAAAAAGGGTGGTTTTTGTAAGCAAACCCGTCATGCTATACATTGTTAGAAAGGTATTTAAAAAACTTTCCAAAAAGCCCAAAAGATTGAAGATCTGACAACCCTATCAAAAGTTATAAGTACTTTAGTGTATTTAATAAACTTTTTTTGAGGCCGGATCTCAGATATTTTGATAAAAATAAGTATTATTTATACAATTTTTTTAGGCTGTGTGGTGTATTCACTTTGTGAATGCGAGGAAGGCACCTAAAGGTGGATAAAGTAACGTTTTTTAAAATAAAATGTGAAAACATCTGATTCGTGCTTCGAATTCAGTTTAAAATAAAATTAGAATCGGTAATATCATAAACAAAACTTGTTTTAACGAATTTCAGGCAAAATTCTGACTTTTTTTTAACAATTATACCTAAAATTTATGTGTTTTGTTAAAAAGCTCATAAACTTAGTTAACTAAATAATAACATTGATTTTTTTTTCTTAAAAACTATATTACCAATCAAAAAAAAATTTGCACACATTGAATTTAATTTTAACCAGAAAAACTATGACTATTAAAGTCACCCCGGAATTCTAAATATGAATTTTTAACGCCACTGTTTTTCAAAGCACTATTGAAAAAACTTTTTTTCAAAGATAGTGGACCTGGACCTTGTGTGGCCTACCCCAGTGCATGTTTTAAACATAATAATCTTGTGAAAAACCTTAACAATTGGAAAATATTCCAAAAATAAAGTAAATGCCTATCAATGCCACCCGGTTTACGGAATGCTTAATGGCTTCTTTCGACATTTGCATGCTAAAAAATTATTCAAATTAAAAAATACAAATTCATAAAATCAATTCCAATATATTCAGAATCCATGTCATCCCAATCAGGCCAGCTCGATATGACTCCTTGAGCTAACCGACTTTTTTATTTTTTATTCTTGTTTACTAAAAGTAACAGAATGCATAATTTTTCAAGAAAATTGAATGGTTTTAAAAAAACAATTAAAATTCATCAAAATTATTTGATTAAAGCCAAACATAACAAAAAAGCTTTGCACAGAAAGTTCACAACCCAAAGTCAAACTTATTTCCCTAAACAAGGGAAACCTTCAAGCTGGAGTGGTAGTGGAGGGTGTGTAGGCACGTTCAGGGGGAAATGTTTGATGAGTGTTTTTGTACGAAATTTATTCGGTGGTAAAACAACGCGGCTGGGGCGACAAAAATCGATAGTACCAAAAAAGCCATCGATTGGCGTGTGGTATTTGCCGAGTGTTCTGCACACGGAGGGAAATTTTAGATTTTTTTTTGATTAATGATATAGAAAAAAAAACAGATTTTTTAAAATGAGTTGTTTAAAGAATAATTGAACTGAAAACCTACCTAATTCATTGAAAATTTCTTGCGTGCCCCAAATTCCACACCCAAGGCCGACAAGGACAGATTCTGGGGGTAATAAAATGGTACTTAACGGTCGTTGATCGAACGGAGTGGCGTGGCTTCCAAAACCAGCACTGGCAGAGTCCTGGGGCAGGGCACGTGCCACCGAAAAGTGACAAAAAGCCAAACGGTTATTGGGGGGTACCAAAACGATGGTGGTATCGTAAAAAAGCGAAACCTTTGCCACTGCTGCGCTGATGGACAATGTAAAGATGCTAACGATTGGAACTGTTTTACGGTGCAGAATCTTGGCTTGATTTTATGTGAGTTTGATGCTTTAAAATAACAATAAAGTTGACAAATTCCCACTTTTGGCAGAATCTACATCAATCAATTCCCAATCAGCATCGATCTCAATTAGTCGCTGACACTTTCCAACCAGCGCAGCCAGCATTTAATAAAGTGTTCTTCGCTTCTCAATGGGACATAAATGACTGACATGTTCCGGTGGTTGAACCTGCTTGAACCGGTGCCAACGCAGCAGATTCTGGTTCCGTTCTTTTTGATGAGGGTCCTGGTCCAATCAGCCCGTTGTTGGGAGGTACTTCATCATGGAATGTCCCCCCGGGACGACCCCAATCTGTGGTGTGCGGTCGCTGACACGGCGTCGTGCGGGTCAAATCTCGACAGCTCAGAATAATAGAGAACGCAGCGTTTTTTTTTTCACCCCCCACCAAGAGGAGTGACTATCGGGTGAGATAAAATCGGAAAAGAGAAGAAGAAAAAAAAACACAACATAATTGAGCGCTTTTCACTTGGCATCCACCACGTGGCGTCACTCTAATGAAGGTGAAAATGATAATCCGTTCCACCTGGCCTGTTCTGGTCAGGTCTGGTGCAAAAAAGCGATGCATCGGATGCGCTGAATATGCAATCGGCCATGAATAATGCAGTTGGACCAATCGGACGGATCAGAGACTGACCGGCCGAGCGAACGCCCTGCTGAAGCGGTCAAGTGACAAACGCGCGTCAGTCTGACACCACACCCTGGCTCAGCTGAGTGATCCCGTTGTGTGTGTGATTTTGCGATTCAGTGGTCAGCTGGGGATTTAAGTGGACTTTTAGTTTTTTGATTAAGTGTGGATTTTTACTTGGTTCATCACCAAACCTTGTTTTAGATTTCTCGCGTTTGAAAGAACAGATCAACACATATGATTTTGTTTTATTTTTAGTTTAATTTAAAAAAAATAGAAAAACTACATAAATTAATGTATAAAAATCATTGCAAAATAACACAACAATCTTTTAAAAAACTATAAAAACAACGATAACATTGAAAAAATGTAAAGAGAGTTATGTAAAATACATGACCAGTATGCCGAAGAATATTCTAAGATTTTAATTAACAAGTCTGTTTAAGAATAAAACACACAATCAGATCTGTGGACACCATGGTCTAACTGTCTATTTTCATGTCCAGTATAATAAATTGTGAAGTGAGCATTAGGATGTAACAAAAAAAACTAAATATTTTAAAAATCGAAAAATACTGTTTTTTTTTGAAAATAATTAAATTTTAATAATTTGCAATATGGATATCAAACGCTCATGCATGGTTTTATTGGAGTTTTTTTGTAAAATATTAAATTTTAATTATAATTTTTTTATCAATTTGAAATATGGGTAACAAAGTGAAATTCGGGGTTCAGGGTGCACAGCAGCCAAGGAAGTTGTTGTCTCCTT
Organism: Culex pipiens pallens; assembly: GCF_016801865.2. Lineage (NCBI taxonomy): Eukaryota > Metazoa > Arthropoda > Insecta > Diptera > Culicidae > Culex > Culex pipiens. Next base: position 42,815,463 of record NC_068938.1, read on the forward strand.
ATTGCAAAATTGTCAAACTTACGGACCCAATCCTACCTGTGAAAACTGCTGACACTAATTGATTTTTTCATTCTTTAAGAAGGGAAAACTCTCTTTACTAGGGATTACTGCTGAAGGAAAATTAAACTTGTGCCAGTTATCACAAGTTAAAATAGTTTTCCCTTCTTTAAAGAACGGAAAGTTCAACTTTAACTAATGCCCAAAATAGTTTTTCGTTTTTTTTTTATTTTTCCCTTGTTTAGTAGTCCGTTTTAGGCAACTTTTGTTCTACGAAAAACTTTACTTCTCTTGTTTTATATTTTTCTTGTTTTGTTTTTAGTGTTTTTCTTTGCATTTGGATAATCCTCCGCCAACTCACACAGCACTGAATAATCGTCAGTCAAATTTATGATTCAGCCATTTTAATTTTATTATTTTTAATGTGATATGCAAAGATATCTGAGCAGTTCTCTACGGAATCGGTCATTTTTCTTTAATTTTAATTTTTATATTTTTTAATCCGGCTGATACTATTTTGGTGCCTTCGGTATGCCCAAAGAAGCCATTTTGCATCATAAGTTTGTTCATATAATTTTCCATACAAATTTGGCAGCTGTCCATACAAAAATGATATGTGAAAATTCAAAAATCTGTATCTTTTGAAGGAATTTTTTGATCCATTTGGTGTCTTCGGCAAAGTTGTAGGTATGGATATGGACTACAATGAAAAAAAATGATACACGGTAAAAAAAAATTGGTGATTTTTTATTTAAATTTTTGTCACTAAAACTTGATTTGCAAAAAACACAATTTTTATTTTTTTTATTTTTTGATATGTTTTAGAGGACATCAAATGCCAACTTTTAAGAAATTTCCAGAATGGGCAAAAAATCTTTGACCGAGTTATGATTTTTTGAATCAATAAAATTTTTTTCAAAAAATCGAAATATTGGTCGCAAAAAATTTTCAATTTCATTTTTTTATGTAAAATCGAATTTGCAATCAAAAAGTACTGTAGTGAAATTTTGATAAAGTGCGCCGTTTTCAAGTTATAGCCATATTTATTAAACTTTTTTCAAAAAAAGTCGAAGTTATTGATTTTTTTTAAATAGTGCCCATGTTTGCCCACTCTTGAAAAAAATATTTTTGAATAGCTAAGGAAATTCTCTCTATTTTTTTTCTGGACTTTGTTGATACGACCCTTAGTTGCTGAGATATTGCCATGCAAATGTTTAAAAACAAGAAAATTGATGTTTTCTAAGTCTCGCCCAAACAACCCACCATTTTCTAATGGCGATATCTCAGCAACTAATGGTCTGATTTACAATGTTAAAAATGAAACATTCGTGAAATTTTCTGATCTTTTCGAAAAAAATATTTAAAAAAAATTAAATCAAGACTAACATATCAAAAGGGCGTAATATTGAATGTTTGGTCTTTTTGAAACGTTAGTCTTGATTTATTTTTGAAAATATTCTTTTCGAAAAGATCGGAAAATTTCACGAATGTTTCATATTTTAACATTGAAAATCGGATCATTAGTTACTAAGATATCGACATTAGAAAATGGTGGGTTGTTTGGGTGAGACTTAGAAAACATCAATTTTCTTGTTTTTAAACATTTGCATGGCAATATCTCAGCAACTAAGGGTCGTATCAACAAAGTCCAGAAATGCAAAATATAGAGAATTTTCTTAGCTATTCAAAAATATTTTTTTCAAAAGTGGGCAAACATGGGCACTATTTAAAAAATATCAATAACTTCGACTTTTTTTGAAAAAAGTTACATAAAAATGGCTATAACTTGAAAACGGTGCCTTTTATTCAAAAAATCATAACTCGGTCAAAGATTTTTTGCCCATTCTGGAAATTTCTAAAAAGTTGGCATTTGATGTCCTCTAAAACATATAAAAAAAAATAATTAAAAATAGTGTTTTTTTGCAAATCAAGTTTTAGTGACAAAAAGTTAAATAAAAAATCACCAAAATTTGTTTTACAGTGTTTCATTTATTTTCAGTGTAGTCTATATCCAGGTAGGTACAACTTTGCCGAAGACACCAAATCGATCAAAAAATTCCTTCAAAAGATACAGATTTTTGAATTTTTACGAGGAAAAATACCCAAATAGCTCGTACACGCTTTTCAAAATTTCATCCTAAGGTGTACATTGCCGGAGAATGTGTCAAATGAAAATTTTTGTTTTAAATGAAATGAGTAACGTAAAATGGTAGAGTTTTTAAAACTTTTATAGCGTTTTTTTTTTCGATGAAAAATACGTGTTTTCGGAATTTTGAGTACGTCGGGCGTCCAATTTTACATAAAAGTTATTGACACTAAATTTCTATCTCATCACCGTTTCAGACTGCAAATTATTGAAAAACACCTCTTTTTTCTCATGTTCAAAAAAGAAAGGGGACGTACCGCCCCTCCGTCACGAGAAATCGAAAAACGGACCTCGGATTCGTGATCAGGGACAAAAGATACCCCTTAGGACAAAGTTTCCCACGAATCGAAGAGGGGTCGGGACAACTTTTCCCGATTTCGTGTGAGTTGGTAGAGAATTACCCATTTATCTTGTTTAGTTTATCTTTGTTTCTAGCAGTATTTGACCTATTCTACCATCTTCTATCATTACATTTTGCCTGTCTAATTTTTTCATGTTTTTACAGCCACTTTTTAAATTTTTTGACCCCTAAGAAAATACATTTTTAAAAACATTGGCAAAGTCACGTTTAACAAGTTAAATTTTGCAACTCATAAACTTCCTAAAATTTTAAGAGTTCTTCTTTTCAATGCTTTTTTTAGATAAAAAATTGGTTGAAACGTTTATTGGGGGGTACCAAAACGATGGTGGTATCGTAAAAAAGCGAATCCTTTGCCACTGCTGCGCTGATGGACAATGTAAAGATGCTAACGATTGGAACTGTTTTATGGTGCAGAATCTTGGCTTGATTTTATGTGAGTTTGATGCTTTAAAATAACAATAAAGTTGACAAATTCCCACTTTTGGCAGAATCTACATCAATCAATTCCCAATCAGCATCGATCTCAATTAGTCGCTGACACTTTCCAACCAGCGCAGCCAGCATTTAATAAAGTGTTCCTCTCTTCTCAATGGGACATAAATGACTGACATGTTCCGGTGGTTGAACCTGCTTGAACCGGTGCCAACGCAGCAGATTCTGGTTCCGTTCTTTTTGATGAGGGTCCTGGTCCAATCAGCCCGTTGTTGGGAGGTACTTCATCATGGAATGTCCCCCCGGGACGACCCCAATCTGTGGTGTGCGGTCGCTGACACGGCGTCGTGCGGGTCAAATCTCGACAGCTCAGAATAATAGAGAACGCAGCGTTTTTTTTTTCACCCCCCACCAAGAGGAGTGACTATCGGGTGAGATAAAATCGGAAAAGAGAAGAAGAAAAAAAAACACAACATAATTGAGCGCTTTTCACTTGGCATCCACCACGTGGCGTCACTCTAATGAAGGTGAAAATGATAATCCGTTCCACCTGGCCGGGTCTGGTCAGGAGGTGCAAAAATGGCGATGCATCGGATGCGCTGAATATGCAATCGGCCATGAATAATGCAGTTGGTCCAATCGGACGGATCAGCAGAGACTGGCCGGCCGAGCGAACGCCCGATGAAGCGGTCAAGTGACAAACGCGCGTCAGATTGACACCACACCCTGGCTCAGCTGAGTGATCCCGTTGTGTGTGTGATTTTGCGATTCAGTGGTCAGCTGGGGATTTAAGTGGACTTTTAGTTTTTTGATTAAGTGTGGATTTTTACTTGGTTCATCACCAAACCTTGTTTTAGATTTCTCGCGTTTGAAAGAACAGATCAACACATATGATTTTGTTTTATTTTTAGTTTAATTTAAAAAAAATAGAAAAACTACATAAATTAATGTATAAAAATCATTGCAAAATAACACAACAATCTTTTAAAAAACTATAAAAACAACGATAACATTGAAAAAATGTAAAGAGAGTTATGTAAAATACATGACCAGTATGCCGAAGAATATTCTAAGATTTTAATTAACAAGTCTGTTTAAGAATAAAACACACAATCAGATCTGTGGACACCATGGTCTAACTGTCTATTTTCATGTCCAGTATAATAAATTGTGAAGTGAGCATTAGGATGTAACAAAAAAAACTAAATATTTTAAAAATCGAAAAATACTGTTTTTTTTTGAAAATAATTAAATTTTAATAATTTGCAATATGGATATCAAACGCTCATGCATGGTTTTATTGGAGTTTTTTTGTAAAATATTAAATTTTAATTATAATTTTTTTATCAATTTGAAATATGGGTAACAAAGTGAAATTCGGGGTTCAGGGTGCACAGCAGCCAAGGAAGTTGTTGTCTCCTTATTGCAAAATTGTCAAACTTACGGACCCAATCCTACCTGTGAAAACTGCTGACACTAATTGATTTTTTCATTCTTTAAGAAGGGAAAACTCTCTTTACTAGGGATTACTGCTGAAGGAAAATTAAACTTGTGCCAGTTATCACAAGTTAAAATAGTTTTCCCTTCTTTAAAGAACGGAAAGTTCAACTTTAACTAATGCCCAAAATAGTTTTTCGTTTTTTTTTTATTTTTCCCTTGTTTAGTAGTCCGTTTTAGGCAACTTTTGTTCTACGAAAAACTTTACTTCTCTTGTTTTATATTTTTCTTGTTTTGTTTTTAGTGTTTTTCTTTGCATTTGGATAATCCTCCGCCAACTCACACAGCACTGAATAATCGTCAGTCAAATTTATGATTCAGCCATTTTAATTTTATTATTTTTAATGTGATATGCAAAGATATCTGAGCAGTTCTCTACGGAATCGGTCATTTTTCTTTAATTTTAATTTTTATATTTTTTAATCCGGCTGATACTATTTTGGTGCCTTCGGTATGCCCAAAGAAGCCATTTTGCATCATAAGTTTGTTCATATAATTTTCCATACAAATTTGGCAGCTGTCCATACAAAAATGATATGTGAAAATTCAAAAATCTGTATCTTTTGAAGGAATTTTTTGATCCATTTGGTGTCTTCGGCAAAGTTGTAGGTATGGATATGGACTACAATGAAAAAAAATGATACACGGTAAAAAAAAATTGGTGATTTTTTATTTAAATTTTTGTCACTAAAACTTGATTTGCAAAAAACACAATTTTTATTTTTTTTATTTTTTGATATGTTTTAGAGGACATCAAATGCCAACTTTTAAGAAATTTCCAGAATGGGCAAAAAATCTTTGACCGAGTTATGATTTTTTGAATCAATAAAATTTTTTTCAAAAAATCGAAATATTGGTCGCAAAAAATTTTCAATTTCATTTTTTTATGTAAAATCGAATTTGCAATCAAAAAGTACTGTAGTGAAATTTTGATAAAGTGCGCCGTTTTCAAGTTATAGCCATATTTATTAAACTTTTTTCAAAAAAAGTCGAAGTTATTGATTTTTTTTAAATAGTGCCCATGTTTGCCCACTCTTGAAAAAAATATTTTTGAATAGCTAAGGAAATTCTCTCTATTTTTTTTCTGGACTTTGTTGATACGACCCTTAGTTGCTGAGATATTGCCATGCAAATGTTTAAAAACAAGAAAATTGATGTTTTCTAAGTCTCGCCCAAACAACCCACCATTTTCTAATGGCGATATCTCAGCAACTAATGGTCTGATTTACAATGTTAAAAATGAAACATTCGTGAAATTTTCTGATCTTTTCGAATCGATATCAAAAGGGCGTAATATTGAATGTTTGGTCTTTTTGAAACGTTAGTCTTGATTTATTTTTGAAAATATTCTTTTCGAAAAGATCGGAAAATTTCACGAATGTTTCATATTTTAACATTGAAAATCGGATCATTAGTTACTAAGATATCGACATTAGAAAATGGTGGGTTGTTTGGGTGAGACTTAGAAAACATCAATTTTCTTGTTTTTAAACATTTGCATGGCAATATCTCAGCAACTAAGGGTCGTATCAACAAAGTCCAGAAATGCAAAATATAGAGAATTTTCTTAGCTATTCAAAAATATTTTTTTCAAAAGTGGGCAAACATGGGCACTATTTAAAAAATATCAATAACTTCGACTTTTTTTGAAAAAAGTTACATAAAAATGGCTATAACTTGAAAACGGTGCCTTTTATTCAAAAAATCATAACTCGGTCAAAGATTTTTTGCCCATTCTGGAAATTTCTAAAAAGTTGGCATTTGATGTCCTCTAAAACATATAAAAAAAATAATTAAAAATAGTGTTTTTTTGCAAATCAAGTTTTAGTGACAAAAAGTTAAATAAAAAATCACCAAAATTTGTTTTACAGTGTTTCATTTATTTTCAGTGTAGTCTATATCCAGGTAGGTACAACTTTGCCGAAGACACCAAATCGATCAAAAAATTCCTTCAAAAGATACAGATTTTTGAATTTTTACGAGGAAAAATACCCAAATAGCTCGTACACGCTTTTCAAAATTTCATCCTAAGGTGTACATTGCCGGAGAATGTGTCAAATGAAAATTTTTGTTTTAAATGAAATGAGTAACGTAAAATGGTAGAGTTTTTAAAACTTTTATAGCGTTTTTTTTTTCGATGAAAAATACGTGTTTTCGGAATTTTGAGTACGTCGGGCGTCCAATTTTACATAAAAGTTATTGACACTAAATTTCTATCTCATCACCGTTTCAGACTGCAAATTATTGAAAAACACCTCTTTTTTCTCATGTTCAAAAAAGAAAGGGGACGTACCGCCCCTCCGTCACGAGAAATCGAAAAACGGACCTCGGATTCGTGATCAGGGACAAAAGATACCCCTTAGGACAAAGTTTCCCACGAATCGAAGAGGGGTCGGGACAACTTTTCCCGATTTCGTGTGAGTTGGTAGAGAATTACCCATTTATCTTGTTTAGTTTATCTTTGTTTCTAGCAGTATTTGACCTATTCTACCATCTTCTATCATTACATTTTGCCTGTCTAATTTTTTCATGTTTTTACAGCCACTTTTTAAATTTTTTGACCCCTAAGAAAATACATTTTTAAAAACATTGGCAAAGTCACGTTTAACAAGTTAAATTTTGCAACTCATAAACTTCCTAAAATTTTAAGAGTTCTTCTTTTCAATGCTTTTTTTAGATAAAAAATTGGTTGAAAATGGTTTTTTTGCGATTTTTTAGATCGAAGCCCGTCTTAACGCGGGGTTGGGTTGTAGAGTGCTAAAGGGAAATTTCAATTTTTTTTTTTTCATTCTGGGGAATGGAATTCTGGAGAATGGGATAGCACCAAAAAACTACATAAAAAGTAAAATGCATACAAAAATTTCATTTCCGAATGGTTACGCTGTCCGCTTTGTAAGCGTATGATCATGGGTTCGATTCCCATCTGCTCCAGCCTTCCATCGGATGGGGAAGTAAAACGTCGTTCCCGGCCTTGGTTGTTGTTAGGTCGTTAAGTCATTTTATCACCATTCGTCATATTTATGCTATTCGTGTGCGGGTCGTGCTGCAAAAATATTCTTTTTTCAACTTGTTGCGTAAACTACAATTTGGATTCGAATGTCTTCTTGCTTAGTTTGAGCATTATTTTAAGTTGAATGTTAGATGTTTTGTTACGTTTTAAATAGAATAAAAATCAATCACGCTTCCGTTCGAATTTGATAAGTTATCTTTTTAAGTTTTTTGATAGGATTATCTATTCTCTATTTATTTAACTGAAAAGTAAACAAAATAAACTTAACAATTTGGCATTCTACCTCAAGCTAATAAAATCCACTCCAACTAATCTTGAAGGCTTTTCGGAACAAACTTTTAATTTATGTCCATTCTTCACTTTCCCACACTTCCAGGTAAGCACACGACGAGGCACTGAAACCCAGTCACCCAGTAAACAAAAACAACTCCCATCAAATCAATCTCACATTCTCACATGCATGGACTCGCCACCGCCGTAAGTCTTCTGCACCCATTGTACTCCCCGCAAACGAGAAGTTCTCCTCCCCGCAAAACCACCCCTTGCCAACCTTCCCGTAGGATAAATCGACAAAACAAAAGCTCTCGACATCCCAAAGGGAACGAAAGGGACGAAGCAAGAGGTGGGGGTGGGCCGATCCATAAATAAATTTCCTCCGCCCACACTGTCCACACTAGAAGGCCGAGTTTGTGGGGGAAAGTTCCACGCTGATGAGTTCGACGATGATGGATTGAGTCCCGACAAAAGGAAAGCTATCTTTGCTTCCCTGTCGGGAGGAAATTTCCTTTCTCGTTCATCTCAGGCTGGCGAGTGGACTGCCAAACGCCATCGTGACGAAGAGCTTCCGGGCTACGGAAAAGAAGAACGTCTCGGATTTAGTTTGAATGAAGGTGGTATGGAAATCTGTAATCCAGACTTTCAGTGGTCGGAAAAACAGCAACAACCGACGTGCGTCATTCACTCACAATAGCCCATCGGATTAGGTTTGCTTGTAGGATGGAGACTAGGAAGAACCGAATGAGTTGGTCCACACCAGTCCATTCGGAAGAACTGTTCGTCCATTAACGATTCCAAGCAATCGTTCAACAGTTCAACTAAATTGATTAAGACTGAGGAGACAAGACGTTAGGTTGGGATTTGGGAACGATTGATAGTGGTAGCTTGATGAATACGATATATATATCGGTAAATTTAAAGAAATACTAATGTTATTATCTCTTCTAAATCATTATAGTTGCAAGAATAACTAACCAACCAACCGCTTCTGATGTTACCTAATGAATTAAGAATAATAACTGCTGCAACCTGCTAGGATCACAATCTCCATGCGAATGTGATGAATTTAACTGCTAGTGAAGTTTCTCTTTCCATTTTGACTAATTATTTATAAGGGGACACTATCAACAGCCAGCCCTTTTTGTTATCAACTCTTATTTAGATTATAACATAGATAACACAATTCAGATCACGCCAGATTTTACTAGTTTTTTGCTGCTGATGCAAGATTTTTTATCTATCCAGGTCAAGGAGTTAGATTTTGGTCCGAGTAGGAGATCTTAAACTTGCATCATGTACTTAGGGCGTCCAATTCTCAGGGTTTTGAATTTCCCGGGAAACGGGAAAAATATTTTTTAAGAGCGGCCGTGGCTGACTGGTTACGTTATACACTTTGTAAGCGAATGGTCCTGGGTTCGATTCCCATACCCAACATGAATGTTTAGGAAATATAAAATCTTGAATCCCCCGTTCTTTCGATTGGTAAGCAAAATTGCTAACTTAAATTGGGAATACTATTACCACCAACTAAATACGCGCTGGGTCCTCGTCTATTTGACAAGGGCTCGGAAGTTCTAAATAACTTTTGAATCCGATTGATGCAAACTTTCTATGGGGCTGTGCTTGTCGATTCAGGCTGAGGTGAAAATTAAATGATGTAAAATTCTTATCGGTTGCTAAGTATTCAACTGTTTACTTATTTCCACAACCAAATCTGAATTTCTAGACCTAATTTGATGTTTATTTTCAATTTCTGGAATCCCGGAACAAAATATTTAAACTCCCGGTTTTGGAAAAAATCTGGGAATCTTGTTCCGGGAATTCCCGGGATAGATGCACTACATGTACACTCATGTAGCAATACTACCAGGATTCTGTTATCAAGACAAGTTATCAAGGTTTTCTGCTTATCTGAAAAGGCAAGGCCAGCAAAGATGTATAAAATAAGCCCTGTGAGAAGCTACGATCATTAATTCCCTCACAATGGCTCCGATCAGCAAGGCAGCAGTTCTTATTTTGTTGGCTTCGGTGTACTGTGCCAACGCAGTGGATAACAGGTTTGTATTTGGTTTGTTTTTTCTAAACTCAATTCACAACAAATCTTAAACTTTTCAGCACTTTGGAGCTCGATAAAGGCACCAACTTTTTCCTGCCCAAGTCCTGCGCTGATCCCCAACTAAAGGCACTCCCGTCGGGTGTCCGCAAAATCCAGCCCCAGCCCGGATTCGGACTGGCCTTTGAAGTGTACTGCGACCAAAAGTACGACAAGGGAGGCTGGACTTCTATCGCGGGTGGAAGCAGTACGATAATGGGTTTGGCGATTTGAAGAAAGAATTCTGCTCAACGAGCTGACCTACTCGCAAAAGTTCGAGCTGGTCGTTTTAATGAGCGATTGGGAGGGAATCTCTGCGTACGCCAGGTACAGCCACATTCTGGTGGCAGGAGCCGAAGAGGACTACAAACTGATCAGTTTGGGCACGTACTCCGGAACCGCCGGTGATTCGTTGAGCTGGGGAGTGGGCATGAAATGGTCCACGCTAGACAAGGAAAATGACATTTCTCCGAAGGAAAATTGCGCGGTTGTTTACAAAGGTGCTTGGTGGTACACGGGTTGTCATTACAGGTGAGGAGATTCAATTCTAGGAAATTGAAAACTTTGATTAACCCATCTTGATTGATTCCAGCAACTTGAATGGACTTTATCTAAGAGGTGCAGTGACCGATTTTGCAACAATGATGTGCTGGAAGGCCTTCAGAGGACATAACTATGGACTTAAGACGTCACGGATGATGATTCGTCCTGTCAAATGAATACTGCAATGGTTGTTTGAGAATGTTTGGGTACGATTAATAAAAAGATTCTAAATTATTAGAAAATATTTTTTTTAATCTTGCAGTGTAAAATAAAAAAACACGTAGATAGGGGAGAGTGGGGAGACTTGATCCCCGGGGACACTTGATCCCAAGCCTGTATCTTGTCAGCATGTGGGTAAAACAATTAGCTTTGTTCTAGAAAGTTGTGCGAAATTAACTAAAACTCATTGTAGAAAACAAAGAAAAAAATTAAAAAGTGTTTAGATTGAGTTACACACATTTTTCTAAAACGAGCTGCAAAAAACTTCCAAGAGATCTTTTTTCTTTGTTTTGATATGTATAGAAAACACTCAAAAATTATTCAAAAAAATATTTTTTATACATGAATTGTTTGATAAACTTATCAACTCCAAAACAATTCCGCATTTGATGTTAAATTTATCGTCATACTATTTTTACAATCAATTGTTTAAAAAAGTGCGTTTAGGGAGACTTGATCTCTGCATTTTTACAGTCACTGGAATCAGCCTCAAGATTAATTAATTGGGCTGGGTTTTCATATTTAGTATCCTTTAGTATAGTTGTACATAACTGACTGCAGTTTGAACCTTTTTTCAAAAGTTTTGTAAACAAAAATTTCCAGCTTTTGTAAACATGCTTAATTTTGGTCTAAAAAATAATATTTTAAGTTTTTAAAAATTGTACATACTAAACTTGTTCTATTTTGAACACAAACGTACAGGTTTTATGTGAAATTGCTGTAACCTATAGAAAATTAAAAGTTTGGATGAATAAGAAACATTTTGCTTAAGATTTCTTCAAAATGTTGAAAGGGGGATCAAGTTACCCCTATCGTTTTTAAAATGCTGGTTTAAAATATTTTTTTAAAACGTTTGGCATGATTCGAAGAGTTCATCTGATGAAATACTCTTATTAGCCAAACATAGATGAATGTTTAAGCTTTCAATTCATGCAAAAAGTTTATAGTTTTGTGAGAAATTGACAGAGTTATGTGCGATATAAAAAAAGGGGATCAAGTCTCCCCACTCTCCCCTACTCTTGAAATCTGGCATGTTCAGGAAAAAACGTCCAACCGTGGTTTATAAGTTAGAATGTGATGTAAACTAATCAAGTATGGGTACGTGCTTTCTCAGTAAAATGCAAAATAGTGCGCTATGGTGCGATTAATACGTTTATTAAATCAATTATTTCTTCGGACGAATCATCATTCTAGTCGCCTTGAGTCCGTAGTCTGTACCCTGGATCGGCGCCCAGAAGTTCACTTCCAAATCAGTTCCACCAGTGCCACCATTTTGGTACAGACCGTTCAGATTGCTGTCACCGCAGGTCATATCGATGTACCACCATCCACCCTTGTTTGATGTAGTGCACGTGCCCTCACCCATTAGTTCGTTGATTTTGTCAACAGTACTAAACTTTGTTCCCTCGATCATCAACATCGCATCATCAGTATCGCCGCTGAAGGTGCCCAGCTTCTTGATAGCATAGAACTCCGCTTCACCAGCCATCCTGAACTCTCCGTACTTGGCATATTTAACGGTGTCACTCCAATCCGTCAGCAGGATAACCAGCTCGTACTTCTTCGAGTAGGTAATCTCGTGGATCTTATCCAGTCCCAGCCAGAACTCTCCCTTCAAGTTGCCAAATCCACTCTTGTACTCGGCCCATTCTCGCTCGAAGTAAACCGATCCGTCCAAACGGTTCTGGATCACGATCCAACCTCCCTTGTCGTACTTCTGATCGCACAACACTTCGATCTTTGAGCCGAATCCGGGCGATGGTTGAATCTCGTGCACTCCAGTGAAAAGCTGCTTCAACGGAGGATCAGCGCAGGACGCAGGAATAAGGAAGTTGGTAGCGCGAGTAAGCTCGTCAGTCCTGTGGAGTTAGTAGAATATTCATATATTTTCCATATTGAAACCACTTCTTTAAATACTTACAGATTCTGCCCATAAGAACAGTGGACTGATGCGATTAGAACAACGACTGTCGCTAAAGCTACTTGAGTCATCTTGAAACAGTTACTGGATGAGTTCCTTGGACTGCGCCTTTATATAGGGATCTGACCAGGTTGGTGTCCCAATTTTATGCTCATATGCAAACAAAATTTTCCATATACTCCAGTTTTGTAGCTAGAGCTCAAGTTATGAAATTCAAACAAGGGCGTCTAATCGTAAATTAAATATTTTTACAACTCATATCTAGGAAGAATTTGAACAATCAATGAATGTTGGTATCAAGGTGAGATTGCCCGACGAATAGCGGTTTAGAGCCCAACTCCAACATCATTACGAAAACAGCTTAGCTTATCTGAATGTACATTAGAAAGTGCCCAGAAAATATTACTTCATGCTCAAAACCGGGAAACTGCATCTATACAAATTTTAAGCTAACAAGCGGGTAAAAAAGGAGATATTGTGCGAAAGATTTCTCAATGAAATTTTCTGAAATTATTCCATTTTTGATCCAAACAATATTTTATCAATAAGTTTGCTTGAATGACTTCTCGAAAACACATTTTTTTTTCAAGAATAAATAAGATTAAGAATGAGTAAACAAAGAAACCCTAAAACTAAAATCCATCTCTAAATTGCATAATCCAGGTGTGTATGTTGACCTAGCCTAGGCAGTTGCTCTATCTCGTTATGTTTTATCTCGTGTGCATAAGAGCATAAAATTGGGACACCAACCTGGTCAGATCACTATATAAAGGCGCAGTCCAACCAAGGAACTCATCCAGTAACTGTTTCAAGATGACTCAAGTAGCTTTAGCGACAGTCGTTGTTCTAATCGCATCAGTCCACTGTTCTTATGGGCAGAAACTGTAAGTATTTAAAGAAGTGGTTTCAATATGGAAAATATATGAATATTCTACTAACTCCACAGGACTGACGAGCTTGGTCGTGCTACCAACTTCCTTATTCCTGCGTCCTGCGCAGATCCTCCGTTGAAGCAACTTTTCACTGGAGTGCACGAGATTCAACCATCGCCTGGATTTGGCTCAAAGATCGAAGTGTTGTGCGATCAAAAGTACGACAAGGGAGGTTGGATCGTGATCCAGAACCGTTTGGACGGATCGGTTTACTTCGAGCGAGAATGGGCCGAATACAAGAATGGTTTTGGAAACCTGAAGGGAGAGTTCTGGCTGGGACTGGACAAGATCCACGAGATCACCTACTCGAAGAAGTACGAACTGGTCATTCTGTTGACGGATTGGAGTGACACCGTTAAATATGCCAAGTACGCAGAGTTCAGGATGGCTGGTGAAGCGGAGTCGTATGCTATCAAGAAGCTGGGCACCTTCAGCGGCGATACTACGGATGCGATGATGATGATCCAGGGAACAAAGTTCAGTACTGTTGACAAAAATAACGAACTAATGGGTGAGGGCACGTGCGTTACAACGCGCAGAGGTGGATGGTGGTACATCGACATGACCTGCGGTGACAGCAATCTGAACGGTCTCTACCAAAACGGTGGTACTGGTGGAGTTGATCTGGAAGTGAACTTCTGGACGCCGATCCAGGGTACAAACTACGGACTCAAGGCGACTAGAATGATGATTCGTCCCAAGAAATAATTGAGTTAATAAACGTATTTACCACATCTTATGCTAATTTTAACTTACCTTCTTCAACGCACATTCCGGAAACAAAAAATAAATCATGTTTGGGTAATTCTCCGCCAACTCACACAGCAGACCCCTCTTCGATTGGCGTGAAACTTTGTCCTATGGGGTAATTTTGGTTGTTGCATCACGAATCCAAGCTCCATTTTTCGATATCTCGTTACGGTACGCCGGTACGACTCCTTCTATTTTTGAACATTTGAAAAAATCGCGTTTTCAATAATTTGCAGTCTGAAATGGTGATGGTTTGGAAATTTGGTGTCAAAGGGACTTTTGTGGCGTACTCGCCCAATTCGAAAAAAAAAATACAAAGGCAGTTTAAAATTTTTTTACTCGTTTTACATCGCTATTAAAGTGTTATTTATAAAAATATGTTTTTGCATGTATTCAGATGGTAGATAAATGAGAGGTATGCGTGGCTGAATGTTTACGCTGTTCGCTTTGAAAGCGGAAGGTTCTGGGTTCGATTCCTATCTGCTCCTATCGAGAAATTATGGAAAGAAGGAATTCTGAACAATTGAAGATGAACGAAAAACTTCATTAACTCGCGGCGGGGTTCGATCTCCCGTCCTTTAGGTCAGCAGACAAAATGCTATTCACCAGACCATCGAGGCTTAGTTATCTAGAAGGACTTAGAAAGCTATAAGAATTCAAGAAGCTTGATTGGAATCTGTGAATTTTAGAACAGGACAATACAATATTGAATGCAAGTTGAATTCAAGGACTTACTGGTTGCATACTTGTTAGGCGAATATTGAATTCAACACACAGCTTGGTGAACCGAATTGGAAAGCATTCAAGATGAATCTAATGGCACGTTCGTTTGAGTGCCGCACTTAAAACTGTCAAAGTGTTTCGCCGCTATCTTGGAACTGAAACTCTAGTTCCACACTCGATCTTTTTACAGTTTCATGCGAGTTCCACGCACACTAACAAATTACGTTCAATTGAACCAAAACTGGCACCGACGAATGCGGTACTGTGTCCCGCAATGGCTCTTCAAACGAACGTATCATAAGAACATACGAAGAATTAGGGACTATAAATAACTTTAATCAGCCACATCACTTACTCCTGGCTTCACACCCATCTTACTAACCTCCTCAAATCTCGCGTGATACTTTGTCGAAGACGCAGCCGATTTAGCGGTCTTCATCACTCAAGTATCGGACTAAAAATCCCATCCACTTCCCCGTTATCTTACCACTGGCCGTAGCCGGCGCTGTGATTTATTGATTGACCCGTAGCAACTACGGGTAGACACCAATATTTTTTTTATTCAGAATATAGATAAATGTCTACAAATCGTATTAAATATCATCACAAAATAATAATAAAAAAATTACGAAAAAATAGGCAATCGTTAGATTTTTCAAACTAGTGTCAAAGTTTAAAGATAAAGCAACACTTTCTCAAGTTCTAATAACAAAAAAAACGAAAATGAAGTTGACTTTATAACTGTCGGCCAATATCGCTTTGCTAGTACCAACCACTAGCGTCTTCCTTTTATCTACTAGGACTTCGCCACCCTGGGCTCCTAAGTGTACGAAGAATATGGCACGGAGCGACAGCGCTGAATAGCCATATTGACACTTACACACCCATACACCCATACACACCATGGGTACACGATTTCAAAATTGTTTTCGATATTATTATGTAAAATTGCACTATTTTACGAAATTGTGTAACGTCGTGATTCGAAATCCGGACACTTAGTAGCATATCATTTTTGTTATAGCTGACAAAAAATCATGTAATAAGTTGGAAATGAAGAAATATCATCAAGATGTAGTATTAAGTATTAACAGTCAGTTTTAAGAGAATGCATGCAAAATATGTCTTTTCTGACAATTTTTTATCAGAATTTGAAAATTAAAATGACTTGTTGTGCTTCGAATCCCGGACACTGATAAAAGCTGATTCGAAATCCGGACACTTTTGCTTCGAATTCCGGACACTCGTTTTTGCTAATGAATCGCACAAATTTGGACTAAAATGTTAGTGAATGGCTTTTTTTAGGTCTCAAATAAGCTGTTAACATCAAAACAATCGATATTTTATATAAAAATTTGCTTGAATTTAAGGAAATCAAAACCATAAATTTCTGCTTTGCCTTCCCGGTGCTTCGGACGCCTATGAAATATTTCACGTGAAATGTTTCGCATTTTTGGTAATCTTATAATTTTATTTTATTTTATTGTTTTGACATTAACTACAGCGTTCAAACAAACTTTAAATGAATGTTGATGTTAGAATTCATCAAATAACACAGTTTTGACATTCATAATGCGAACTTATATCCAAATAATTGATAAAACAAGATGAGAGGGCTTTTGTTAATTTGATTTGGTTAACCGCGGTGGATTTTCTTGAAATAATTCGAACTGTCAAAAATCCACCAAAGCATCTACCACATTGATCGCACAAAAATCTGTGGTAGAAAAGTATCCACCGGTAGATGCTTTGGTGGATTTTTGACAGTTCGAATTATTTCAAGAAAATCCACCGCGGTTAACCAAATCAAATTAACAAAAGCCCTGAGGTGTCCGGGTTTCGAAGCGTCCGGGAATTCGAATCATGACGTTATAACGTCATGATTCGAATTCCCGGACGCTTCGAAACCCGGACACTTCATTTTGTTTTATCAATTATTTGGATATAAGTTCGCATTATGAATGCCAAAACTGTGTTATTTGATGAACTACAACATCAACTTTCATTTAAAGTTTGTTTGAACGCTGTAGTTAATGCCAAAACAATTAAATACAATAAAATTATAAGTTTACCAAAAATGCGAAACATTTCACTTGAAATATTTCATAGGCGTTCGAAGCGCCAGGAAGGCAAAGCAGAAATTTATGGTTACGGTTTCCTTAAATTCTAGTAAATTTTCATATAAACTATCGATTGTTTTGATGTTAACAGCTTATTTGATGATATTTCTACATTTCCAACTTATTACATGATTTTTTGCCAGCTATAACAAAAATGATATGCTACTAAGTGTCCGGATTTCGAATCATGACGTTACCCGTACTGTGCGATGATGGTCGCGCACGATGGTGATTCCTATGAACTTCACAAAGAGTAGCTGTGACCGTCGCGCGACGTTCACGCAAAGCGAGTGGTCGTCTGACTCACCGAGTCACCGAGTTAGGCAAAAAATGTAAACATGTTTCTGATAAGACTCTTTCCACCACCGGTTAAACAATGATACTTTCATCTTAGAGTTGACATCTTTGCTTGGAAAATCATACATAAAAATATGTTTATCCAAACATAACTAATCAATGTTGATATAGTTGCTATCTCGTTATGTTTTATCTCGTGTGCATAAGAGCATAAAATTGGGACACCAACCTGGTCAGATCACTATATAAAGGCGCAGTCCAACCAAGGAACTCATCCAGTAACTGTTTCAAGATGACTCAAGTAGCTTTAGCGACAGTCGTTGTTCTAATCGCATCAGTCCACTGTTCTTATGGGCAGAATCTGTAAGTATTTAAAGAAGTGGTTTCAATATGGAAAATATATGAATATTCTACTAACTCCACAGGACTGACGAGCTTACTCGCGCTACCAACTTCCTTATTCCTGCGTCCTGCGCTGATCCTCCGTTGAAGCAGCTTTTCACTGGAGTGCACGAGATTCAACCATCGCCCGGATTCGGCTCAAAGATCGAAGTGTTGTGCGATCAAAAGTACGACAAGGGAGGTTGGATTGTGATCCAGAACCGTTTGGATGGATCGGTTTACTTCGAGCGAGAATGGGCCGAATACAAGAATGGTTTTGGAAACCTGAAGGGAGAGTTCTGGCTGGGACTGGACAAGATCCACGAGATCACCTACTCGAAGAAGTACGAACTGGTCATTCTGTTGACGGATTGGAGTGACAACGTTAAATATGCCAAGTACGCAGAGTTTAGGGTGGCTGGTGAGGCGGAGTCGTATGCTATTAAAAAGCTGGGCACCTTCAGCGGCGATACTGATGATGCGATGTTGATGATCCAGGGAACAAAGTTTAGTACTGTTGACAAAATCAACGAACTAATGGGTGAGGGCACGTGCACTACATCAAACAAGGGTGGATGGTGGTACATCGATATGACCTGCGGTGACAGCAATCTGAACGGTCTGTACCAAAATGGTGGCACTGGTGGAACTGATTTGGAAGTGAACTTCTGGACGCCGATCCAGGGTACAGACTACGGACTCAAGGCGACTAGAATGATGATTCGTCCAACGAAATAATTGAGTTTATAATGAAATAAAGCTTTTCTATCCGCTCTTAGAAATGTATTATTATTATTTCTTGTAAACAATCACAAGTGAACTTCACTCAAGTTGGCATAGCAAGAACTCAGTTTAGTATACGAATCAATCAAATGCGAGATTTTTTAAGCCCATTGAAATCACCTCTCAAAGATTTCCAAAACATCGACGTCGTTGAGACTTTCCGTATGCAATCCGTTTAAGTTACTGCAAAAAAGAAAATAAACCAAGTTTTTTTTTTCAAAAATGTTTTCAATTTGTGTTGCCTGAACAATCCCTGTACCACCACACGCCATTCAAACTCACGGCACAATTACTCGGAACAGTGTCGTTGTCCTCGTCGAATGTACTGAAGCTCATGTCAAGATTGTAACTTAGCGAATGTCCCGCATCACCACTAACCCTTCCCAAGCTTCTCAGTTTGTATTTGTCCTCCGGACCAGCTACCAAAAAGTCACTGAACCCTGCCACCACTCGTGTTCCATCCTAGTCCTCCAGTACGCAGTACGCAAAGTTCGTATCGATTAGAATCTTCCGCAAACCAAGCCAAAATTCACCTGATATGTTGCCAAATCCTCGCTCGTAATCACGCCACATGCGGAAAAATTTCGAAGGGATCGTCGAATCCGTTGGATGCCCGAATGGCGACTTGACGCCTGAGAGCAGGTTGGTGGCAGGTTTGAGGTTGTCCGGGAGTTGGCGGACTCGCAATCGCATGAAGGATACTAGAAGTGTTTTGTCATATTTCACTGGAATTTTTAATACTTACCATGAATTGAGACTTGCATTTGAGCATGCTACTATGAAAACTAGAAGTTTTAAGGTCGTTACCAAAATCATATGGTAGGAAAATTTCAATATGGTTCAACTGGTTAAAGCGGTTTGAACGGTTTGTTTCAATTGATTGGTGGTCTTTTGACATACTTTTTAATCAATGACAATAATTATTGTTATCATTTTATTACCTTTATATCGGATCGTGACATGTTGTGAACTCATAGGACAGATAATTCTTATCATGAACTTATAAACCTAGCCACATACTTCAGTTGCTCCTAGTTTACAGCTTTAATCATCATCCGAGAAGTTCTGAGTCCGTAGAAATCATCCCTGAATGTGTTCCAGAACATGGACGTAACGTTCAATGCTTCCATGTGCAATCCATTCAGGTTGCTGCAAAAAAGAATACGTTAGACAATATTTGACCACAGTTAACCTCTACTTTACCCCAAAGAACACGCCCTGAACCACCACGCGCTCTTCAAATTCACCGCACAATTGCTAGTCACCGGGTCGTTATCGTTGTCGAAGGTACTGAACTTCATGCCCAAGTTGTAACTCATCGCATCTCCAGCGTTTCCGCTGTAATTGCCCAGCGACCGCAGCTCGTAGCCCTCCTCCGGTCCGGTCATCAGAAAGTCACTGTACCGTGCCACCGCCCGAATCCCCTCCCAGTCCTCCAGCAGCACGTGCAGCACGTACCGCCGCGAGTAGGTCAGCTCGTGGATCTTCTGCAGGCCAAGCCAAAA
Organism: Culex pipiens pallens; assembly: GCF_016801865.2. Taxonomy (NCBI): domain Eukaryota; kingdom Metazoa; phylum Arthropoda; class Insecta; order Diptera; family Culicidae; genus Culex; species Culex pipiens. The sequence goes on from NC_068938.1 coordinate 42,835,448, forward strand.
TTCACCGTTCATGTTGCCGAAGCCGCGCTCGTAATCGGCCCAACCGCGGTAAAAGTGCACCGAGCCCGCATAGCGATTCTGGATCACAACCCAGTCACCGTTTTCGTAAGCTTGGTCGCAGAACACCGCGAACGGTTCGCCGAAGCCGGGCTGGGGATGGATCAGCTGGACGCCCGAGTGACGACTCGCTTCCTGCGAGCACGACTGGGGCAAGTTGGAGGTGGTGCGGAGGTCGGCACTTGAGATGATCATGATTTATTTTTTTCTAATATTTACCGCTGAATAAAAATACAAACCTTTGCTCTAATTCTGCATTGGAGAGCTGCGCAGCTAAAAGCACAACCGACACTGAAAGTAACGTAATCAAACCCATTTTGAGACGCAAAATGACTGCCATTTGACGAAACTTGCTACTCTTTATATGGTTGATTTTATTGTACCATAAAGGTTGACACAAGTTGAGGCTCTCCGAGCCAATCATCGATTAGGTTATCTAAAGAATTGGTGATAACTGAACAATTTTAATATCTCGAGCTTCCTGAAAAAAATATAATTGCTGGCTTTATAGAAATATGAACCTTAATTTGTCAGAATGCAAGTTCAATAAGTATTAAAATTGAGGATTTAATAATAATCAATAAGCCAACAAATCCAAATAACTTCCTAGCTAAAAGTCACATCTGTTGAAGTGCTCATCCCGGGCAGACGGTAATAACAAAATTCATGCTATTTCAATAACAAATATTTTTAAAATAACAGAAAGTGTTATGGAATCTTCTTGGAAAATCCATTTTTGCATAAGGGCTTAATAACAGTTTATGTTATCACAACAAAATTTGTTATTGGTCCGATATTTATTGAAAGCCAAAACAACTTTGGAATAACATTTTTTGTTATGGAAGGATACTTCCAACTGTTATTGGGATGATCGGATTAGTTGTTAAAATAACAAAAAATAATAACAAAGATTTGTTCGAAGAATAATTAAAAATGTTTTTAGTCTGTTATTACAATAACAATTGAATAACAAAAAATACATAACGACGAATAACAAATCTTGTTATAAGTAACATAAAATGTTATTGGCCTAGTATTTTCAAATATCAAAAAATGTTATTCCCACGTTATTTCCGTCTGCTCGGGTAAACAATATCAGCTTTTTTTCAAGGGGTTATGTACGACATGCTACAATTTTTCTTGATAAAAAAAATAGTAGAATTCTCCTTCAAGCACACATGCTCATTTCCCTCACTAGAGGCACACAAAAAAGCCCTCATAAGTGAAAACATTAGTGTAGCGCCAGCGACAGTTCCAAATGAGAACGTGCCTGCGAGGAACCATATGTTGGCCGTCAAGAGCGCACTTTTTTTTTCAAGGGGCCCATTTTCCATCCCCGAAAAAAGAGGAAACAAGAACCCGGAAATGGCTTATCAACCCGGTTCTTCCTGGCTCTATGCTGTCGTTCCTTTCCCCAACTCCACCACCACCAGAAAAAAAGTGCAACCCGTTGCTCTTTCCAAAAAACGACACCAGCACACAAGGAAGCACTAATTGCTCGAAGCTTGTTCTTGTTCTTTCTGTTTTACTTTCTTTCCTTGTTTCAACTCTTTTTCCCCGTCCGAAAACGTGCCCCAAGGACGACGTTCTCCTGTTGGGGCCGATGCTGCCTGTTGGAAACATCCCGCCACCGTCAGTCTGTTACAACAACAACAAAAGAAAACTCCACCCACTGCCACCACCCCTTTTCAAAAGGAGGAGTAGCAGGTCGACGTCGGTTGCAATTAAAAGCGCAAACACCAGAAATTTAAAGAAATTTATTTTCGGTACCCTCGGCTCCGCTTTCCCCTTCGAGAGTTGGTCTTGGTAGGGAATGCCACTATGGCAAAGTGACCTCCGGTTGTTGGTTTGAGGCACCACCGGGGGACATGTGGCGCGGAGAGGTGGAAATTTGAACATAGGGAGTCGTGAACCGGTAGTTTGGAGGAAAATTAGCAGATTTCCCTATTAACATTTTTAAACTTAAAGGTTTTATGTATTATTATTCTGGAAACCCGCATATAACCTAAATAGGCTTTTATGGCCTACTTAAAACCTGAAATGTTACTAGGGTTTAAAACATAATTGAATGTTGATTTGAAAATTTTGAAGTATTTTGTTCCACTCATATGTAATAGTCTAACTCTAATTCTAACCTACCTACACTTTAGCAGCCGATCCATCGAAAGAATCCTGAAGAAGGGTAGAGAATGGCCAGACCTATGGCGTCAAGTACACAGTTCGGAAAATTCATTGAAATGGATTTTTGGGGGACACCGTGCGGAGAAATGTTGGACGGGAAATGTCCTGAACTCTGTTTGCGGCGGTAATGGGACCACAATTAGCTCGATTTTGTTAATTTAATTCTTTTGATCAAAATAAGTTTTTCCGTTCCTTAGCTACTCGATCGATTCCATTTTCCAAGCTATTTTGCTTCATTGATTATTTGATATTGATTGATACAAATTTGAAGAATGTCCTTACAAAAACAATGAAAATATACAAAAACAGTTGTTCACTATGATTAGGCTGGTACAAATTTTATTATGAGTTTTTGTCAGCCCCACCCCCCTCCAATTTCTTTTCTATGGAAAAACACGTGCACTCAGCTTATTTCTTTTTAAAATGCATTTCCTGCGTTTAAAATCATTTTTAGAATGTTTGGGTTGCTTTAAAATTCTTTAAAATTTTTGAAAATGTTCATTGTTTAGTATAGCAAAATGTTTTTTTTTGCTAAAATTTTTGTTTTCGTCAAATCTTACATTTTTTGAAAACTAATGATTGCAAAACAACTGAACTAGTGTAAAGTGCATTTTAAAACACTTTTTGCATTCAAATGTTGAGACTTTGGCTTGTTATTTCAATTTTTATATTTTTTTATATTTATAGTGGACCAAAACTAAATGTAGAATAAGTAGTTTTTGAATTTAAATTCAACTCAATTCATATTATTTACTGAAATAACAATTTAACATCTTGTGTGATTGGCTGGTTCATAGAGATTTGGTGTCCCTTGCAACTTTTTCATTTACTGTTTGGTAACATAAGGTTCTTTTAAAGCAATTTTACAAAAACTAGGGAAAATTTGACAAAAGTTTGAAGTTAAGTTAGGTGGAGATTAGAATTTGTTTAAAAAAAAAACTAATCGATTTTTCCAAAATTTCATTTGTGGATTGATTATTAAATTGCAATCAACTAGAGCATTTGTTTCATTTTAATAAAATGTTATAAAAAAAAGTGGCCATTCTCATATTTTTAGCTTTTCTAACAATTATTTTCTCTGTCTAAACATGAAAACTCAGGGCTTATTTTTCATCTTTTTGCTAATTTTTTTTTTCAGAATTGCAAAAATAAGATTTCTTTTCAAGGCGGCTTAAAAAATATTTATTTGATTTTGAGATATTTTCATCATGAATGGACAGCCCCCAAAAATGTATGGAGCATTGTATGCCGAAACAGTTATACAAGATGGCTTACTCACTCAAAAGAAAAAGTTTCATCTGCATTAAAAAACGAGAATTAAAAAAAAGTTTCATCCAAATAAAAATAAGAAAAATCAAAAGAAAAAGTTTCATTAAGAGAATTTTTTTAATAAAAGGTTTTAAAGATGCACTCAAAAAATTTCTTAATTCATTTTTGTGTGTAAAATCAAAGCAATCGAAAAGTACCTTTGTGCATCATATCTGTTTTCAAGAAATTTTTTCTTCAAAATTATTTTTTTATTTATAAATAAAATTCAAAATATTTAACAATTTCATGCAAAATTTGTTATATTGCCGATTTAAATTTTCAATCTGAACATTATTTTTCCACCAAATCTTATCAACATATAAAAATTTAATAAGTATTTATCTTTTTTTTTTTTCATAAAAATATGTTTATTTTTAACATCAGATTTTTTGGAGTACTGCCATTTTGTTATGACTAGTTCTGAAGTTAACCAACAGTTTTATGTCAAAAGTCTTTCTCTATACAGATACAGATACAGATTATCGAATATTGTTATAGTATTTTTGATGAAAAAAAAAGCAGTTTTGTATTTACTCTAAGACCCATCCTCGCCTAGAGACAGACTCTGATCTTAAAGTTTACCAATACCAATTTTTAAAATAAATTTCAATCTTTTAAAAACACTTGAAAAAAAAATACCTCTTGAAATCATTCAACAATTTCAGGTTTGATGATTTTACTTGTATCGTGTGAATTTGCCAGTGTCCGTTTTTAACTAATATGTACATTGATTTTGGTTACATTGCAGATTGTGCTTTGAAACACTTTGTTGTGACATGAAAGCTAATGGTTTAAATTATATTTAAAAGTGTAAAAAGACTTGAAAACATCAAATTCCTTCAAAAAAAAAAAATGAGGATGAAGAATGTGCCTTAAACTACAAATAAATGACTAAAACAAATGAAGATAAACGCACGCAAAAATTCTTGAAAATTAATCATGAAATACAAACAAAAGTGAAATTTTTCATAGATTAAAACTAATCGACTTTCAGCCATCAACACATCATGTTATGGAATACAAAATTAGGCTATTCTTTTTTAATTTTGTTTTTTTTTTGACAAATTTAGACAACAAAATGCAATTGACTGTCAATTTTGAAAGTAAAACCAATATTTTTTTTTTAAATTTTCCAGTAACTTGTTAAATCTTTCGTAAACAGTAAACAAAATCTTGGAATTTTTACATCTGTGCGTAAACACATCTTTAATGTAAAAACAGGTTTATATAATAATCATAATTTGAAGAAATGTGTAAATTTTAATCTTTTTTGCTGTAATGCCATGTTTTCAGTCTAAAACAAGGTAATGTTACATCATAAAATAGTTAACATTGAACCTATTCATTTAACACCTGAAATCGACTTTTTATTGTATTTCTTTATTTAGATGAAACTTTTTTCATCGCTGGATTGGGTCCAAATAAGCCATTTTACATCATTGGGTCATTGCTTCATTCATCAAAAAAAATCATTGAAGCCCTTTTGAAATGCAAGTCGTGATTTTTTAAATCTATTTTTTTTCATTAAAAGTTGCTTTTATTCGAAAACATTGTATTTTATAAAAAATCTGTAAAACTCTGTTTGAAATCCAAGTTTCATATTACATTCAGAAATGATTTTTTGAAGCTTTTTCAATACTTTTCAAAAATCATTATTTTAAAAATCCAAACTTAATCCAAAAAATCTAAACTAAACTGAAATCTAAAAACTAAACTTTTAGCTCAAAATGTGGCACTTTTTGTCAACTAATACAAAAAAAAAAAAAAACGAAAGCGATAAAGTCGGTCAAAATCGAGTTTTTGTGATAGAAAGCTTTAAAAAAAATTAGTGTTTCGTGTCCCTTTTCCCGAAAAGTCCTTACCATAACCTAAAATTTTGTCGAAGACGTCACAGCGATCAGAAAATCCCTTTTCGAGATACAGAATTTAAAATATTTGCATAGCACTTTTCTAAGAACAGCCCCAAGTTAAAACATATCTTTGTCTTCTTCAAAGTTGAAGTTTTGTCGGTGAAAAAACCGCCGCCGAGTGAAAATTTTAATGTCGATCGTTAAATGATATTTAAAATCTTAAATATTTATAACAAATATTTATACAAAATAAAACTTGCTCTGTTAACCCTACCCATCATAAAGTTAGCCTCAAGAAACTCCCCGGGTGCACTCGCTCACAAATATCCAGCCAACAAAAAGATAACGAAATAAAGAACATTTTCCTACGAGACAACGCCGACGATTCCGAACCATATTTCCCGACCTGCCGCACAAAAGACACCCACACACACAGAAGAAAAGGGAAAATTTGCTGCTCTCTTATTCCGTGCCAAGAGCAGGGCTAACGCACCCAAGAATTATGCTCTTTTCGCCAGCAAATTTCGAATATGTGAAAACTTCTGCTCGCGGTGGGCCCAAACATTCACCGGTGACAATTTTCTTATCCAATTCGCTTGGAGAAGCACACAGAGGGAAATAAAGATGGTGAAAATGTGGCAAAAGCAGGAGGGAAATAAGCGGGTTAAATTAATTAACTAAGTTGGGTGGGGGTCTTTGCGCCCGGGTATTCGGAAAATTTCGAGCTTATCTTCGGTGTAGGATCTGAGAGAAGCTAGAACAAAAAAAAGCAGAAAAATAAAACACAAGAAGCAAAGGCAAAGGTTGTTGCTTCAGCGTCGTTAAGTTGCAGGATAGCACCTCGAGCTCAGGAGGACAGTTTTTCTCTCAAGTCAGGTAATATTATGGGCGGTTTCGCGACCGAAATGAGTTATCGTTTGGGACGGTTTTCCAGCAAGATAAAACTGTTGACTAATTAGCGATAGCAATTTGCTGGTTGTTTCGGAGGGTCGTTGAGATGGTGGTTTAATTATTTTTATTATTATTTTTCTTCAAACCTTCCTTTTTGCGAACTTGATGCAAAAAAACTTGTATCAATTTGTTCAAATTTATTTTGAATATCACCACAAGAAATTCACACCACAAAATGAATTGCATTTAAAACAGTCACATTTTATACCCTGTTACCACCGAACAATTCCACGTCACATAAAACAAATTTAATACTCGTTGAATTGCGTTATTTCGCATCCGCTTTTCTTTTCATTTTTGTTCTACCGGCAAAATGTTGGAGGACAGAGTGTTGTATAAAGGCAAGTAGTCACGTGATTTTGGATAGTCAAAGGTGTGTTCGAGCGTAACACTTTATACTATTGCAAATAACATTTTGACAGCTCATTTTTGTTCATGTTTAGGAAGTTTTTTACTAAAGTTTTTCATTTTTTATTATTTTAAAGTGCATTTATCCTGAATTTTTTTAAGGACATTTATTAAATTCTACATTTTTCATATATTTTCTGTTGTCTGATTTATACTTAATTTTTCTATTTGAAATTTTTTTATGTGAAATTTAATAGTTGGGAATAATAAAGCAACAAATTGCGTTAACAAATTTTTAACTCCAATACTGAATAAAATCAAATTTTGTGATAAAAAGCACTCCGTGCATCATCGAAGCCCGATCCTCTCATCGTTTTCAATTGGCGATTAATAATATATTGCCTTTCACTCGACAACGAAGGGAGGGGGGAATCAGCAGGCACATATTTTTATCCATCCGACATTATAATTTCATGCTTCGCCAATGTATGGAAACGTAACACACACGCACACACACACTCACATGTTTCCGGTTGAATTTGGGACCGATGAAATATTCGAATGCAAAAGGCAATGGAATTTCCAAATTAAAAACCCAATCAGTTACCGAACTGTAACGTGTTTGCAACTCGCAAACAAATTTTAATAATTGAATTGAAAATTTGATACAAATTCAAAACAAACACCGCGGAAGCCAAAAATTTACCTCACAATTACCAACCACACAAAAAAAAACGGATCGATAATGTTGAAAACGGGTGAAAATTCGTGTCGGTTGCGTCGGGAAAAAGCACATGATAATGTATCTCATTTATAATGCTATCACATATCCCGTCGGGAATCGCGGGCTACGGCAGAGCACAATTCCAATGAAATATTGGCGAACGCTGGGCAATATTTCATTCCAGTGTCTCATTCGGCCCGGGAATCCTTCGCGAGATCAGGGGTGAAGGGAGATGGCTGGGGGGTCTTTTCCCGGATTGGGGGTTTATATTTCCAGGTAATTAATTAGAAAAACAAATGCGAATTGAAGAGGTGAGATATTTCATGTTTAAATGATTTGGAAAGATTTTTGATTAGATTGAATGTATTTTTTTATTCGAAAGAAGTATTGTTAAATAAAAAGGAGTTAAACAACAGATATCAAGATTATTTTTTACATATATTGGTAGTGACAATGACTTTCAAGTAAACAAAACAAAAAAAGGCCGCTGATTTTTTGAGCCATTGAGGGGGATCAACATAAATTTTGAAAAATATTTGCAACGTTTTTTTCATCCTACTTTGAAGATTTCAATACATCAATCTAGTGGTGAAACCTAATAACAGGGTTATCAAATCATCAAAACAATTTTTGCACGTGTCCAAAATTAATATTTCATGGCATTTAAAAATGTAAGACTTGAATTAAAACAAAAAACAGGATTATTTTTATTGAAACGATCAATTCATTACAAACCTAATTTTTAAGGGATAACAAACTTGTATAAAACTTCATAATTTCATATTAAAAAAAAATCATTAAATCCTATTACAAGATCATTTTGAATCTCTACAGAAAGTTTTATCAAGATATTTCATAATTGAAATGTGTAACAGACAATTTATGATTAAAATTATGCCATGCGAAAAGTAAAATTTAGATCTTTATTCTAAAAAAAATAATTCATAAATCAAAAACTGAAATTTGCTTACATAGAAAACAAAGAAATATATCATTCCTTAATAATAATAAACTTTTTTTTTAATTGGCCTCCATCATGCACACGAGTCCTTTCAGGCCTTATGGTTCATATTTACCCAGAAAACAAAATTTTCTAAACTTGCCTATAATTGTTGCATGGTCCTAAAATCATTTTCCCATTTAATTAAGGAACAATATTTTTTTTCAGGTCTGAAAGGGTTAAAGAGTCTTCATCAACATTTTGAGCCGATTTGGTCAAGGCTTACATTTTTGCCGATTTACATTTATGCAACCTCTTAACCAAATTTAAATTTTTGGAGGGTATATCTCAACAATCAGCTGCCTTATCAACAAAGTTCAAAAAAAAAATTTAAAAAAAAACCCTATACCGTTCAGTAATGTTTTTTTTTTTTTTTGCATGAACGTTTCCTTCATAAAAAAACATAATTATAATGGAAAAATTGAATACCTTTTGAAAAGATTCACCAAAAAATGCATGAAACTTGACAACTAAATCTACGAATAATCGTAAAGTATTATACGATTACAGCTTTTTACCTTCATAATCATTTAAGAATTCTGGCCAAACTATATTTAGATTGATTTTCTTATTTCTAAAATAAACATTACTTTGGTTCCAAATTTTGCACCATCCTTCACTATAGCTCAAAAGATGTATTTCTACCCATTTCAAAATACTCTTAAACATATTAAATTAATCTATTAAATTTCTATTTTTAATTGGAAATTTATCTTTTAGTGATAAGGCCGGTAAAAATTTTAATTAAAATTTTTGTTACTCGGCTCGAGTCAAAAGAAATGTAGGAAGGGAGACAAAATTTCAACTTTCTAAATTTTATAGCCAAAAGTTTTAAAAAATGCTTTGTACTTTATAAATTATTACAATTATGCCACAATCCCATCCCCATGCCCATCGGCAATAATATTTATATAAGTAAATCTCAATTAATTTATGCAGCAAAAAATCTTCAAGTTTTTTATAACTTTTTCCAAACTGTGATGTCAACATTCAAAATTTGCAAAAAGTCTAAAAGTGGTCTTTTTAATATGAAAAAATCCAAAAACCGATGTCCTCTAAAACATGTCAGAAATAAAAAAAAATAAAAAAGTGTTTTGTTTTTGCAAATCAAGTTTTAGTAACAAAAGGTGAAATTAAAAATCACCAAAATAATGTTTACCGTGTATCATATTTTTTCAGTGTAGTCATTATCCATACCTACAACTTAATCAAAAACTTCCCTCCAAAGATCAGATTTTCGAATTTTCATAAATCATTTTTGTATGGACACCTGCCAAATTTGTATGGAAAATTATAAGGACAAACTAATGATGCAAAATGGCTTCTTTGAGCATACCGAAGGCACCAAAAAAGTTTCAACCGGATTAAAAAATACAAAAATTAAAATTAAAGAAAAAGAACCGATTTCGTAGAGACTTCCTCGAACTTCACCCATGTTCATCAAACTCCACGGCTCCAACGTAGATGGATTTATTTATAGTCTGCCATCGCACAGCTCGTCTCTGTACACCATCAACCAATTCAGCAGAAGCAACTTTCTGATAATACTAATGCCTCTGCATCATTATTCCCATCCGAAACTGTCCTCCGCCGCTCTCCAAACCGGGCCAATCCCCCGATGAGTGCTGCTGGGTTCAATATCTCAGCTCGACTCTGCACCTGCGGATCCTATTACTCGCCGCCGATAGTGTTTCATCACCCAGCATCATCCGGGCTAGATTTCGCTCTCGAGCGCACGCGAAATCGCTCCTGGGAAAGGATTTATCCCATTTCATGGAGTGTTAAATGGTTGCCGTAACGTGATTCGAATTTCACACTTCGGACGGGATTTGAAGCTTGTCGGGCTCACTATCACCGGAAATTTGTAGGGTGGTCCTGGGGGGTTTTGGTGCGTTTACAACATAGACGTCCTTGTTTATAATTGCGAATTCTATTTGATTTAACAAAAAAGGTAACTGCTTTTATCGAATATTCAACAAGTTGTTTTATTTCTGCTTTAATATTTGTTTTAATTTTAACCTAACTTTCTAACCTCTATCCTTAAATCGTTTCTGAAAATGTAAAATCATCTTTAAAATCAATTCCACAGAATCATCACAATTTGCAAGTCCCAGAGTCTGAAAATCATATCTCGCGTGCTCACGCTTTGAATTGCCAACTGGTTTCACGTAATTTATCACGAAATCATGACAGCCAGCAAATAATCTAATTTCGGCAGACGACGCCGCCGAGCGTCGCCACCGTCGTCGTCGTCGTCTTTGGGACGATGATGTTTCGTAAAAATGAGATGTACAGAGATGAGAGTGCAAATTCGTTTTTTTTTTTCTTCCTTACGTAACGCAGAAGCCAATTTGCTCCGAGAAACGACGACGATTTGGACACGATGAGGGTGGAAATTGTATTCCGATAAATTTCCATATGCATCATCAGGGAGTAAATGTGAGTCTTTTCGTCTTTTTTATTTGGATTCTTTTTCTTGCTGGTTGAGACGACTAGGTGGAAATCAAGATGTTTGACACTGGGAAATTTGTAAATTCTGCTCGTGATTGACGTCAAAACAACGACGTGACGGGTGTGTTGCGATGGGGTGGCAACAGATAAAGCTTCAAAAACTATTAATATTTACGAGATTTTTCCAAAGTTATAAAAAGTTCAAGGAAGTTACAACCTTTTGAAAAAATACTTAAGAAAAATTTGATTTGATCATTTACAACAAGGAGGCCACCAGATTTCACTAATAAAATTCACAAATTTCTCCCGAGACCAACAGGATTTTTTTAAATTCATATTGACAAGGTGATGTTTATTTCCAAGAATTCAATTTAATTCACGACACGAACCAGCATCTTTGATCCTCGAAGTCCATGCCCATTGTCTCTAAAAGAAGTCCAGTACATTGATGTCGAGCTGGTTCCATTCATGTGAGCTCCATTTAAGTTTCTGCGGAAGGAAATTATTTAGTGATGGAAACAGATGACTCAAAGCTTACTGATTCTTACCCATAAGAACACCTTTTATACCACCAAGCGCCCGACCTTTCTTGGGCGCAGTGCGAAAGATAGTAATTATTATCCACATCAAAGGTACTGAACTTCGCGTTGAGACTGTAACCCAGCGAATCTCCGGCGTTGCCACTGTATGTTCCCAGCTTCAACAGTTTGTACTTTTCCTCTGGTCCCGCTATCAGAAAGTGACTGAAGCGAGCAACAGCTCGAGTTCCATCCCAGTCCTCCAGAAGCACCTGAAGTTCGTACCGGTTGGAATAGGTCAGCTCGTGAATCTTCCGCAAACCAAGCCAAAATTCACCGTTCATGTTGCCGAATCCCCGCTCGTAGTCCTGCCATCCTCGAAAGAAATTTACGGATCCTTGGTAACGTCTCTGAATCACGATCCATCCGCCATGTTTGTACTTTTGATCACAAAACACTTCAAAGGGGTCTTGAAATCCAGGCTGGGGGTGGATCAGTTCAATGCCAGAGTTGACTCCAGCGGATGGAACGCACGTGTCGGGTAATTTTGTTGTGGCTGAACGGTCCAAGTTATTGAATGATTTATTGCTTGTACCGAACATTGGCAACATAACAATCAGTAAAACGAGATTAAGAAAAGTAACACGAATTAAGAAGCTCTGGTTACTACAAAAACGCGACATCTTCTGGTTAAAAATATTATAATTTAACATGGCAGTTGAAATTTTCATTTGAAACAGCTCCTTAATCATCTTCACTCCAATTTTTTTGGTCAAAATATCTGTTTAAACTGGTTATTTAGATAACAATTCATTCGTTATATAGAAAAATAGGTAGCTGAAGTCATTTTAAATAGGTAGCAGCTATACACTACAACCAACCTGCTTACAATAAATCGAATAACTCACGTCATCTATGGTCGTCTCCCAACTCGTCAAGATTCCCACCCGCCAGCTTCTTCAATATCTTTCCACAAGAGGATTCACTCTACCGTGGTAACGCTGTCTTCAAGCTAACAATGTTGACAACTCACCCGCGGCAAAGGATAAACCCAAGAAAGACCTGTTGACACAACAGAGACTCCCAATATTGTGGATTCGTTTTGCAACATCAAGCGTAATATTTCATTTAGTAAAGAATTTAAACTCGTTAAACTATTAAAACAAACAACCCCCGAATCAACAGCTGTTGATCATTAATTTCAAATTTTCAACGCACTAATTCCAGCAATTACTATAATCATCCCAGCACAAGCAGCAAGCAGCAGTTACCCAAAGTATAATATAACCTGCGCTCTGTTCTACGTTACACCTTATTACAGCAGCAGCGATTTCCAAAGTGTACTCTAATGCCACAGCCGGCTGTTTTAAACTGCACATTTTGCCGCGTTAAGTCCTTTGAATTAATAGCAGCGAGCGCCTTTTCAGAAGACGGAACCGCCAGGGGCTCCATTTCGGCCGGGGGAAACCCGGCATCATTAGTTTCAATTAGAGCCGGCGTCGTATTCAATTTCTATGCCGGGTGTGTTTTCTTTTTGGACTTTTCATCTTTCAGTGCGATCGTTATGGTTTTCTTGGCTTTTCGATGGTTTCTTTTAACTTTTTAGAATCAAATTTATATTTTTTATGTTTTAAGTCATTTTACATTTTTAAATATTATTTTGTTCTAGATGATTAGCAAAAATTGAGCATGTTTCAATAATTTTGAATATTTTATCATTACACATTTACCAAATTTAAAAAAAAAACAGTTGCAACATTTAATTCTGATTTTTTAAATTTACATGAGTAAGTTTTCAACAGAAAAAATTTAGAGCAGAGGATTTATATGATATTTCGAATAAAAATATAAGAAAGTCACTCTAAAAATTCTCCTGAAAATATTAAAAAATGAGTTCATGTTCTTTCAGCAATTCCGTATTAAACCTATACTTTTTGTAAATCAAAATTTGCATCTTCATCTGGGTAATTCTCCGCCAACTCACACAGCAGTTGCCCCGACCTCTCTTCGATTTGCGTGAAACGTTGTCCTAAGGGGTAACTTTTGTCCCTGATCACGAATCCGAGGTCCGTTTTTTGATATCTCGTGACGGAGGGGCGGTACGACCCCTTCCATTTTTGAACATGCGAAAAAAGAGGTGTTTTTCAATAATTTGCAGCCTGAAACGGTGATGAGATAGAAATTTGGTGTCAAAGGAACTTTTATGTAAAATTAGACGCCCGATTTGATGGCGTACTCAGAATTCCGAAAAAACGTATTTTTCATCGAAAAAAACACTAAAAAAGTTTTAAAATTTCTCCCATTTTCCGTTACTCGACTGTAAAAATTTTTGGAACATGTCATTTTATGGGAAATTTAATGTACTTTTCGAATCTACATTGTCCCAGAAGGGTCATTTTTTCATTTAGAACAAAATTTTTCATTTTAAAATTTCGTGTTTTTTCTAACTTTGCAGGGTTATTTTTTAGAGTGTAACAATGTTCTACAAAGTTGTAGAGCAGACAATTACAAAAATTTTGATATATAGACATAAGGGGTTTGCTAATAAACATCACGAGTTATCGCGATTTTACGAAAAAAAGTTTTGAAAAAGTTGGTAGTCATCGATCATGGCCGTTCATGGTTACCCGCGACAGACACGGACGACGAAACAAAGAGAAACGCAAAAAGTAACTTTTTCAAAACTTTTTTTCGTAAAATCGCGATATCTCGTGATGTTTATAAGCAAACCCCTTATGTCTATATATCAAAATTTTTGTAATTGTCTGCTCTACAACTTTGTACAACATTGTTACACTCTAAAAAATAACCCTGCAAAGTTAGAAAAAACACGAAATTTTAAAATGAAAAATTTTGTTCTAAATGAAAAAATGACCCTTCTGGGACAATGTAGATTCGAAAAGTACATTAAATTTCCCATAAAATGACATGTTCCAAAATTTTTTACAGTCGAGTAACGGAAAATGGGAGAATTTTTAAAACTTTTTTAGTGTTTTTTTCGATGAAAAATACGTTTTTTCGGAATTCTGAGTACGCCATCAAATCGGGCGTCTAATTTTACATAAAAGTCCGTTTGACACCAAATTTCTATCTCATCACCGTTTCAGGCTGCAAATTATTGAAAAACACCTCTTTTTTCGTATGTTCAAAAATGGAAGGGGTCGTACCGCCCCTCCGTCACGAGATATCAAAAAACGGACCTCGGATTCGTGATCAGGGACAAAAGTTACCCCTTAGGACAAAGTTTCACGCAAATCGAAGAGGGGTCGGGGCAACTTTTCCCGATTTCGTGTGAGTTGGTAGAGAATTACCCATCTTTCAAATCTGAAACAAGTACCAAACGTGCCTTGAAAAGATGAAAAAAAACAATAGCTTCAGAAATTAGACCTGTTGGAAAATATTGATTGTATTAATATTTACCATATGAAATTATTTTTTTAAACTAATTCAAAAGTTGCTGAGATATCGTCTTTTGAATATTTGGCGTAATTTGAGTTTCACTAAATTTTTAAACCAAATTTTTCCTCTTCGTCATTCTCAGCAAATCGATGCTGCTGCGCTCTCATGTACATAGAATGCTGAGAATTTATACACCAATTTCTTTGAAGAATATTTGTAGGAAATGTTCTGATCTTAACAATTTTTTTTTATATAATGACTTTGACGAAAAAAAAACTTTCTGAATTTTAAAAGCACGATATTTCAATTGGGCCTAATAATATGATAAAAGCCCTTTGGAAATGTAAATCGTGATTTTAATTATCTAAAAAAAAAAATTCGAGGAGTTGAGAAAATTTTCCACTGCTCCAGATCGAAGCTTTGCTATCTTCAGAGAGTTGTTGCAAAGAGGCAACTTTTAATTTGGTTGAAATTTAGAGTGGTCCACGATCAGGGTGATTTTCAAAATCTAACTTTTCAGGAATATTTTTTGTCTTCTCGAAAGTTGTTGGGCTTGCCAATCCAAGCAACTTTGTCGAAAAAACCCCTGAGATTTTTCAGCGTTTGTAGTGCTAGATCCCCCCTTTCGAATGCAATGTGGCGCTTAAAAATTTGGCTTGCGATTTTTCGAGATATTTAAGTTTTGAAATTGCTTCTTTTGACAAAGGACTTTGTCTTAAAGCTCTATCTGCGGTGTCAATGCAAAATTTTTCGAAAATGTAGCGTTACCGTCGCAAGCCCTCGGCGTGACATTCTGTTTCTGTTGCGTAGATGCCGTGAAAACTATTTAAGCTAAAAGTTAGCCTCTGGAGGATTTAGTGTCCATCAGACTTTCATCAAAGACGGACCTTACGTTGGGAATTTTATTGCTCTCACACACACACGCAGGTGGTGCATGAACTTGAGAGGAGGTCCAAGAAGTTATTGACGGTAGCCAGAACGGTCCCCGGAATACCGAAATGATCGGGAACAAATTGGTAGGATATCGGCCACACCCGGAGTGGCCAGTGCCCTGTGGGAAGGTTCTACCGGGAGGACATTTACGGAACCATACAAATTTGGGCAATATGGGTATCAAAATTCATGGTTTTTGATACTGGTAATGAAAATGGCCATTTTGGCAGGATTGGCCACACCCGGAGTGGCCATTGCCCTGAGGGAAGGTTCTACCGGGAGGACATTTACGGAACCATACAAATTTGGGCAATATGGGTATCAAAATTCATGGTTTTTGATACTGGTAATGAAAATGACCATTTTGGCAGGATTGGCCACACCCGGAGTGGCCATTGCCCTGAGGGAAGGTTCTACCGGGAGGACATTTACGGAACCATACAAATTTGGGCAATATGGGTATCAAAATTCATGGTTTTTGATACTGGTAATGAAAATGGCCATTTTGGCAGGATTGGCCACACCCGGAGTGGCCATTGCCCTGAGGGAAGGTTCTACCGGGAGGACATTTACGGAACCATACAAATTTGGGCAATATGGGTATCAAAATTCATGGTTTTTGATACTGGTGATGAAAATGGCCATTTTGGCAGAATTGGCCACACCCGGAGTGGGCAGTGCCCTGAGGGAAGGTTCTACCGGGAGGACATTTACGGAACCATACGACTTGGGGCAATATGCGGATCAAAATTCATGGTTTTTGATACTGGTGATGAAAATGGCCATTTTGGCAGGATTGGCCACAACCGGAGTGGCCATTGCCCTGAGGGAAGGTTCTACCGGGAGGACATTTACGGAACCATACAAATTTGGGCAATATGGGTATCAAAATTCATGGTTTTTGATACTGGTAATGAAAATGACCATTTTGGCAGGATTGGCCACACCCGGAGTGGCCATTGCCCTGAGGGAAGGTTCTACCGGGAGGACATTTACGGAACCATACAAATTTCGGCAATATGGGTATCAAAATTCATGGTTTTTGATACTGGTAATGAAAATGGCCCTTTTGGCAGGATTGGCCACACCCGGAGTGGCCAGTGCCCTGAGGGAAGGTTCTACCGGGAGGACATTTACGGAACCATACAAATTTGGGCAATATGGGTATCAAAATTCATGGTTTTTGATACTGGTGATGAAAATGGCCATTTTGGCAGAATTGGCCACACCCAGAGTGGCCAGTGCCCTGAGGGAAGGTTCTACCGGGAGGACATTTACGGAACCATACGACTTGGGGCAATATGCGTATCAAAATTCATGGTTTTCGATACTGGTGATAAAAATTGCCATTTTGGCAGGATTGGCCACACCCGGAGTGGCCATTGCCCTGAGGGAAGGTTCTACCGGGAGGACATTTACGGAACCATACAAATTTGGGCAATATGGGTATCAAAATTCATGGTTTTTGATACTGGTAATGAAAATGGCCATTTTGGCAGGATTGGCCACACCCGGAGTGGCCATTGCCCTCAGGGAAGGTTCTACCGGGAGGACATTTACGGAACCATACGTCTTGGGGCAATATGCGTATCAAAATTCATGGTTTTTGATACTGGTGATGAAAATGGCCATTTTGGCAGGATTGGCCACACCCGGAGTGGCCATTGCCCTGTGGGAAGGTTCTACCGGGAGGACATTTACGGAACCATACAAATTTGGGCAATATGGGTATCAAAATTCATGGTTTTGACAAAAAACTTTGTCCTAAGGGCACTGTCTACGGGTGTCAATCCAAAATTTCGCGAAGCGAAAGTGTAACGATTTGTGTAATTGTTTAAACGCTTATATCTTCCACCCAATTCAAGCAATCTGCATGCTTTATCCACCAAACGAAAGGGGAAGTCTTAAATTGCAAGTAGACTATTTCACAAAGTTGATAAAACTTTGTTAAAAAATTCTTAAGTTAAAATGAAAATAAAAAGGTGCAGGTGGTTATTTTCTACATGACCAATATGACAGAGAACTTTGTACAAAATTCCTAAAAAATATTCTATTTTATTTTATATTTTTAAAACATTGCCTATGTATTTAATCCTAAATAATTTATTGCTATAAAATGTTTTCAATCTTTGGCACCTCTGTGGAAATAAATTGCCAAAACAAGTATGGTTCGGAAAATGTCCAATCAAAATGGTAATTTTCATGTCCAGTATCAAAAACCATTAATTTTGGTACCCATATTGCCCCAAGTCGAATAGTTCGATTAATGTCCCCCCGGTAGAACCTTCCCGAGGGCAATTGCCACTCCGGGTGTGGCCAATCCGGTCAAAATGGCCATTTTCATTACCAGTTTCAAAAATCATGAATTTTGATACCCATATTGCCCCAAGTCGTATGGTACGATTAATGTCCCCCCGGTAGAACCTTCCCGAGGGCACTGGCCACTCCGGGTGTGGCCAATCCAGTCAAAATGGCCATTTTCATTACCAGTTTCAAAAAACCATGAATTTTGGTACCCATATTGCCCCAAGTCGAATAGTTCGATTAATGTCCCCCGGTAGAACCTTCCCGAGGGCAATTGCCACTCCGGGTGTGGCCAATCCGGTCAAAATGGCCATTTTCATTACCAGTTTCAAAAATCATGAATTTTGATACCCATATTGCCCCAAGTCGTATGGTACGCTTAATGTCCCCCCGGTAGAACCTTCCCGAGGGCACTGGCCACTCCGGGTGTGGCCAATCCAGTCAAAATGGCCATTTTCATTACCAGTTTAAAAAACCATGAATTTTGGTACCCATATTGCCCCACGTCGAATAGTTCGATAAATGTCCCCACGGTAGAACCTTCCCGAGGGCACTGGCCACTCCGGGTGTGGCCAATCTGGTCAAAATGGCCATTTTCATTACCAGTTTAAAAAACCATGAATTTTGATACCCATATTGCCCCAAGTCGTATGGTACGATTAATGTCCCCCCGGTAGAACCTTCCCGAGGGCACTGACCACTCCGGGTGTGGCCAATCCAGTCAAAATGGCCATTTTCATTACCAGTTTAAAAAACCATGAATTTTGGTACCCATATTGCCCCACGTCGAATAGTTCGATAAATGTCCCCACGGTAGAACTTTCCCGAGGGCACTGGCCACTCCGGGTGTGGCCAATCCAGTCAAAATGGCCATTTTCATTACCAGTTTAAAAAACCATGAATTTTGATACCCATATTGCCCCAAGTCGTATGGTACGATTAATGTCCCCCCGGTAGAACCTTCCCGAGGGCACTGGCCACTCGGGGTGTGGCCAATCCGGTCAAAATGGCCATTTTCATTACCAGTTTAAAAAATCATGAATTTTGATACCCATATTGCCACAAGTCGTATGGTTCGATTAATGTCCCCACGGTAGAACCTTCCCGAGGGCACTGGCCACTCCGGGTGTGGCCAATCCGGTCAAAATGGCCATTTTCATTACCAGTTTAAAAAACCATGAATTTTGATACCCATATTGCCCCAAGTCGTATGGTACGATTAATGTCCCCCTGGTAGAACCTCCCCGAGGGCACTGGCCACTCCGGGTGTGGCCAATCCGGTCAAAATGGCCATTTTCATTACCAGTTTAAAAAACCATGAATTTTGATACCCATATTGCCCCAAGTCGTATGGTTCGATTAATGTCCCCCGGTAGAACCTTCCCCAGGGCAATTGCCACTCCGGGTGTGGCCAATCCAGTCAAAATGCCCATTTTCATTATCAGTTTCAAAAACCATGAATTTTGATACCCATATTGCCCCAAGTTGTATGGTTCGATTAATGTCCCCCCGGTAGAACCTTCCCGAGGGCACTGGCCACTCCGGGTGTGGCCAATCCGGTCAAAATGGCCATTTTCATTACCAGTTTAAAAAACCATGAATTTTGATACCCATATTGCCCCAAGTCGTATGGTTCGATTAATGTCCCCACGGTAGAACCTTCCCGAGGGCACTGGCCACTCCGGGTGTGGCCAATCTGGTCAAAATGGCCATTTTCATTACCAGTTTAAAAAACCATGAATTTTGATACCCATATTGCCCCAAGTCGTATGGTTCGATTAATGTCCCCCCGGTAGAACCTTCCCCAGGGCACTGGCCACTCCGGGTGTGGCCAATATCCTATAAATGTGGTCCCAAGCCTATTGCCCCAAATCATTCTGGTCCGGTGACTGTCCTTGCAATCTTCATAAGAACAGAATTCCTCCCAATTTAGTGCACAAACTGTGTCTTTCAATGCGTGTGTGTGTGTGTGTGTGTGTGTGAGCAATAAAATTACCACCGTGGATCCGCTTTTGTCGAAACCTCGTAAGGTACTGAATTTTTCTGAGGCCATCTGTTAGCTTAAATAGTTCGCATGAAATGTGGCAACATGGTGCAAAATTTTGCCTCCTCTCCTGTTTACGTGGAACTGTCACGCGAGAATGTTGCACCACTGTTGCCACATTTCATGCGAACTATTTAAGCTAACAGATGGCCTCAGAAAAATTCAGTACCTTACGAGGTTTCGACAAAAGCGGATCCACGGTGGTAATTTTATTGCTCACACACACACACACACACACGCATTGAAAGACACAGTTTGTGCACTAAATTGGGAGGAATTCTGTTCTTATGAAGATTGTAAGGACGGTCACCGGACCAGAATGAATTGGGCCAATGGGCTTGGGACCACATTTATAGGATATTGGCCACACCCGGAGTGGCCAGTGCCCTGGGGAAGGTTCTACCGGGGGGACATTAATCGAACCATACGACTTGGGCCAAAATAGGTATCAAAATTCATAGTTATTGAAACTGGTAATGAAAATGGGCATTTTGACAGGATTGGCCACACCCGGAGTGGCCAGTGCCCTCGGGAAGGTTCTACCTGGGGGACATTATTCGAACTATTCGACTTGGGGCAATATGGGTATCAAAATTCATGGTTTTTTAAACTTGTAATGAAAATGGGCATTTTGACCGGATTGGCCACACCCGGAGTGGCCAGTGCCCTCGGGAAGGTTCTACCGGGGGGACATTATTCGAACTATTCGACTTGGGGCAATATGGTGTAACCGATGGCAGTTCCTGACCCAATCGTTACTGTGGCTCTGTTTGTTTCGCGTTAAATATATGTGCTAAAATGCAGGAAAATGCTTAAGTTATTGGGCGGAGCTTCACTACTCCCACTGGCTAGGGCAAACAAAAGCCAAGACACCCTAGCAGTACGCAGCCAGTTCCATACCCCCACGATTGCTACCCCACTAGAACGAGACTACAGGCGTTGGTAACCGATTGGTAGCAGCGGATGACAGGTGCCTGGTAGGCGGCAATATCGGAGATGACTTGCAAAGGCAAGAACCGGGATTCGGGCTATTTGCCCGGAAGACCCGTAACCGAACAGACTGACAGTGCCTGAGTCAGTCGGATAGCAGGACCCCTCAACCTTTGTTTAAGGTTCATCCCGGATGCCCCGGAGATGACCAGTGGAACCCCAACAACCCGCTGGAATGTCCGACGTCCTGGCGCTCGACTACGGGCAATGTTCCGGCCAATTGCCAACACCGGCCGAAGTCCCGATCCGTCAACACATCGGGAGAGCCCAGGACAACCGGATGGGTCCACCCAGCGCGCGACGAGAACCGCTACCAAGCACCAGGATGCAGATCCAAGACCGCGGCCGAAGCTGGTGGATGGAGCAGAGGTGACGAGGCCGAGCTGGTGGGGCCCCAAGAAGCAGAAGAAAAGGTCAGATAGAATAAGAAAGTGGGACAGTTTTGAGGTTAGGAGAAGGAGGAAAGTTAGTAGGAGAAAAGTGGGAGAATAAAGTGTGCACAAAAGTTGAATAAATGTGGTGTTTCGTTTAGTAGCTTAAGCGTTTTCCTGTATCCGTCAAAGTTAGTGTGGATAAGCGTGCCGACCTTGAGGTGTTTTTGTAGAGTCCCTGTACTGAGGAAGGTCTCGGCTGAACCGTAAGTTACAATGGGTATCAAAATTCATGGTTTTTTAAACTGGTAATGGAAATGGGCATTTTGACCGGATTGGCCACACCCGGAGTGGCCAGTGCCCTCGGGAAGGTTCTACCGTGGGGACATTAATCGAACCATACGACTTGGGCCAATATGGGTATCAAAATTCATGGTTTTTGAAACTTGTAATGAAAATGGCCATTTTGACCGGATTGGCCACACCCGGATTGGCCACACCCGTAGTGGCCAAACCATGAATTTTGATACCCATATCGCCCTAAGTCGTATGGTTCGATTAATGTCCCCCCGGTAGAACCTTCCCGAGGGCACTGGCCACTCCGGGTGTGGCCAATCCGGTTAAAATGGCCATTTTCATTACCAGTTTCAAAAACCATGAATTTTGATACCCATATTGCCCCAAGTCGTATGGTTCGATTAATGTCCCCACGGTAGAACCTTCCCGAGGGCACTGGCCGCTCCGGGTGTGGCCAATCCGGTCAAAATGCCCATTTCCATTACCAGTTTAAAAAACCATGAATTTTGATACCCATATTGCCCCAAGTCGTATGATTCGATTAATGTCCCCCCGGTAGAACCTTCCCCAGGGCACTGGCCACTCCGGGTGTGGCCAATATCCTATAAATGTGGTCCCAAGCCCATTGCCCCAAATCATTCTGGTCCGGTGACCGTCCTTGCAATCTTCATAAGAACAGAATTCCTCCCAATTTAGTGCACAAACTGTGTCTTTCAATGCGTGTGTGTGTGTGTGTGTGTGTGTGAGCAATAAAATTACCACCGTGGATCCGCTTTTGTCGAAACCTCGTAAGGTACTGAATTTTTCTGAGGCCATCTGTTAGCTTAAATAGTTCGCATGAAATGTGGCAACAGTGGTGCAACATTCTCGCGTGACAGTTCCACGTAAACAGGAGAGGAGGCAAAATTTTGCACCATGTTGCCACATTTCATGCGAACTATTTAAGCTAACAGATGGCCTCAGAAAAATTCAGTACCTTACCAGGTTTCGACAAAAGCGGATCCACGGTGGTAATTTTATTGCTCACACACACACACACACGCACACATTGAAAGACACAGTTTGTGCACTAAATTGGGAGGAATTCTGTTCTTATGAAGATTGCAAGGACAGTCACCGGACCAGAATGATTTGGGGCAATGGGCTTGGGACCACATTTATAGGATATTGGCCACACCCGGAGTGGCCAGTGCCCTGGGGAAGGTTCTACCGGGGGACATTAATCGAACCATACGACTTGGGGCAATATAGGTATCAAAATTCATGGTTTTTGAAACTGATAATGAAAATGGCCATTTTGACTGGATTGGCAACACCCGGAGTGGCCAGTGCCCTCGGGAAGGTTCTACCGGGGGGACATTAATCGAACCATACAACTTGGGGCAATATGGGTATCAAAATTCATGGTTTTTGAAACTGATAATGAAAATGGGCATTTTGACTGGATTGGCCACACCCGGAGTGGCAATTGCCCTCGGGAAGGTTCTACCGGGGGACATTAATCGAACCATACGACTTGGGGCAATATGGGTATCAAAATTCATGTTTTTTGAAACTGGTAATGAAAATGGCCATTTTGACCGGATTGGCCACACCCGGAGTGGCCAGTGCCCTCGGGAAGGTTCTACCGGGGGGACATTAATCGAACCATACGACTTGGGCCAATATGGGTATCAAAATTCATGGTTTTTTAAACTGGTAATGAAAATGGCCATTTTGACCGGATTGGCCACACCCGAAGTGGCCAGTGCCCTCGGGAAGGTTCTACCGGGGGGACATTAATCGAACCATACGACTTGGGCCAATATGGGTATCAAAATTCATGGTTTTTTAAACTGGTAATGAAAATGGCCATTTTGACCGGATTGGCCACACCCGGAGTGGCCAGTGCCCTCGGGAAGGTTCTACCGGAAGTACATGAATCGAACCATACGACTTGGGGCAATATGGGTATCAAAATTCATGATTTTTGAAACTGGTAATGAAAATGGCCATTTTGGCAGGATTGGCCACACCCGGAGTGGCCAGTGCCCTCGGGAAGGTTCTACCAGGGGGACATTAATCGAACCATACGACTTGGGCCAATATGGGTATCAAAATTCATGGTTTTTTAAACTGGTAATGGAAATGGGCATTTTGACTGGATTGGCCACACCCGGAGTGGCCAGTGCCCTCGGGAAGGTTCTACCGGGGGACATTAATCGAACCATACGACTTGGGGCAATATGGGTATCAAAATTCATGGTTTTTTAAACTGGTAATGAAAATGGCCATTTTGACTGGATTGGCCATACCCGGAGTGGCCAGTGCCCTCGGGAAGGTTCTACCGTGGGGACATTAATCGAACCATACGACTTGGGGCAATATGGGTATCAAAATTCATGGTTTTTTAAACTGGCAATGAAAATGGCTATTTTGACCGGATTGGCCACACCCGGAGTGGCCAGTGCCCTCGGGAAGGTTCTACCGGGGGGACATTAATCGTACCATATGACTTGGGGCAATATGGGTATCAAAATTCATGATTTTTGAAACTGGTAATGAAAATGGCCATTTTGACCGGATTGGCCACACCCGGAGTGGCAATTGCCCTCGGGAAGGTTCTACCGGGGGGACATTAATCGAACTATTCGACTTGGGGCAATATGGGTACCAAAATTCATGGTTTTTGATACTGGACATGAAAATTATCATTTTGATTGGACATTTTCCGAATCATACTTGTTTTGGCAATTTATTTCCACAGAGGTGCCAAAGATTGAAAACATTTTATAGGAATAAATTATTTAGGATTAAATACATAGGCAATGTTTTAAAAATATAAAATAAAATAGAATATTTTTTAGGAGTTTTGTACAAAGTTCTTTGTCCTATTGGTCATGTAGAACATAACCACCTGCACCTTTTTTTACCTTAAAATGACTGTAACTTTTGACCCTTAAGTCTAAATTGACCTGTAAAAAATGAAAATGTTCGCATTTTAAAGCTGTTAAAGTGCCCTGAACATCACTTTTCTTTAAAACTTTTCCCTGATTTGCTACGTTCAAAAAGCTGATTTTGGAAGGTTCACTCAGATGCTTTCTCTAAATTTGGTCGTAGAAGGCGTAGATTGCGAGATAACATTTTGGTGTCTTCGACAACGTTGCTTAGACAAGCCCAACAACTTTCTAGAAGACAAACAAATCTCAAAAATATTCCTGAAAAGTTTGGTTTTGAAAATCACCCTAATCGTGAATTTTTCAATTTTTCACTTAATTTTGCGATAAAATGATCTTTTTTAGTTATTGCTGATTCAAAAAGTGAATAACTCTTAAAATGATCTGGTTGTACCGCCCCTCCGTCTCGAGGTACTGGAAAATGGACCTCGGATTCGTGATAAGGGACCAAAATTACCTCTTAAGACAAAGTTTCATGCAAATCGAAAAGCAATGTTTCTCCAAATCGAAATTTCAATGTTTCTCCATCAAACAACAAACAAATTTCTTTTTTTCTTTTTTTTTTTTTTGCAGCGGAGATCAATCTGCCTGACAATCTTATCAGCTCATTTTTGGTGAGTACTTCAGACGAATTCCCTTTTCAAATATGTATTCAGCTCCCAAACCAAATCATTTCATTCCGTTTCATTCACCAAACAGAAATGCTCCGCAACTACGCACATTCAAACGTACCCATAGGCACACACACAAACACACCATTAATAGATCAGATTCCATCCATAATCTAGCAGCTTAGCGTCAACGTCCTCGCTCGCTGGTCATCACTGGCAGCCCCGTCGATTCCGGACAAAGTACAATTTATCACAATGAGACGGAAATTGCTTTCTCCGGTTCCGGGGCCTTCCCTGTCCTCTGTCTCTGCCAGTTTAATATTTTAGATGTCCCATTACCCGGCCAACTCCTCAAAGCTTCTCCTTTCGAACACAGAAAGCAATTATTCGTCACTCGGATGTGACAACAAACGGAGAAACACACGGGACCCCTCTCCGGTGGGACCTCCTCATCCCCTCGCTCTGATGACGATGATTGGGCATTCCCGGGCACACCGGAATGACGGGGCGTTGTTCCTTTATCAGTGCCGCCGGACTGAGGTTCCGAGAAAGCTTCGTCCGTTTTGGCTGTGCGTACAAGACCAAACACAATTATCGTGTGCGAAACGGGCACGATGTCCACAGGAGCAATCCCCCCGGGAGTGCAACGGAAGACTCGTTTAACCTGGGTAAACGCACGTAGAAACGCACACACACTAACAATTTTGCTTGATGAAGTCCGTCGGACGTTGCGAGCAAGACGTGGGTATCACAGGAGGTCGGAATTGTTCTTTGGTTAGTGTTAGATTGGTTCAGATTTTGGGGGTGCTAAACTTGGAAGAAGCTGAATACAGATAAAAAGTTTAAATAATTTAACCATTTCACAGTGCTTTAAACTCTGTGAAATAACGTTGTATTGAAATAAGATCTAGTACAATATTGCTCATGTCCTCTGAAGCTTTTTTTTGCATCAGAGCATAAAAGGTCCTAATTTTGCATGTTTGTACCTTTTCAAATTTCATAATTTCGATTCGTTTACACATTTTGAAAATTTGAATATTTTCAAAAAAAAATCAATTAAGTGAAAACGCATACCAAATTTCGCTTCGTTTGATACTCATATTGCGATTTTTTAAAAATTTGAGTATTTTGGAAAAACGCTGTTTTGCGAAAATTTTAATATTTTCAAAACAAACTCTTATAATGTGAATGAGTACATCAAATTTTGCTTCGTTTGATACCGTAAATTTAGAAAATTTGAGAATTTACAGTATTTTATTCAAATTTAAGCACATAAAAAAAACTATAAAGAAGTGAAATATCATACAAAATTTCGCTTTGTTTGATACCAATTTTGCAAATCACGAAAATTTGAATACTTTCGAAAAATATGGTATTTTGTGAACAATTTGGAGTATTTATACTTTTATACTGAGGCTGTTGCAAATATTTTTTGAAGTTTATGTCCCTCGACTCTGACCAAAGTCAAGGGGGGGGGGGGGGAGGGGCAAAAAAATAAAAAAAAAGTTTAAAAATTTAAATTACGAGCCATGGTTTCAACATTTTAATGAAAAAAGTGTTTTAAAATGCATTATACACCTGTTCATATGTTTTGCCATCATTAGTTTCCAAAATATCTAAGTATTGACGAAAATTTCTTTTTTTTTGCGAAAATAAAATTTTTGCGGTGCTCTTCATTGGAATTTCATAAAAATTCAAAACATTTTTAAACAAGCCCAAACATGCTAACTATGATTATCAATGCAGAAAAATGCATTTTAAATTGTTTTCAGTTGATTAGACTTCTATTTTCATGGAAATTTTGAAGTTTTTTGGAAAATAAATGTTTTTGTCCCCTGATTTTTCAGACCAATTTTGAAAGGGGGGGGCGACATAAACTTTAAAAAATATTTGCAACGACCTTACTACATTTTCATAAAAAAATATTCTTGGTGGAAGCATTGGAAATTTAACATGATATAATTTATTAAAGTCAATTTTAGAAAGAATTTAAAAAAAAAAGTTGTTGTCCACTATCTGCGATAAAATTATCGCCGATATAATTATCGAAATAATGATAACGATAGAACTATCGTTATCTATATCGATTCTCGACAATTTTGTCGTTAACAACCTTGTTTTAGTGAAAGTGTGTCTATTTTTTCCATCCATAACAAACTGTATTTTAAAAATCTCGGGCGAATTTTCAAAAAGACGTAAGAGCCTCCGTGACCTACGACACTAATATTCGTTTTTCTCCAAATTGTAACAAAATTTCATTTATTTTTAGTTTGAGGCACTTGAAAGACGTGAAAATAAACAATTTTAAGCATTTTTGAAATTGGTTTTTCGTAAGTTGGTCAAATACCTATGCAAAAAAGGCATTGTTTACCATTAGCTCTTACGTCTTTTTGAAACTTATCCGAGAAATATCTTTTTATAAAAAATGTTTAAAAAACAATTCTTAAATAGTAAAATTTCAACTCTTGACCATACTTGGGCAATTCTCTCAGATTTCGCTCATTCGACTTTTTTTTTGAATTTTTAATACGGCTGAAACTTTTTTGGTGACTTTGGTATGCCCAAAGAAGCCATTTTGCATCATTAGTTTGTCCATATAATTTTCCATACAAATTTGGCAGCTGTCCATACAAAAATCATGTATGAAAATTCAAAAATCTGTATCTTTTGAAGGATTTTTTTGATCGATTTGGTGTCTTGGGCAAAGTTGTAGATATGGATATGGACTACACTGGAAAAAAATGATACACAGTAAATAAAATTTTGGTGATTTTTTATTTAACTTTTTGTCACTAAAACTTGATTTGCATAAAAACACTATTTAATTTTTATTTTATTTTTTGATATGTTTTAGGGGACATCAAATGCCAACTTTTCAGAAATTTTCCGGTTGTGCAAGAAATCTTTGACCGAGTTATGAATTTTTTAATCAATACTGATTTTTTCAAAAAATCAAAATATTGGTCGCAAAAAAAATTCAACTTCATTTTTCGATGTAAAATCTAATTTGGAATCAAAAAGAACTTTAGTGAAATTTTTATAAAGTGCACCGTTTTCAAGGTAAAGCAATTTTTAGGTAACTGTTTTGAAAATAGTCGCAGTTTTTCATTTTTTTTAAACTAGTGCACATGTTTGCCCACCTTTGAAAAAGATATTTTTGAAAAGCTGAGAAAATTCTCTATATTTTGCTTCTTTGAACATCGTTGATACGACCCTAAGTTGCTGAGATATTGCCATGCAAAGGTTTAAAAACATGAAAATTGATGTTTTTCAAGTCTCACCCAAACAACCCACGTCCGTCGTCCGATTTACAATGTTAAAATATAAAACATCCTGAAATTTCCCGATCTTTTCGAAAACAATATTTTCAATTTTTTTAAATCAAGACTAACATTTCAAAAGGGCCAAATATTTAATATTACGCCCTTTTAAATTGTTAGTCTTGGTTTGAAAACTTTGAAAACATTTTTTTTCGAAAAGATCGGAAAATTTCACGAATGTTTCATGTTAGTTGCTGAGATATCAACAATAGAAAACGGTGGGTTGTTTGGGTGAGACTTAGAAAACATCAATTTTCCTATTTTAAACACTTGCATGGCAATATCTCAGCAACTAAGGGTCGTATCAACTAAGTTCAAAAAAGCAAATTATTCAAAAGTGGGCAAACATGTTCACTATCTTAAAAAATTAAAAACTGCGACTATTTTCAAAAAAGTTACCTAAAATTGGATTTACCTTGAAAACGGTGCACTTTATCAAAATTTCACTATTCTACTTTTTGATAGCAAATTTGATTTCACATCGAAAAATGAAGTTGAAAAATTTTTGCGACCAATATTTCGATTTTTTTGAAAAAATCAGTATTGATTGAAAAATTCATAACTCGGTCAAAGATTTTTTGCACAACCTGGAAATGTCTGAAAAGTTGGCATTTGATTTCTTCTAAAACATATCAAAAAATGAAAAAAATAAATAAAAATAGTGTTTTTTGCAAATCAATTTTTAGTGACAAAAAGTTAAATAAAAAATCACCAATGTTTTAACCGTGTATTATTTTTTTTCAGTGTAGTCCGTATCCATACCTACAACTTTGCCCAAGACACCAAATCGATCAAAAAATTCCTTCAAAAGATACAGATTTTTGAATTTTCATACATCATTATTGTATGGACAGCTGCCAAATTTGTATGGAAAATTATATGGACAAACTAATGATGCAAAATGGCTTCTTTGGGCATACCGAATGCACAAAAATGTTTCAGTCGGATTAAAAAATACAAAAAAAATCGAATGACCGAAATCTGAGAAAACTGCTCATTTGTAAAAAAATAATAAATTTAAAATTTATTATTTTCGTTGAAAAGCTAAGGCATTGGCTAGTTCACACAAATCGCATATTTCTTCTTAAATAAATTTAAAGCAATAATAACAATAACAAAAGAAAGTTCTCAAGTTAAAAAAAAAGTAAAAATTTGAACCAACTTACATTAACGGTGCACATCAACCAGAGCTTTTGCACCCAGATTTTTGTAACAGACATTTTATTATCTTCAAAACTACGGGTACTATCGAAATATTTTTTTATTCATCCCCTAAAATACGGCCCACAAAGTAATATACAACAAAGTTTGATTAATTTTACAGTCCCAATATTGCAGGATTGGGTCCGTAAGTTTGACTATTTTGGTATAAGAAGACAACAACTTCCTTCGTTGCTGTGCACCCTTAAACGCGTAGCAAAAAGTGAACATCACAAGAAGACCCTTGCACGAAGACCAGTATCGAGCAACAGCAGCAGCAGGTCCCTTTGGCCGCCAGCTCCCTACAAATACGTACAAATGTGCCAGATCGCCTGTCAGGTTTCAGGCACCGGCGACCCCGGTGTGACGACACAGCAGGCAGTGAATCAGCATTTGCTTTGATCCCCGAGGAAATTGACAGCGAGAGAAAAAGAAATGGCCACCAGGACACGCAACAGTATGGCAGGTCATCAGCAGAACACCCAAAAGTGAGACTTGATGGTGAAAAAGTTCAAAGATTTTGCGTTGCAAAAAAAAGGGACGCAAGATATCGTCTTGCAAACGGACGAACGGTGAATCTTTTCAACGGCGCTGAACGTAATCAAATTTCACGCAGTAATGCGCCTTACTTTCTGTCTTGCTGGGATCAATTTTTCTCAAACCGTGAGATCTGTGTGACACAGTCAAGTGAAACTAACGTTGGCCGTTGGCAAAGTGCGTCGTCCCGTTCTTTGATTCAATTTTCACGTTCGATTAAGCTCGGGAAACAGGAACCAACGTTGTAGGACGTCGGTGACAAGAATATGATGGAACTTTTTTTGCCGGCATCTGGGATGCCATTTTTAGCATAACTTAGCTCAGTTAGGTAAACATTTCATGAACCTTGAACCTTATACACGGGACTGAGATACGCTGTAAAACCAGAATCAAATTATCCTTTCCAATAATTTCGCTGCCGGTCTGCGGCATTAAGAGTGAAAATGTTAGTGTAACTGACCTATCGTTATTAAATACCCCAAATCTCGTTTAGTAGGGTACTCCTCCCATCCACATTTCAACAACCCACAGTCACTCTCCAATCTGAACCAAGCCACCACCAACCAGTTGAGTGACTCCAAAAAGAAGGGGTTGCATCCTTTGATTAGTTATCTGTTCTGTGATGCGGCATTCCATGATTCTGCGAGCCGCAAAAACCGAACTTGACCGGCCACCATCATTTAGCACGGCACGCCGGTACCTGGCCACGGTATTCCCACGGTCGGGCAGCCCCCCGGTTTGCTGCCAATCCGATTGAATTAGTCCTATCGAGTTTCGGCGGTAGACCGTTTCTAGCGTTCGGTCAAAGCGTTGATGCGGGTTTTTGGTGGTTGCCACAGCCACAGTTTTGCCAAAGAGTGAAAATCAATTAAAATTGTTGATTAAAACTCAGTCAATCCAGGTGAGTTGAACTCGCTGCGAGATGGCCTTTTTCATGCTCGTGGATTTGCAATTCGATTGGTACTGTTATCGATTTAAAAAAAGTCAACTCTCTGCAGCACCGAAAAAAAAAACTTCAGTCATATAAAACTTTTATCTTTGCTGAGAAACAGTACAAAAGAAACTTTTGTTTTTCAAACGAGAATCCAGAGAGCTCTCCAAAGTGATTAAAAATTAAACTACCTTTCAAGATTTATACGGCTTTGCTGTAATGCAGCAACGCGTCGGACTCGGACATTTTCTCTTGCTTTGCCGGCACGCTGCCTTCTGGCTGCTGGCACACGATACGGACAAAACAATACACAAGTAAGATATTTAGCTATGTATTTCGTCCTTAAGCCCAGGGGGGAGCTTAAAGCTGCTCGAGACTACGCCAAGGTTGATCGGATTTGCTGTTCATCGGAGTGTGCGAACGAAATTGCAAGCTTTATGTAAGATTGAACAAGATGAGAGCTGAAGTTTATATTTTGTATAGGTTGTGAGACAGAAAGGATTTGTTACAGCTTTTAATTCGAGGAAGTAAAATTTGTATTTAATTAATCACGCATAGAGGTAATTATCAAAACATTTGTACTGCATTCGAAAATATAAAGCATGTTTAGAAATGTAAATCCCATAATATGCTTAACCTTGTCCAAGGATAGTGAACCCACCAATCTTGATAAAAAAAAATACATTTTGAACTATGCTTTTAAATATTTAAAAAAATATATTACCTTGGAAAATTTTCTAAGTTCAATTTAAACAAAAAAATAATATAAAAATTGTCCTCATCCTCCTCAGATTATTCACACATTTTCATGGTTTCATTCTAATAATTGCCTCTTAGGATGTCTTACCGGGACCGTGGTGCAGGGGTAAGCGTGGTTGCTTCTCACCCAGTCGGCCTGGGTTTGATCCCAGAAGGTCTCGGTGGCAAATTTTGAGACGAGATTTGTCTGATCACGCCTTCCGTCGGACAGGGAAGTAAATGTTGGTCCCGGTCTAACCTAGAGGTTAGGTCGTTAGCTCAATCCAGGTGTAGGAGTCGTCTCCCTGGGTCCTGTCTCGGTGGAGTCGCTGGTAGGCAGTTGGACTAACAATCCAAAGGTCGTCAGTTCGAATCCCGGGCTGGATGGAAGCTAAGGTGTAAAAAGAGGTTTGCAATTGCCTCAACAATCAAGCCTCCGGACACCTAGTTTCGAGTAGGAATCTCGCAATCGAGAACGCCAAGGCAATGCTGTAGAGCGAACAATTTGATTTTTTTTTTTAGGATGTCTTAAAAAATTACCCAAATTTGTCATAACCTCATTGTTATCCTTAGAATGATAGATTATGATGTCAGGACCAATCTCGGATTAGTTTTCAAAAAGACGTAAAAGCCATTGGTAAACAAAGCCCTTTTTGCACCGGAAATCAACGTACTTACGAAGAATCATTTTCAAAAATGCTTGAGATTGTTCATCTACACGTCCTTCAAGCGCCCCAAACTTGAAACAAATGAAATATTGTTTGAATTTGGAGAAAAATTAAAATCAGTGTCGAAGGTCACGGTGGCTCTTACGGCTTTTTGAAAACTCACCCGTGCAATGTTCTCATATATTGAAATAATCCAAAATGATTCACATATTGATTTGACCAACGCAATTTTTGTTGCGAAGCCATAAATAAAAGTTTGATGGTTTTGTTTATTTTTTCCTTTAAAAAAAAACTTAATTCATATTTCAACATTACTATTTGATATTTAAAAGCTTTGAATATTACAAAACACTGATTCCGATTAAAATTACAAAAAAAGAACAAAAATTCATGAACATTTTTTTCTGTTATTTATTCTAGCTGTGCCTTTTTATGTTTTATTTACTTTTATTATATTATTTTTCAACATTTAACATTGTCCATGAAAGCCAATTTGCATCATAAGTTTTTCCTTACAAATCCCCAACAAATGTGTAGGCTGATAATTCAAAATTGGCATGGCGTCATCCATAAAGTACGTACACTCTTAGGGGGGGAGGGGGGGTTACCGTAGGTGTGACAAGATGTGACGAAGGGAGAAGGGGGGGGGGGGGTTTGCGAGACTGTAACAATATTAATTCGAAATATACACAATTAACCCTCTACAACCCAACCCCACCTTTAGACGGGCTTCGATTTAAAAAAAATCGCCAAAAATCCATTTTTCAACCAATTTTTGATCTTAAAAAAGCATTGGAAAGAAGAACTCTTAACATTTTAGAAAATGTATGGGTTGGAGGTTTCACTAGTTTTATGTAACTTCGCCAATGTTTTTAAAAATGTCATTTTTTAGGGGTCAACTTTGGCAGTGTTTCTTACTAACATTTCCTATATTTTAAGTAAAAAGAAGTATGCAGTAATTTTTCTAGTGCCCCAGACAATGCTTCTACGCATTTATTTACAATTTAAATGATAGATAGTGCCATTTTATAGCAGAAAATGTGAAAAACATGAAAAAATTACTGTAAAAACATGAAAAAATTAGATAGGCAAAATGTAATGATAGGAAGTGGTAGAGTAGGCCAAATACTACCGAAAACAAACATAAACTTAACAAGATAAATGCAAATTAAAATACTAAAAATGAAACAAGAAAAACATAAAATAAGAGAAGTAAAGTTTTTCGTAGAACAAAAGTTGCTCAAAATGACCTCCTAAACACGGGAAAAATAAAAATATTAAAAAAAATAGGGCAGTAGAGGGTTAAATTAAATCCTCTTTGAGCAATTCTCTGAGATTTCGGTCATTCGATTTTTTCTGTATTTTTTAATCCGGCTGAAACTTTTTTGGTGCCTTCGGTATGCCCAAAGAAGCCATTTTGCATCATTAGTTTGTCCATATAATTTTCCATACCAATTTGGCAGCTGTCCATACAAAAATGATATGTGAAAATTCAAAAATCTGTATCTTTTGAAGGATTTTTTTGATCGATTTGGTGTCTTCGGCAAAGTTGTAGGTATGGATATGGACTACACTGAAAAAAAATGATACACGGTGAAAAAAATTTGGTGATTTTTAATTTAACTTTTTGTCACTAAAACTTGATTTGCAAAAAAACACTATTTTTATTTTTTTTTATTTTTTGATATGTTTTAGAGGACATAAAATGTCAACTTTTCAGAAATTTCCAGAATGGGCAAAAAATCTTTGACCGAGTTATGATTTTTTGAATCAATGCAGATTTTTTCAAAAAATCGAAATATTGGTCGCAAAAATTTTTCAACTTCATTTTTCAATGTAAAATCTAATTTGCAATCAAAAAGTACTTTAGTAATTTTTTTGATAAAGTGCACCGTTTTCAAGTTATAACCAATTTTAGGTAACTTTTTTTAAAAATAGTCGCAGTTTTTCATTTTTTAAAATTAGTGCCCATGTTTGCCCATCTTTGAAAAAAATATTTTTGAAAAGCTGAGAAAATTCTCTATATTTTGCTTTATTGAACTTTGTCGATACGACCCATAGTTGCTGAGATATTGCCATGCAAAGGTTAAAAAAACAGGAAAATTGATGTTTTCTAAGTCTCACCCAAATAACCCACCATTTTCTAATGTCGATATCTCAGCAACTATAGGTCCGATTTACAATGTTAAAACATGAAACATTCGTGAAATTTTCCGATCTTTTCGAAAAAAATATTTTCAAAAATTTAAAATCAAGACTAACATTTCAAATGGGCCAAACATTCAATATTACGCCCATTTAAAATGTTAGTCTTGATTTAAAATTTTTGAAAATATTTTTTTCGAAAAGATCGGAAAATTTCACGAATGTTTCATGTTTTAACATTGTAAATCGGACCTATAGTTGCTGAGATATCGACATTAGAAAATGGTGGGTTATTTGGGTGAGACTTAGAAAACATCAATTTTCCTGTTTTTTAACCTTTGCATGGCAATATCTCAGCAACTATGGGTCGTATCGACAAAGTTCAATAAAGCAAAATATAGAGAATTTTCTCAGCTTTTCAAAAATATTTTTTTCAAAGATGGGCAAAAATGGGCACTAATTTTAAAAAATGAAAAACTGCGACTATTTTCAAAAAAGTTACCTAAAATTGGTTATAACTTGAAAACGGTGCACTTTATCAAAAATTCACTAAAGTACTTTTTGATTGCAAATTCGATTTTACATCGAAAAATGAAGTTGACAAATTTTTGCGACTAATATTTCGATTTTTTGAAAAAATCTGTACTGATTCAAAAAATCATAACTCGGTCAAAGATTTTTTGCCCATTCTGGAAATTTCTGAAAAGTTGGCATTTTATGTCCTCTAAAACATATCAAAACATAAAAAAAATTAAAAATAGTGTTTTTTTGCAAATCAAGTTTTAGTGACAAAAAGTTAAATTAAAAATCACCAAATTTTTTTTTACCGTGTATCATTTTTTTTCAGTGTAGTCCATATCCATACCTACAACTTTGCCCAAGACACCAAATCGATCAAAAAATTCCTTCAAAAGATACAGATTTTTGAATTTTCACATATCATTTTTGTATGGACAGCTGCCAAATTTGTATGGAAAATTATATGGACAAACTAATGATGCAAAATGGCTTCTTTGGGCATACCAAAGGCACCAAAAAAGTTTCAGCCGGATTAAAAAATACAAAAATTAAAATTAAAGAAAAACGACCGATTCCGTAGAGAACTGCTCCTTTTCTAAAATTGTTTGCTTACAACTATTTAGAAATACCGTCATCAGGGGTGACATTGGGTCTGGGGGTGAGAATGGGTCATACAAATTTCTGCATTTTTGTATGACCCAAACTCACCCCCCAGACTCAATGTCACCCCTGATGACGGTTTCACGTTATAATTTATTATATCGTCGCATTTTTTTTTCAGCTGAAACTTCAATATTTTGCAAATTCTTGCTTGAGAAAAATAAATGCTTTGAAAGCAGGGTGTTCATAAGAAAACTGCTATAAATGGTTTGAACTTATTATATACAAAGCTGTAAAAAACAGTTTTCAAGATTTTTTAATACTTGAATGTTATTCCAAGTCTTCTAATTATTAAAAGATACAAAACTGTTTTTTTATATCGCAATGTTTATTCTAAAAACTGAATAATCTGACTTTTTTTTCATACTAAAACTGCCAAAAATACCGAAACTATGAGAATTTAAAAATATAAAAACTATAAAAAAACGAAGTTGACTTTATAGCTGTCGGCCACAATTGCTAGTACCAACCACTAATGTCTTCCTTTTTATCTACAAGGACTTCGCCGCCCTGGGCTCCTAAGTGTATGAAAGTATGGCACGGAGCGACGGCGCCGAATACCCATATTTACACAAAGAATTTTAGAGCGCCCGCCGCGGGATTCGAACCGGCGACCTCTGGATTGTGAGTCCAGTGCGCGGTCCGATTGATCCACACGGGCAGGAGACTACAAAAAAAGACTATAAAAAACCCCATCGAAAACAAGGGGGGGGGGGTCTGGCAAAATGTGACGTACTTTTAGAGGGGGGGTTCAACCTTGTGTGACAAAGTGTGACATAGGGGGGAGTGGGGTTAATTTTGGCCGATTTTTGCGTGACATACCTTATAGATGACGCCTACGTAAAAATATGAAAATCTGTGCCTTGAAAAGAACTTTCTGATCGATTTGGTGGGTTGACTAAATTTGTTGGTAATGACTTGTACTGCCGAGAAAAGATGGCTACACGGAAAATACATTTCTTTTATTTTTATATTTTATTGATAAAGTTGGATTTTTATTTATTTTTTCGAGATTTATGAAAACGACAAAAAAAGCATCTTCTGCGAAAGAGTTTAGGATGTCAGAAAATTTGATACCGGAGCCATACTTTTTTGAGAAAACAATGCCACGCAAATTTTAAAAAAATCTTTATAAAATGCAAAATCGATCTTCAATCGACAATAATTAGCACTTTTTGAAACGGGCGAAAAACAAAAATAAAAGCCTTTTCGAAATTATTGGCATAATTT
Organism: Culex pipiens pallens; assembly: GCF_016801865.2. Lineage (NCBI taxonomy): Eukaryota > Metazoa > Arthropoda > Insecta > Diptera > Culicidae > Culex > Culex pipiens. The sequence goes on from NC_068938.1 coordinate 42,872,669, forward strand.
TTTTATTGCGATAATTTTTATCAAAAAAAAAACAAATTTAGGGTATATGGCCCTATTTTGGACCTACTATGCAAAGCGTCAACATATTTCGCATAGTTCTCAGGAACGGTCTAACTAATTTGGCTCGTTTCAGGATTGTTTTGTGCCTTAATTTATGCTTAACAAAGTGTACTATTGAAAATTTAAAATAATTTAACCATTCCATTGTAATAAGCATTTCAAGTAAAACATTTTTTGGATGCTTTTTGGACTTATTGAATGTATTTTGGAGACATCGCTGAACCTATTTTGGACCCACACTCTGATTGGTTGAAATTTGGACAACTCGAATTGCGGCGTGCGGCGGCAACACGCACACTTACAAAAACTCGGTTTGATAAACCAAAGGGCCTATCCACGATTATAATTTGGAAAATATTTATTTCAGAAATTAAATAATTATGATGAAACAATGGATTTGAATTTGAAAACGTGTTTTAATCATATTGAATGGAAACTCACGCATCTTTAGCAGGTCTCTGTCCTATTTACAATTTGCATATTCTTACGACCTAATTGTTCAAGCATTAGAACATAAAAGACAACCCGTTATTACTCGCAATAAAAACACCTTATCTTAAAATTAAATGAATGACACAGATACATAACAAGTTACAATGAAAAAAGGTTCTAAATTTTACGCAGAGCTTATGTTCAAATATTATTAAACAATCAAGAAATTTTAAAGGGAGATTACAGCTTGTAACTTGGTGTGAAACTTTCTCATCTGTCATGTTAAACTTTACAGTTGCTTGACAAAAAGTTTAACTACATGTTGCACTTTGAAAAACAATGTAATATTTGAAAAAATCTTTGTTTGAACACCAGGGTGCCTTTGATAGTCATAGTTTGTCTTGTTAAATTCAGATTTGAGGTTTTCAAACATTATTTTTACTTCGAACTTACCATCACTTAGGTTGCTGATATAATTTTTAAGAAAATCATTTATGTCAATACTTAGTTAATTATGTTTATAAGCTTTTTAACATAATACATATAAATTTTAGGAAATATTGTTAAAAATTCAGAACTTTGCCTGAAATTCGTTGAAACTAGTTTTGTTTATTAAATTATGGATTTATATTACATGTATAACTGAATTTAAAGAATGAATCAAAAGTTTTCACATTTTATATGAAATTTGTTTTACTGGAAATGCCTTTAAATTATGAGATTTTTTTAAATTATGTTTCAAAAACAAATAATATTTAATAATATTTATATAACTTATTTTACCTTTTCCTAGTAGAAGATTGTCCGAAGAATCCGAAAATGCATTCCATTTTACGATTAAAAATCATGTTCATTGAAAAAATCATGACACGTTGAGAAGATGAAAATAATGCTATTTATCAACATTTTCTTAGTTATAGTTAACTAACTTTTTAAACTTTTCAAAATTTCATGAAAAGTTCTTCATGAGGTACTTTGAGCACTTCTCTACCACGGTCAGTATGATTCCATGCCACTCCGTACGTATTCAATTTGTACTCTTCATTGTGCGGAAAAATATCAAACCTATCAAAGTCACCCCGGCTATATGTCTCAAATCATAAAATTCATAATGTTAACATCGCATTAACCTCTTATGCTAATTTTTTTTTCGAAGATTTTTATTTTTCCAGCTGGTTTAATTGTGTTTCTAACATGATTGACACGGTAAAATTTAAAAGTGTAATTTATTATAAACCAACGCTGCCAATTGTGAAAAAATAAGTTATACCTGTATTTTTAAAAATTATATATAGATAAATATGCAAAAATCAGTTAAAACTTACAAAAAATATATTGTCCATATGTATATTTCTCTGATTTGTTTGCAATACGTCGTAAAAGCCATCACGATCTCCGACACTTATTTGATTTTTTTCTGAACCAAACCAAATTTTGTTTGTTTTCCAGTAAAGTAAAAGACGTGCAGATGATAATTCAAAGCATTTTTTATTTATAATTCGTAAATTGATCGAGAACTAATCGAAAAATTGATTTGTTTACAACTAGCGCTTAGGATCTTTTTAAAACTAACTCAAGATTTTTTTTAAATTTAATTCATACGACTTTTTCAAAAACCACTCGTAAGCGATGTTGACAGCTCCTGTCACGGTGACAGCTGACGATTTAATGAACTAGACCCTTTAGGTTTTTCAATCGTTTCCCTTTCAATTCCAACAGGGTAGCCAGTTTGCATTTTTTAAGCAAAAATTAAAAATATATGCGGCTAAATTGGTGATAATGATGTTAAGACAAAAATAAATCAACATCAGTTTAAATTTTGGGATACTTTGCAATCGGTCCTAACAATCATCTAAATCTCTAGCATCAATTTGCATTTTTATCGTTTAAAAAACATATTTTCATTGTTTCTGTTAATCATTTGCTTTTTAAAGCTTAGATTTCATTCAAATAATTACAGTAAAGAAATTCAATTCAAAATATTAAATTAAAAAATTTCAATCAATTTCAATGAAATATCGAAATAAATTGATAACAAAACTGGCAACACCTTGTTATGCATGTGTTGGTGATAGCCTTGAACCGACGGCAAAGTAGCTCCAAAAACTGATCCAACGCGGCTGATTTGAAAAAATATTTTGAAATGAGTTTTTTTTCGATAATAGAATAGTTATTTCAATGGTTTAGTGACGGAAAACAAGAAAGAATTAAATAAACAACAGTTACATTGCTCGGAAACCGGACGAAATTGCTTGGTGTCAGTGCAAAACAGAAAAAATCATCATGGTGTCGCGAGCCAAATCTGATAAGCAACGAGGCCGGAATTTTTGGACCTAATCGATGTGCTAGGAAAATGAAAGGAAGTTCGAATGGCGTTGGAAAAAGTGGCTGAAAAAGCGGAAATAATCAAAAATGTTAACATTTTTGGGAGAGGTAAGATACAAAACGATCCTGCCTACACTTTCTGTTGGTTGGATTCAGTGAATTCGTACTTTAAAAGCCTGAACTACCTCGATTCATAAAAATAGGTCCAAAATAGGTACTAGGTCCAAAATAGGGTCATATACCCTAATGCCCAAATTTTTTATCGAGGATTTAATTTTTTTCCCGTGTTTGGGAGGTCATTTTGAGCAGCTTGTGTTATACAAAAACGGAAAATTCAAAAGTCACATAGAAAAAGTCAAGCATACAACCCTAAAATTTTCTAAACTTTTAAAAGTTCTTCCTTCCAATGCTTTTAAAAATCTAAAATTGGTTGAAAATGGATTTAGGAGAATTTTTAAGTCGAAGTCGTCTAAAGGCGGAATTGGATTGTAGAAAATTAAAGATCTAAAGTTTTGAAACCAATACAAAAATGTGGAAAATTTTCTCAGCTGTTCGGAGGTATTTAAAGGGGTGCTACAAACATTTATAAAATCAATTGTGATGTCACCTTCGATAGCAAATTTGATTTTCCATTTATTCTTCAATCCTAAATTCAAGTGCAAAAGATGCCTCTCAAAAGATTAAAAAAAATTGAAAAACTTATTCAGGGAAATAAGCGATAAAACGAAAATAAATAATCAGAAATTATGTTTTTCCATGTAACTATTGTTTCTGAAAAGTCCCTATAATAATCTTTGACTTTTCTGAAAATACCTCATCAAATGGAACATTAATTTCTTAAGATGCAGATTTTTTTGACAGTTTTGTCATGATTGTAAAATTCGTAAAATTTGGAAAATTCCGTGAAATATTGTAAAATTTTACATTTTGCCTGAAAATAAAAACATTCATCAAACATTTAATCGACAAAGCCGTTTTAACGTAAATTTTGTATTGAAAAGCTTAACTTAAACTTAATTTTACTTAATAAAATTGTAGCAACATTTACTATGAAATGTTGATTTTTTTTATTAACGTGATTGCTATGAAATGGCACTCATTTCATAGCAATCACGTTAATAAAAAAAAACAAGCATGAAAACTAGAAGAGAATTAGTCAAAAAAAAAGAAAACATTTTCGGAATTTTCGGTCAATTTGACTATTATCTTATTTCGAAGTTAATTTTATACAAACTTAGTGAAAATATTGAAAAAAAAATCAAGGTAAAATAAATAAAGCTTCATTGAATTATTTTTGTTCTTCAAAATCAGGCCTTTACGATTTTAAGATTTTTCCCGTGATTTGTTTTTACGAAATTTGATGAGAAGTTTTTAAAGTCTTTTTTTTAATATTACGTCAGGGAATGGTGACAGATTGTGTGTTTCCCATGAGAAACTGGTGCAAATTGAATCAGTTACGCATTTTTACACATTATTTAGGTAAAATTACTCAAAGAAGAGTTTATATTCAATAAACAAAATCACCAACCTTTCAAATTTAACTTTTTTTTGTGAACTCATTTTGTATTGTCAGCCCCTCTCATTTTTATGGAGATTTGTTTAGAAAACCAACCACAAAAAAAAAAGGTTGTTGTTGTTAATTTATATATTTCTGGCAGCTTTAACCTTCTTGGTCATTAACTGCCCTACAAGAAAAGGTGATTTGCGAAAACGTAAAGATTACACTTAAAAAAAAAATTTGCATTGGTTTAACAACATTTCAAGTCACTGAATTCTTGAAACAGAAAGAGGAGAATGAGTCTAATTTGGTCTGAACAATAAGAGGTTTTTCCTTTCCAAGACATTCGGTCAAATAAATTTGAGTCTTTTTAAACTCTAAACTTAATAAAATTGTTTCTCGGCCTTCTGAATTCTGTCCTCCAAAAATCGGTCAAATGTTAGTTTTCCGATTAAAGGATCTCCAAAATTAATAAAATGAAACAAACTTAAACTTCCCAACAATGTAATCAAAATGATCGCTCTATCAACTTGAAAAACTCTATCATTTCCGAAACGCTCTTCGGTGTTGCCAAACTTTGTCAATTTTGGCACGTTCAACCACTAAAGATGATACCGCAGGTGGAAAATTACTGTTGTTTTCAGGACTCAATCCGCACGTGAGCAGCCATGTTTGTGCCAAAGTTTTATCAACCATCTCACACACACGTGAACTTTGATGCACGTGTTTGCCAGTGGGTGGGGTGGGGTCGGATTACCTTAAGTTAACAACAACAATAAAAGCGAGCATACCTGAAGCGTTTTCGAGTTTGATGACGACTTGTATGCTCATGAAACTTTAATGTGCACAATTTGTGCTAGTGCGAGATTGTCTTAAAATTGCTCAAAGTGTTGAACACCTTGAGTTCATATGAGAAACCCAAAATAATTGAATCTATTTGAAGTGTGGATTCCAACTTTTGCACAAAAAGCTCGTATCGTCTCTGGAAGCTCCAAACACCTTCCCCGGACTCGTCCCAATCTGAGCAAACTGCATTATCGCACGTTTGTGCACACGCTGCTCCAATTTTTCGGACCGTTGATGATTCAATTTCGTCTTCAATTATCGGACAGCACACTCTTTACTTCACTGGCACTGTGGCCTGACCTCTCTCTCTCTCTCTCGGTCTCTGTTAAGTGGCCCAGAGCGAACGTTTTTCGTTTCACAATCGAAAGGTCAGCCCCGAAGATGGCCACTTCATCTTGGCGGTTGCTGGAAATGGATCGAAAGTTTCTAGAGGGGTTGAAATTGAAGCAAAAGAGCACAAACCATTCTCGGCAGAAGCGCGTCAGCGCAGATCAATTTATGTCTTATTTATTTTAAATTATATTATCCGCAGTTTGCTTCCAACGGGGGTAATTTTCCGAGGAAAATTGAGGCTCCACGGCAACGGAGCTTCTCCTCCCAGCTTGATCTGGGTGAGGTGGGGATGTCGTGCACTTTCTTAGTGGAACGGGCTAAATTGATTGAGTCGGAGTTGGTTTTTATAAGATGATTGCTTTTTAACCCTCTACAACCCCACCCCGCCTTTAGACGGGCTTCGATCTAGAAAATCGCCAAAAATCAATTTTTCAACCAATTTTTGATGTAAAAAAAAAGAATTGGACAGAAGAACTCTTAAAATTTTAGAAAATTTATGGGTTGTAAGTTTTACTTGTTTTATGTGGCTTTGGCAATGTTTAAAAAAAATAATTCATGGGCAAACTTTGGCTGTGTTTTTTACAAACATTTCCGATATTTTAATAAAAAGAAGTATGCAGTAATTTTTGTAGTGTCCCAGACTATGCCTCTACGCATTTTTATTACAATTTAAATGATAATGGTGCCATTCTATAGCAGAAAATGTGAAAAACAAGCAAAATATTGAAAAAGTGCCTGATAAAACATGAAAAAATAGGTAGGCAAAATGTAATGAAAGGAGGTGGTAGAATAGGCCAAATAATACCAAAAACAAACATAAACTAAACAAGATAAATGCAAATTAAAATACTATAATAAAACAATAAAAACATAAAACAAGAGAAGTAAAGTTTTTTCGTAGAACAAAAGTTGCTCAAAATGACCTCCTAAACAAGGGAAAAATAAAATTTTCGAAAAAAAAATTTTGGCAGTAGGGGGTTAACTCGGCGGTGATGGAGGCAGCAAAATGGTTCAGAGCATGTTCTCAAGAATTTCTTAAATTTGAAACCACAGCAGAAAGCATGCAATCCCCTGCATTCGAACGACTTTCCGCCAGCTCGCAAGTGAAAATCGAGTGCTAATTGAAGTGTCGATTTCAAGTGGTTAAGAATTTCAAGCCCTGGTGTCAACAGAGTTCCCCTTTCCGCAACCGGTGAGCTTTCTTTCCACCGCCAAATCAGCAAATTTGCATGAAGCAAAAAAAAAGTGCTCGAATGACCACCGGGCCAATTCTACCGGAGCAAATTGCCAGAAGCCAGATTGGCTCCGTTCGCAGAACCGGATGCCGCGTCGAAAATCCCCGCCAAATCGGATCCACTCTTGATCATCCGATGTGTTCGAGCATATCATCAAAGAGAATCACAACCTTAACAAACGCCCGAAACAAGTACACAGAAAAAAATCAATTCCCGTAATCGTGAATTAAGTTCACGAATGTGAGATCCACGAAGGAATTTATTCATGAGTATGGTGCATTTGCACCATAAACGTGAATATATTCCTTCGTGGTTCTCATAATCGTGAACTGACTTCACGGTTTCGAGAATTGATTTTTTTCTGTGTAGCTTCACGTTGTGTTTGTGCGCGTCTGTGTGAAGGTACAGTTTTTCCATTTTTTTTTCTCTTTGGTACAATCCAATCTCGTCCATCGATTGATTGGGAAAAATCGAAGAAAAAATTCGAAATTTTATCAGCAGAGGATTTGAGCTTAAATCCCGGTAACTCGGTTCGCTTCGTAAAGTGGAATCAAATGTGGAAATCTTTAACAAGAGAACTTTTCCTCTTTAGCCACCTCATTCGATCGGGGGAACTTTTTTATTTCAAATTCAAAAATCTCCTAACAGCAGCAGGTACGACTCGTGTAAGCTTACACTTTTTCCTACCTCACACAGAGAAGTTGTTCACACCTTTCCGGAGGGAAAAATTTGAAATTTAAATGTAACATTACTTCCGCTGCAGTAGCTTCAGCATTCTTCCCGTTTGAGACCGAAAAAGGTTTTGATGACAGTGATGTGAAAACGTACTTGTTTCAAAACGAACCTACGTTAACGAAATTTTCACCTCTGTGACGTATTTCTATACTTTGTGGTTTTTCCCCATCCACACCAACCACAATGCCAACAATGAAGCTTCATTTTGAGAAAATGAAGTGCAAATTTTTTTTTTACTCGTAGTGGGGAAACTTTCGATTCAACACCTTCTGGTGACGCGAGTGCACGTGAAACAATGGCTGTAAAAAAATTCAAGCGAATTGAGCAGATTTACTCACTTCAAGTGGTTCCGGCTGGTATAGTTGGTATTTTTAAGTACACGGAGAAAAAAGAGTTCCCAACATCGTGAACAAGCGTTCATGAAAATGGGAACCACGAACAAAGTGTTCAAATGTCATGGTACGTTTTTCGAAATCGTACCATGAGATTTGAACACTTTGTTCGTGGTTCCCATTTTCATGAACGCTTGTTCTCGATTTTGGGAACTCTTTTTTCTCTGTGTAGAATTTCCGGGTCACTGGTTCCGGCTTTACATGTTTGATAAAGTGAAAAGTGCTCAAATGATTGCTTCGCTGATTATGACCAGCAAGTACCTAGTTCTTTCAAATTAAAGTAGTTTTGAATCACTATTGTTTTTGTTTCAATAAATATTTTAAGTATGAAATACAGGACTAGATGGTGACGAGCGGGAATTCCCGGGAAAAATTTCCCGGGAAATCGGCCATTTTTTGACCTCTCGATTCCCAAGAAATTTGGTCGAGACTCCCGGGAAAAAATTAATAAACTAATCAGATTTTTATTTTAATCGAAATTGTATAGAACATTGGATGTTCAATGTTCGATTTTCAAGTTTGAATTGATCAATGTTTCTCTAATCTTCTTATTCTAAAAGTGTGAATTTTAACTTTTCAAAAAATTCAATAACTGTAATTGAGTGTAACCAAAAAATGTGGAACCCAAAATTAACCTTGAAGCATAATTAGCAGTTACACACCATAAATGAAATATTTATTACTTCTAAGAGGGATAAGCCTTTTCAAGATAAATCTAATTTCCATATTCTCTCTCGAGCATAGCAAAACTCATAGTCTATTTTTTTTTTAATTCTAAGTAAGTCAATTTCGCTTTATCGAGGTAATTACCTTTTTTGATGCCAATAAGTCATTTTGTGTTTTGCATATTAAATTATATTTTGGGAATAAAAATCAGGCATTATTTGTAAGCGGACACTAAGTCCGCTAAATGTGAACATTTACAGTTGATCTAAGAAGGAGAAAACCAAATTAAAGTTTTTGTTTTGAGTCGTTATTTATCAAATTGCAGAATGCCATATTGCATAAATGTAAAATTATATATTAGTTATTTTTTTACTTTCAAAAAATCTAATATCAAGTTCAACAAAAACTTTATGCAACTTTTGAAAAATCAATCAGTGCGAATGAAGATTCGTAAACATTTTAAACTGCAATTTGAGTCCCAAAAAGGCTTAAGAAATGATTTTGTATTTGAGCAGTTCTCTACGGAATCGGTCTTTTTTCTTTAATTTTAATTTTTGTATTTTTTAATCCGGCTGAAACTTTTGTGGTGCCTTCGGTATGCCCAAAAAAGCTATTTTGCATCATTAGTTTATCCATATAATTTTCCATACAAATTTGGCAGCTGTCCATACAAAAATGATATGTGAAAATTCAAAAATCTGTATCTTTTGAAGGAATTTTTTGATCGATTTGGTGTCTTCGGCAAAGTTGTAGGTATGGATATGGACTACACTGAAAAAAAATGATACACGGTAAAAAAAAATTTGGTGATTTTTAATTTAACTTTTTGTCACTAAAACTTGATTTGCAAAAAAACACTATTTTTATTTTTTTTTTATTTTTTGATATGTTTTAGAGGACATAAAATGCCAACTTTTCAGAAATTTCCAGAATGGGCAAAAAATCTTTGACCGAGTTATGATTTTTTGAATCAATACAATTTTTTTCAAAAAATCGAAATATTGGTCGCAAAAATTTTTCAACTTCATTTTTCGATGTAAAATTAAATTTGCAATCAAAAAGTACTTTAGTGAATTTTTGATAAAGTGCACCGTTTTCAAGTTATAACCATTTTTGGGTAACTTTTTTGGAAATAGTCACAGTTTTTCATTTTTTAAAAATAGTGCCCATGTTTGCTCACTTTTGAAAAAAATATTTTTGAAAAGCTGAGAAAATTTTCTATATTTTGCTTTTTTGGACTTTGTCGATACGACCCTTAGTTGCTGAGATATTGCCATGCAACGGTTAAAAAACAGGAAAATTGATGTTTTCTAAGTCTCACCCGAACAACCCACCATTTTCTAATGTCGATATCTCAGCAACTAATGGTCCGATTTACAATGTTAAAACATGAAAAATTTGTGAAATTTTCCGATCTTTTCGAAAAAAATATTATCAAAAATTTTAAATCAAGACTAACATTTCAAATGGTCGTAATATTGAATGTTTGGCCCGTTTGAAATGTTAGTCTTGATTTAAAATTTTTGATAATATTTTTTTCGAAAAGATCGGAAAATTTCACAAATTTTTCATGTTTTAACATTGTAAATCGGACCTATAGTTGCTGAGAAATCGACATTAGAAAATGGTGGGTTATTTGGGTGAGACTTAGAAAACATCAATTTTCCTGTTTTTTTAACCTTTGCATGGCAATATCTCAGCAACTAAGGGTCGTATCGACAAAGTCCAAAAAAGCAAAATATAGAGAATTTTCTCAGCTTTTCAAAAATATTTTTTTCAAAAGTGAGCAAACATGGGCACTATTTTTAAAAAATGAAAAACTGTGACTATTTCCAAAAAAGTTACCCAAAAATGGTTATAACTTGAAAACGGTGCACTTTATCAAAAATTCACTAAAGTACTTTTTGATTGCAAATTTAATTTTACATCGAAAAATGAAGTTGAAAAATTTTTGCGACCAATATTTCGATTTTTTGAAAAAATCTGTATTGATTCAAAAAATCATAACTCGGTCAAAGATTTTTTGCCCATTCTGGAAATTTCTGAAAAGTTGGCATTTTATGTCCTCTAAAACATATCAAAAAAAAAAAAAATAAAAATAGTGTTTTTTTGCAAATCAAGTTTTAGTGACAAAAAGTTAAATTAAAAATCACCAAATTTTTTTTTACCGTGTATCATTTTTTTTCAGTGTAGTCCATATCCATACCTACAACTTTGCCGAAGACACCAAATCGATCAAAAAATTCCTTCAAAAGATACAGATTTTTGAATTTTCACATATCATTTTTGTATGGACAGCTGCCAAATTTGTATGGAAAATTATATGGACAAACTAATGATGCAAAATGGCTTTTTTGGGCATACCGGAGGCACCACAAAAGTTTCAGCCGGATTAAAAAATACAAAAAAAATCGAATGACCGAAATCTCAGAGAATTGCTCATTTGTAGATTGAGGGAAAAAATCAAAATGTAGAAATAGTTCCTCACAATAATGAGGTTACTCAAATTCACTTTCATTGGATTAGTATGAATTAATTGTATCTGAATTCATTAAAAAGAAACGTTTTTTTCTTTTTTCTTTTTAAGTTATTGATACTATTGGCTAGTTAAAAAAAATCCCGGGTCCCGGGAATTCCCGGGAAATGGCAAAACTCAACTCTCGATTCCCGGGAAATTTAAAATTTCGAGAATCGTCACCCTCTATACAGGACCAAGACAAAACATGAACTTTCAGATTTTCGTCGAGATAAAGCAATATAAAAAAATGAAATCAATTTTATTTCAAACAAGCTCTTCCCGGCAAACTTCGTCCTGCCCTTTTTGTTTCCTGACGTTTCTTGCATGTTTGCTTATTCAGCCTTCTGTGATCAAAATTTGAGTTTACGTTAATTATCCCATACAATCTGCAGATGCTCCGGAATCGGTCCCAGATTGGCCAAAGTGGCAATTTTTCAGCATATAAACCTTCCTTGGGCTTACACGAACCTAACGCAACAAAAAGCACATCGATCCGACGTTCCGTGTTCAACTGATTCGTGTGCGAACAAAACCGTCGAAATTATTTATATGTTATAAAAAACGGACCTCAGGTTCGTGATCAGGGACAAAAGTTACCCCTTAGGACAAAGTTTCACGACAATCGAAGAGGGATCGGGGCAACTTTTCCCGATTTCGTGTAAGTTGGTAGAGAATTGCCCCTTCAGCATTGGAAAGAATAAATCTTGAAGTGTCAGAAAAATTTAGGGCCGTAAGTTTGACTTGTTATATGTGACTTTGCCAATGAAGTTTTTTTATGGGTCAACTTTAGCTATATTTTTCACTAACATTTCGTATATTTTTTGTGGAATTTAATTTGCAGTAACTTTTGTTATGTCCACTGCCTCTACGCATTTTTTACAATTTAAATGATAATGTTTCCAGTCCATAGTAAAATATAATATATTCTATTTTAGGAAAAAACAAGCTAAAATTGAAAAAAATGTACAGTCAACATGACAAACTAAAAAGGCAAAAGGTAACTATAGGAGGTAGTAGAATAAGCCAAAAACTATCAGGAACGTACTAAACAAAATGAATGTAAATCGTAATGTAAAATCGAAGAAAATTGGGCATTAGAGAGTTGAGCTGAAAAACTACAAAAATATGCTTTTAATAGCACATTTTTAAAAGAGTGGTATTGTGATGATACAGGAGTGTAGCCGGAATTTTGGTTCAAGTGGCATTTAAAAAATTTTAAGGGGTTGGAAGTGTGCCTTGTTTTATGTAACTTTGCCAATGTTTAAAAAAATGGCTATGTTTTTATCAATACTTTCTTTATTATATGTTAAAAATAAGTATGAAATAGGTAATGATAGGAGATGGTAGTATAAGCCACCTACTATCAGAAACAAACAAATACTAAATACTAAAAATCAAACAAAACAATAACTATAAACGAGAGAAGTTAAGTTTTTTGTAACACAAAAGTTGCTCAAAATGACCCACAGAACACGGGAAAAATAAAAAATTTCGAAAAAATAATTTGGCCAGTAGAGGGTTAAGTTCTTTTCGATTGAATTTAAATGAGATTAGAGTTTAGATTATCTTTAAAAATCAGATGATAAATTTTAAACCTTGATAAAAATAGCTCTTTAGGTCCTCTAAAACTTGAAAAAATGATAATTTTCAAAAAAGAAATTGTTTGCTCAAATCGGTTATAAAGTCCAAAAAATTTTTTTTTGAAATTTTCATATTTTTTACATTGCAAATCGAATCATAAGTTTCCGAGATATTTTCAGTTGAAAAATAAGGGCAAACAAGGTGACACTGAGAAAAAAAACAAAGGCAAACATAGAAAATTGAAGGCAATTTTCTTAGACGCAAAACAATTTTTTTTTTGCAGAGCTGCTTTTAATTTATAGGGCATATTTTTTTTATCTTTTTTTTTGTTTGAGAAATTTTACCCAAATATGTCTATGACTTGAAAATAGTGCACGCTAAGCGAAGAAAAAAATCTCTAAATTTAAATGATAATTGAATGATTTTTAAAGTTTCCTTTAACGATATATTTAACTTTTTCCAAAAACCAAAATTTTTCAAATAATGTTTTTACCGTAACAGATTTTTCACCATGATTTTTAGTCCTCTTAAAAATATAAAAATCGAAAATAGAAAAAAAACATGAATTTTAGGAATTCAAGTTAATCATTAATATTAAAAAAAGAAAAAGTGATATTGACACCTAAACTCCCAAGCACGAGAAAAAGGGGGAATTTGTATGGAAATTACCCCTTTTTATCGAGCATGAAGTTTAGGCGTTAAAAGTATCGGGAAATATGGTTTTAAGGTGAAGCTGTCAATTATTTTTCAAAGAAATCTGATCATCACTCTTAATTAAAAATAGTCATCATAAGGTATCACGACGTTGTTATTAACAACTGTTAGAAGAAATTTTGTCAAAATGTTTACAGCGAAGCAAATTTATATCTTTGAAGGAAAAATCATGCGGCTTCACGTTAATCAGGTACAAATCAATGGGGAAATTCATTCTCAAGATACAGTTTTTCAAAGATAAACATGTCTTTTTCGTAAGACCAGCCCGCAAAATTGAATGGATTCATGTATGGAAAAACGAATGATACAAAAGAGCTTCTTTTGACATAGGGAATAAATGGACAAAGTTTGATCCATTTCATGTAAAAATATAAAATAAAATATCTCGAAAAAATTGAGAAATTATGCAAAATTACCTCGTTTATTTGCATTTTTGACAAATGAAGCATTTCAGAACTTTTTGGGAAATGGTTATTTGTGTTGTTCTAAGTTGTTTCGGAAATTTGATTTTATTAAATAAATTAAACACTCTTTGAAATTATAAATCTAAAAAACTGTTTCAATTTTAAAAAATTAAAACAATACTATCATTCATGTCATTATGCTAAAATTCAATACTTACACATTCGTACCATGCCTCAAAGTAAATAAATATTTCACACGTTCGTCACCCCACCCAGAACTCAATATCCTCAAACTTTTCCGTAAGCAATCAAGCAAGTGTCACCCTCACCTTCCCGATCCGGCGACCTTTCCCGCAAAAATTCCTTCTTGGAAAGCCACCTTCACCCGCCACATACCGTTGACAGTCGTCTTTCCATTACCATCGTGACACGATGCGAGCATGATTCCCAGCATGCCGATTTCGCTGGAATTATGTAAATGATAAAACTTTAAAACCGCACCGAAAAGCCGTACCAGTAAACATTTGGGAAATTGCACAGTTTCAAATTTACTATTAAAACCTGAATTTGCAAAATAATTAATTTTTCAAGGTTAGCTAAAACAAAATATTTTTTTAAGCAAAACAAACAATTTTATGTTTTTGTACTGTGACAAAACAAACAGCCAGGCAAATATATGTAAAGTTGATCCCTGTCGTCATCACGTCAGATCTTACCGTTTTAAACTCTTGCGATTCGCTAGAACTATCTTCCTTTGACGTAAAACTAAGTACTTCTTTACTGCTGCTGAGAGTAGTGACGATAGTGTGTAATCCTCTTGAAATCCCCTCCTCTCGGCGAAAGTTTGCGGTAAAGTTGTTAAAACAAGCCCCCGCCGCACCCTTCCAGCCCGACATTTGAAGTGCAGACTCTTCATTATGTTCAAATTACTTTGCCAGCATTAGGAGAGAAGCGTTTCTAGAGGGACAAATTTATCAATTATTGGTATGGGTGTTTGGGTAAAAGTTTAAATTGGATTTCAAAGAAGTTTTTTTTGACGAAGGTGGTGATAATTGATACAGACCGTTGATGTTCTTTTCAATTTATGTATATTTTTTGTCTTAAAAATAATTTAACCCTCTACAGCCCAGCTCCGGCTTTTTTATCTTTAATTAAAAAAAATGGAAAGAAGAACTTCTTTAGAGCGGTTTATATTTATTTTAGCCAAATGCGAAAAATATTCAAAATTCGAAAAAAATAAAAAATAAACTAAACTTAAATAAAACTCTTGACAAAATATAAATAATCGAAAAAAAATCGACAGTTGAGGGTTAACGTGTCGGATTTGCCATATACATTGTATGCTCGTAACAGAAACAAACAAGTCCAGCCATTAGGACGCATTTTACGGACAACTCCTCCGGAATCCTGTGTGGCGTTGACGCTGATGAAGATGGTTAGATTGCCAGTGCCAATTAAGGGGCAAGAGTTCTTCGAACAGCAGTGTCTGGCAGGCTGCTGCCACGTGCAGGGCCAATTTGCCAACGCTGTTGTGGTGGTCGTCACCGACTGACAGAACCTAAGCCTCGGACCCAGTGGGCGGCGGATGTAACGATGTAGTCACCCCGAGAAGCTGTTGCTGTTTGCTGGGTGGAATTAGGTGTAGAGCTTTCGCTATTGTTGACTGTATTTGCCGACTTGATTGAGTGTGTCGTAGACCTTTCAAATGAGCTTCTTTGTTGGTTCTGCTAATGAGATTGAACGTTGTGACTGAGAGCTAAATGAATTCGTAGAATGTTTACAAAGTTTTTCTAAGTCTTGAGAAGTAAAAATGCAAATTCAAGCACACATGTCAACCTGGAAAGAGACATTTTCCTGCTAACGAAGCATCATTTAAGCATACCTTTTCAAACAGCATGCACATGATGAATACCTCAACCACAAACGAAGCATGTCTTATTAATGGCCACCATAAATCACTCTGGAAAGCTCGTCTTGCACACATGGCTGGAAACCATCCAGGTACAACCGAGCCCAAACCCACAACCCCAACCACATACATCCCAAATCAAACATAATAAAATAAGCCAGGATGTGCGAGTGTGTCCTATCTGCCGCCACCAGGAGGACCTTTTTCCATGAACGGGTGCACTCCAGCAGCGACGAGGACCAGAACTTGGTCCCCCCTCGAGGGATTTTGTACGCCGGGGTACATGTTCCTGGGTACGCAAAACTCCCCTGTGTAGACACGTACCAACGGCAGGAAATGTACAGTGTACCACTTTTGGCCAATTTCCGAGTGCGTTACTCAAAATCCTTGAAAAATGCATTTGCGCATATCATCAGCCGGCAGCAGCCTCCTCGCCGGGATGTTGTACATCGTGCATACCCCTCTAGGGATGGTTTGTTCGGTTTGAATAGTCAAGAACGGGGGAGCTCTTGAGTACAGCATCGAGAAACGTCCTTTTTGACACTGGATAGCTATACCTATATCGCAACCATTTTTCCAAAGTATGTCACAAAAATATGACAAGTTACATTTATTTTTGTTTTTTTTTCTTTTGCTAAAATTGCTTATATTGCCAAAATTGCTAAAAATGTTAAAATAGCTAAAATTGCTGCTTAAATTCCTTAAATTCTTTAAATTCCTTAAATTCCCTAGATTCGTTAAATTCCTTAAATTCCTTTAAATTCCTTAAATTCCTTAAATTCCTTAAATTCCTTAAATTTCTTAAATTCCTTAAATTCCTTAAATTCCTTAAATTCCTTAAATTCCTTAAATTCCTTAAATTCCTTAAATTCCTTAAATTTCTTAAATTCCTTAAGTTCCTTAAATTCCTTTAATTCCTTAAATTCCTTAAATTCCTTGAATTCCTTAAATTCCTTAAATTCCGTAGTAACATTTCAATAGGGCGATTCTGCGTTTGTAAACAAGCAGTCTATCCCTTTTCCTCAAGTGACAGTTCACGTCAAGTAAGACAGGGATAGACTGCTTGTTTACAAACGCAGATACGCACTATTGAACTGTTACTGCGGAATTCCTTAAATTCCCTAATTCCTTAAATTCCATAAATTCCTTAAATTCCTTGAATTCATTATATTCCTATAACAGCTGCTATAGGAAAAAATGCTAAAATTTTTCTTTTGCTTAAATTGCTTATATTGCCAAAATTGCTAAAATTGTTAAAATAGCTAAAATTGCTGCTTAAATTCCTTAAATTCTTTAAATTCCTTAAATTCCCTAGATTCCTTAAATTCCTTAAATTCCTTTAAATTCCTTAAATTCCTTAAATTCCTTAAATTCCTTAAATTCCTTAAATTCCTTAAATTCCTTAAATTCCTTAAATTCCTTAAATTCCTTAAATTCCTTAAATTCCTTAAATTCCTTAAATTCCTTAAATTCCTTAAATTCCTTAAATTCCTTAAATTCCTTAAATTCCTTAAATTCCTTAAATTCCTTAAATTCCTTAAATTCCTTAAATTCCTTAAATTCCTTAAATTCCGTAGTAACATTTCAATAGGGCGATTCTGCGTTTGTAAACAAGCAGTCTATCCCTTTTCCTCAAGTGACAGTTCACGTCAAGTAAGACAGGGATAGACTGCTTGTTTACAAACGCAGATACGCCCTATTGAACTGTTACTGCGGAATTCCTTAAATTCCCTAAATTCCTTAAATTCCATAAATTCCTTAAATTCCTTGAATTCATTAAATTCCTATAACAGCTGCTATAGGAAAAAATGCTAAAATTTTTCTTTTGCTTAAATTGCTTATATTGCCAAAATTGCTAATATTGTTAAAATAGCTAAAATTGCTGCTTAAATTCCTTAAATTCTTTAAATTCCTTAAATTCCCTAGATTCCTTAAATTCCTTAAATTCCTTTAAATTCCTTAAATTCCTTAAATTCCTTAAATTCCTTAAATTCCTTAAATTCCTTAAATTCCTTAAATTCCTTAAATTCCTTAAATTCCTTAAATTCCTTAAATTCCTTAAATTCCTTAAATTCCTTAAATTCCTTAAATTCCTTAAATTCCTTAAATTTCTTAAATTCCTTAAGTTCCTTAAATTCCTTTAATTCCTTAAATTCCTTAAATTCCGTAGTAACATTTCAATAGGGCGATTCTGCGTTTGTAAACAAGCAGTCTATCCCTTTTCCTCAAGTGACAGTTCACGTCAAGTAAGACAGGGATAGACTGCTTGTTTACAAACGCAGATACGCCCTATTGAACTGTTACTGCGGAATTCCTTAAATTCCCTAAATTCCTTAAATTCCTTAAATTCCTTAAATTCCATAAATTCCTTAAATTCCTTGAATTCATTAAATTCCTATAACAGCTGCTATAGGAAAAAATGCTAAAATAGCTAAAATTCCTAAAATTCCTTAAATTCCTAAATTCCTTAAATTCCTTGAATTCGTTAAATTTCTATAACAGCTGCTATAGGAAAAAATGCTAAAATTGCTAAAATGCTAAATTGCTAAAATCGCTCAATTTGCTAAAATTGCCAATTTGCTAAAATTTCTAAATTTGTAAATTTGCTAAAATTGTCAAAATTGCTAAAATTGCTGGAATTGCTGGAATCGCTAAAATGGCAAAAATTGCTAAAATTGCTAAAATTGCTGAATTGCTAAAATCGCTCAATTTGCTACAATTGCTCAATTTGCTAAAATTTCTAAATTTGCTAAATTTGCTAAAGTTGCTAAAGTTGCTAAAGTTGTTAAAATTGCTAAAATTGCTAAAATTTTTAAAGAATTGCTATAATTGCTAGAATCTCTAAAATTGCTGAAATTGCTAAAATTGCTAAAATTGCTAAAATTGCTAAAATTGCTAAAATTGCTAAAATTGCTAAAATTGCTAAAATTGCTAAAATTGCTAAAATTCCTAAAATTGCTAAAATTGCTAAAATTGCTAAAATTGCTAAAATTGCTAAAATTGCTAAAATTGCTAAAATTGCTAAAATTGCTAAAATTGCTAAAATTGCTAAAATTGCTAAAATTGCTAAAATTGCTAAAATTGCTAAAATTGCTAAAATTGCCAAAAATTGCTAAAATTGCTAAAATTGTTAAAATTGCTAAAATTGCTAAAATTGCTAAAATTGCTAAAATTGCTAAAATTGCTAAAATTGCTAAAATTGCTAAAATTGCTAAAATTGCTAAAATTGCTAATTTGCTAAAATTGTTAAAATTGCTAAAATTGCTAAATTGCTAAAATTGCTAAAATTGCTAAAATTGCTAACATTGCTAAAATTGATAAAATTGATAAAATTGCTAAAATTGCTAAAATTGCTAAAATTGCTAAAATTGCTAAAATTGCTAAAAATGCTAAAATTGCTAAAATTGCTAAAATTGCTAAAATTGCTAAAATTGCTAAAATTGCTCAAATTGCTAAAATTGCTAAAATTGCTAAAATTGCTAAAATTGCTAAAATTGCTAAAATTGCTAAAATTGCTAAAATTGCTAAAATTGCTAAAATTGCTAAAATTGCTAAAATTGCTAAAATTGCTTGAAATTGCTAAAATTGTTAAAATTTCTAAAATTGCTGAAATTGCTAAAATTGCTAAACTTGCTAAAATTGCTGAAATTGCTAAAATTGCTAAAAATGCTAATTTTACTAAAATTGCTTAAATAGCTAAAATTACAAAAATTGCTGAAATTGCTAAATTTGCTAAAATTGTTAAAACTGCTAAAATTGCTAAAATTTCTAAAAATTTAGCTGTTTAGCAGCAGTTTGTACTTAACTGCCAAAATTTCTAAAATTACTCAAGTTGCATTAATTGCCGAAATTGATATAATTGCAAAGTTGCTATAAATTAAACTCAAATCAAACTTCCATGCTTAAAAAACATTTCCCTAACCTCAAGCCATGCATTCATACCCATAAAACAACCAACCAACGCATCGATGCGGTGGCCCAGATGTCACAGAACCGGAAGACTTCCAGGCACATCACATCACAGACCCCTCTGCAACGACCCCCGGATGGCGATTGTATCATAACATGGAACGTGATGAAAATGGAAATGCGGAATGGGACTCATCGCCATAAAAGCATTTTGTAATTAAAGGTCGTCCGTTCTCGTTGGTAAAAAGTGAGGGTTTTTTTCTCTGTCGTTGAAAGTTGTGTACTGAAAATTAGTAACATGGTTGAATGTCACGATTTCACGGAATGTTTTTAATTAAACTAGATGAAGCAGGCTGAATTTCTAATTGAATTTATTTATTGTGAATGATTACAAACAATATCAATTTTTATAGAAATACTTACGTCGTTGCCCCACTCCACCGTCAAAACTGCTGCAGTTTTTTATAGCTGCTTCTGAACGACAATGGAAAGTTAGAGTTAAGTTTATTGACCGAGAATGTTTACAAAAAAAAGGTTTGTTGAAGTGATGTATTTTTATTATCATTTTTTCTGTTTTTACACGATAGAAAATTATAGATTTATTTATTTACTCACTTAAGGAAAATTTATTTTCAAAATTCAAGGTGAACAAATCGACCAAATATCATTTTATTTCAGACCCAGCTCAAACTAAAGACATCGCATTCTATCTTTGTAATTCCACCCATGACGACATGTGCCATTCATTTTCGGCTTTGATTGCCATTTCCTTTCAATTCCCGGTCTCATTTGTTTTCCCATCGGTGACGTGGCGCAGAACATCGTTGCTCTGCTCTTTAGAAGTTGAAATCGAACGAATGGTAAGGGTGGTTCATAGTTGGAAAAATGCAATACAATTAATTTAAAATAAAATTTCGAAGAAATAATCATTGCGTCAAATTTAATTTTCTGGAGAGTTTGAACAAATCTCAACTTTTTCTACCAAATCACCCTAACTTAATGCCAGATCTACACATGCTGCTTCCGATAAACCGTGCTACTAATCAACCCTTAAGGCACATTCATACTCAAGCCACCACTCCATCAGCCCAAATCCCTTTCCAGATTTAAGAGGAGAGGGTACTTCTCGTACACATCAGCCAAGCTAATGAAACCGTCTGGTTCTAACGGGATAGAGGAAATCAACCTCCCCCCCTTTTCTCTCTCCTCTAGTCTCATCGAAAGATCCAATAATGTTCACTTCCTGCATGAATGGATGAAAAAGCCTCGTTTTTCAGCCTACACCAACGAGTTGCGCCCCGACTCACACGGCACAACGGAGGAAAAAAAGCATACGTGAAAAGGATTCCAATTTTGTCCTTGGCATCCGTGCCCCCTCGGCTCCGACCAAGACCCCTCCAACGTTCATCATTTGGTTGTTCTACCGCTGGCGCCATCTACACAGGCGAAATTCGATTTTGCCTACTTCTAGGAAGCTTTTTTCGCCCGAACATATGCAACCGCGACGCCCCTGTCCATCTTCAAACGCCCCAAAGTATGCAGCAAGAAGAACGGGAAGAAAATCTCTTTTACCTCCCCCTCCCCCAAAAGCTAGATTGATTGATTGATTCCACTTTTGGCTTTTCATGGCTTTGCTGCTGCTGCTCAGAGACAAAGTTGCGGAAAATGAAAAGATTTTCTCATTAAAATTCAAATAAAGTGTGCCCCTAATCGAATTCCGTTCGCTCATCAGAGCGCGCCCGGTCTGGCGGGCGATGATTGAAACAGAGAGTAGAGAAAGACAGAATATCCTGAAGGAACGGTTCGAAAGATAGTCCATTTTGAGCGTGGAGCTTTTGCTGCAAGAAGTAGAGGGAAAGAAAGCGGTAACAATCAAAGATTGATGATGGAAATGGCTTCCGGGCATTATCTCGGCGGTTTCGGGGAAGTGAGTTGGAAATGAGTGAGCTTTTCGGTAGAGTTGGACTTGAGTTGGTTTGGCTACGGGTGGCCCATTAGCCTTAATTTTTGGAAGCTGATGAAAATGGGAATAAGCTGGCTAATGAATGATTCTGGGGTATCGAGTAGAGTAAGAAGTTTTTTGTTTCTGATATTTTCATTTAAAATAAATGTTCAGCTTTCTGTGCAGTTTGACAATTGTCTCAAATGATTTTTCAGATTATATCCAATGAAACCGCAAACGATGGAAAAAATAACGGGAAAATAACAATTCAAATATTCTACAAAGAAAAATCAAACAAACTATTAGCACCATGCTTCTCCATGGAATTGATGGAAAGTCACACTTTCATGTAGACGCATGGTGCTTTTAAGTTTGTAAAATTAGCCTGATTTTTTTTTTAAATATTTTAAAGTCTATTTCATGAAAATCGATGATTGGTTCGACTCACTAAAAAATGAAATCCCAAAATACGTATTTTTCGGAGATTGTTTAGTTTAAGGAAACTGAAAAAGTCATATTTTGCGTTTAAGTTAAGGATGGTGCAAAGCTGGTCGCGTAAAAAAAAATCCGAAATATTAAATATTAAACACTGACCATATACAAAATTCCACAATACATTTTAGATATTTATTTATTTTTGTTGAAAAAGAGCAGCCAATGTCACAAAGTTTAATTTTGAAAATTTAAACAATGAAAATCGAACCAATAATTTCCAATTTATCATTATTCATCCTGAGAAAAAAGCTCAAGAGCAATTCTCTTCGAAATTGGCCGATTTCGGCCATTTTTATTTTTTGTATTTTTTTTATTTGGCTCAAACTTTGTGGGAACTTTCCCTATGACCAAAGAAGCAATTTTGTGTCATTGGTTCACCCATACAATTTTGGCAGCTGTCCATACAAAAATGATACGTAAATATTCAAACAGCTGTAACTTTTGAGTGAATTTTCTGATCAAGACACCAAGGCAAAGTTGTAGGTATTGTTGAGGACTATTGAGAAAAAAATAGGTACAAAGAAAAAAAAATTGCCGATTCCCAAATTACGTATTTTTTTATTTTCGAGATTTTTTGATATGTTTTAGGGGACAAAAATCAGCAACTTTTGAGCCATAGAAAAGTATGGTATCTGCCGCCAAGTTATGACTTTTTGAAAAAATAGTGATTTTTGAAAATAAACGAAATTTTTCGATCTCTTCGAAAAAAATATTTTAAGATTTTGCTGAGATATCGACAATAGAAAATGGTGGAGAGGTCCAATCTTCAATGTCTCTTGGACAATTTTTTAGCAAATTTTCTGAACTGTTCAAAAAAATTATTTTCAGAAATGGTCACTCATGGTCACTATTTTTAAAAATCGAAAAACTGCAAATATTTCGCTAAAATCAATCTTTCTGTGGCTATATCTTGAACACAAAGCCCTTTATCAAAAAATCTGTACTGTACTTTTCGATTGCAAATTCAATTTTACATAAAAATGAGGTCAAATTTTGTTTGCATGAAATTTCGATTTTTTTTCAAAATTCACTATTTGTTTAAAAAATCATAACTCGGCGGCAGATTTTTTGACCATGTTTCTCTATGGCTCAAAAGTTGCGGATTTTTGTTCCCTAAAACATATCAAAAAATCTCGCAAATTAAAAAAAAAGTATTTTGAGAAATTGAATTTTGTGAAAAAAAAAGTTGATAAAAAAATCGACATTTTTTTCTGTTTATCTATTGTTTTCTCAATAGTCCTCAACAATACCTACAACTTTGCCCAAGACACCAAATTGATCAGAAAATTCACTCAAAAGTTACAGCTGTTTGAATATTTACGTACCATTTTTGTATGGACAGCAGCCAAAATTGTATGGAGACTTGTATGGGTGAACCAATGACACAAAACAGCTTCTTTGGTCATAGGGAAAGCCCCCACAAAGTTTGAGCCAAATCAAAACATACAAATAAAATCCATTTCTGGTTTTGGTAGAGAATTGCTCTCAAGCATTTTTTTAGATCATTTTTCGATGTAATATCGAATTTGCAATCTGCAAGCTCTTAACATTTTTTTAAATTGCACCATTTTTTAGTTATGGCACATTCAAGTTCAGTTTTGAGAAAAACCTCAATATTTTGTAAGGAAGTGCCCAACTCTTGAATATTTTTTTTTAATTTTGTGAATTTCCTATAAAATTGTTCAACAAACATTGAAAATTTGGTCTTTCCTGAGAAGACCATAAATAAACAATAAAATTGAAGTTTTTACAGTCACCCAAAATGCACTCTACTTTCAAATGCCAATATATCTTATGGTCAATGTTAAAAATGAATCAATTGTGCTAATCCATTTGAAATTAAAAATGCCTTAAATATTTAAAATTTAAGACATTTTAGAATAGAGTGATGTTTTATTTTTAGCCTTTACTTTATTCTTGGTTTACAAATATTAAAAATATTTAAATCTTAACTTATGATTCATTTTTTTATCTATCAGCTATCAGCTATCAGTATTTAAAACTTGAGAGTTGAAATAAATCAATTCTATTGTTTTCTTATATTTGCAGGGCTTATTATCAAAAATGATGTTTCATAAAAAAATATAAAACATTTCTCTACTTTCTGAAAAAAAAAACATTTTCAGAGAAGTAAAAAAATAGAATTTACTTCAAAGTATATTTAAAAACCCTATTAAGCTTAAAATTTTATCAAAAAAAATATTTCTATAACAAAAAACAGAACTCGGCTGCAAAAATTTTACCCATAATGTGGCCTGAAATATGCATTTTTTGTCTTCACATCAAAAACCATATCAAAATAAAAAATAAAAAAATCAAAAACGCTTTTATTTAAATTTATGTTTAAGTGATTAAAACATTATGAAAAATAGGTAACATCAAATTGCTCAGAAAATTTCTTCTCAAGATACAGATTTTCGAGTTTTAACATTGATAGGATTTCAATTATTTTTGGAATGTTTTCCAATTGTTAATGTTTTTCTCAATATTATTATTTTTAAAACATGTACTGGGGTAGGCCACATGAGGTTCATGCACTATCTTTGAAAAAAGATTTTCAATAGTGCCTTTAAGAATAGTTGCGGTGAAAAAACCTTCTCCTTAGCATTAGCATTAGCATTTGGAGGACGCCCCACCACCGGAAGGCTCCACAATAGCGTGGCTCACGGATATATGAAAAAGACAAAAGTGTTCAATTTCGAACGCCTCGACTGGAATTTTGTAGCAATATGGCCCAAGAACATAACCTGAAATTTTGAGCGTATTTGGTTAAGGTTTAGTACTTCCACCATTGACCTGAAGTTAGTATGGAACTTCTTAAAATTTACTATGGGAAATTTTCACTTTTAACCTCTTCATAGAGAAAGTTTCCCAAAACCCAATCAAAATTTCCTATTCTCAGGTTTCTTATAGTTTTTGATCCGGGGAACAACTTTGTAGAACATCGCAAAGCGCTAGTAATTGATCCCGAAAAGATACAGGATATTTTTTGGAGTACGGAAACAAAATTCAACGTTCTCTAAAAATTTGTCTGTATCTTTCCGGGATTAATTCCTAGCGCTTTGCGATGTTCTACAAAGTTGTTCCCCGGATCAAAACCTATAAGAAACCTCTATTCTGAAAAAAATCATACGGCATAGGAAAACTTTCTCGAAGAAGAGTTAAAAAGTTGAAAATAAATAAATTAAATTTATTGAAATTTCTTTATAACTTCAGATTAAGAGTGGAACAACTAAACATTAACAAAATGCGCTCAAAATTTCAGGCTAGCTTCTGCGGTTATAATGCTACAAAATTTCGGTCGAGGCGTTCGAAATTGAACACTTTTGTCTTTTTCATATATCCGTGAGCCACGCTACTCCACAACGCTTATCCCACTGTTTGGTGTGGTTGTATTAGACCCTCATCCGGAACAATAATCCAACACGGGAGATACCATGTCTTCATCTTTTGATGAGTGTGTAATACAGCCCAGGGCATAAGGGGGTCCAGGCCGGGTCCAAGCTATCCTCAGGGAAGGGGAGGAGCGTTAGTAAACACCTATCTAAAGTGCGCAAGGACCCCTACGTCACCTTAGTGGTATAGATGTTTGTAGGGAGGTTTTGGACTCAATGTTAGTAGGAGAGGTAGAACCCTAGGATACACCTCGAAAGGCGTTGCGGGTTAGTTGTAACAGTATTCCTAATTCCAGACTAGGCTCACCAAGTCGCCATGGCCTAGTAGTTAGCATTTTTGCTTACCAATCCAAAGGACGGGGGTTCGAACCCCGCCACAAGCGACTTTGATTTTTCGTTCATATTCAGCATTTCAAGTATTTCTATGTCCTTAACTTTCTCGATAGGAGCAGATGGGAATCGAACCCAGAACCATTCGTTTACAAAGCGAACACCGTAACCATTCAGCCACAGCCGCTCCTTGCGGTGAAAAAACCTTCTTCTAATGGAAAATTCTCCAAAGAATCCGAAAATGCATTCCGTTTTCCGATTCGAAATCATGTTCATTGAGAAAATCATGACACTTTGAGAATATTAAAATAGTGCTATTCATCAACATTTTCTTAATTATAGTTAACTAACTTTTTAAACTTTTCAAAATTTTATGAAAACTTCTTCTTGAAGTACTTTGAACACTTCTCTACCATGGTCAGTATGATTCCATAGCATTCCATACGTATTTAATTTGTACTCTTCATTTTACGGAAAAATATCAAATCTATCAAAGTTACCCCGTTTTACGGTACTATGTTTGTATGGATAATTGCCAAAGTTGTATGGAACTACTTTGGATAGTTTTCTTAAGAGACATACCACCATGCCAAGAGAAACATCTTAGGATATTTCCACAAAAAGGTTGAGCGATAAAAATCGTAGGATCATAATCAAATTAGTAGAATCATAATTAAATTTCCTACAAGTTTGTCTTTTGACACTTTTAGATATGATGTAACGGCTTCGAGATACAGCATTATTTAAATAACTAAATACATTTTTTTCTAAATAACTTACGCTTTTTCAAATGTCCCTGTCGAGTGCAACTGGATCCATAAACACAAAAATAAGCCTAGGATAACATATCTACAAAGTTGATCTAGCATCTCAATGTGGAGATATAGATTGTTTTCAATGTTGACAAAAAAAATCCAGCTATAAAACAAGCATTTTCTGAAAATAAGTATATGTACCCGTAATGCATATGGCTTATTTCAAACCGATTACCATAAAAGAAAATCGGATCAATATAAAACCACATTAAATTTTCATGCTCACCCAATACCACGAATCATCAATCCCATACTTACTCATTATCACCTGACGTTTATCCTTAATTAATGAATCAACAACTAATTAATTAAAGTGTTGCTGATTTTAAATCCTTCCAGCAGCGAGTAAATAATGTTCCCCGGGCTTCTTCCTTTTCATTTAGCGCGTAATTCCACGCCAGAATAAATCTTCCGGTCGCATTAATCCAATTTATGTCATTCGCATCACATAAATTTTGCCACCATCAGGCCAGGAAAAGTCACCCCGCCACCCCTTCTTCCAAGGGGGGAAGAGTGACATCGCATATAGACCCGCCCGCCCGACAGATGGTCGTCACTTTTCGACAACATTGAACCTGTCGTCGGCCCTTCCCTCCCGTCCTCGCCCTCCCCAGGAATGTCTGACGCGCAAGATGGATGATCGCTTAATGAATTCGATATCGGAATGTGCTCTCGGGCTTTCCCCCGGAATCATGCGTGTATTCATGGACAAGACTAGAAGCATGGACAGGGCGAATTGATGACGGTGACATTTTGGCAGTGAGGGATTTTCGCGAATTTCCCGGATTTGGTTCAGCCTAGTGGGTATTCTATTGCTTGACGGAGAGATTTAGTTTGGTGGCAGCCATACGACGACTAGAGGCTGCCATTGGATCTGCAGAGCTCGATGCTTGACTGATGGCAAAGGGGGAATATCTATTGAAACTTATTTTGAGCAGATCTACCATGTTTTATTAAAAATATAGAACTTAATTAACAAATTGTAAACCTATTAAACACAACCTTACACAGCTTTCTATAAACGGCTCATTTTTTAAGTGAGAGTATTTTTCTAAGTACATTCAATCGCTGTCCTTACTCACTACGCAGACACAATTTATCCCGGTCACATGTCAGAAATATGCAAATATTGACCCAAATAAAACAATAAAAAGAGTACTCATTTGTTTATTTGACAAGGTTGCAGGCAAATAAAAATGAAAACCAATTTTACGACTCTCTTTCTGCACATGCATGCAAATGAGACAAATGGGTGGTCAGGTCTCGTTGCAACAATAGTTGTTAAGCAAAAGCTTTCCTCTCCTTCCTTGCCCCCACAACAAATAACACAGACAGACAAACAGTCATTCAGACAGTCGCCGGTCAGACAGGACAGGAAAGATTCACTTGTCCATTTTCCCATCAAAACAGTCTGGCGCCAGCAAACCAAACGCGCAAAAGCACTGCCATCCGTAACTGAGCACACATACAAGCATCATATTAGTCGTCGTGTCCTCTCTCGGAGCCCACAAACCGGAAAAATAAAAACAAGTACATTGAATCGAAACATCAACATAGATTACGATTTACACACTCACTCCCGCAGTGTGTCTGTTTGTCATCATCATGGGGGGTCAGCTAAATTGCCGACCCCCCTGAGTATGGCAGCAATGTTTTGGCCAGATTTCTGCTAGAGATGCTCAGATTTTTAGAAAATCATTTGCTTAGTAGAAAAAAGCTCTACACTAAGATATTTTTAGAACGAAATACCAAAACTCTCCTAACAAACTATGTCATGTTTCTTCTTAAACAATTTTCTAACAGTACAATTCCCCCCCTAGCATATTACAGATAACAATTTAACAATTTCCCCTCCCCCAACAAAATGGCGAAAGCTCCACGACGACAGTGCGAAAATTACCACGCGACTCCATATCTCATGCTGTGCTCTTTTATTTTCTTCTTTTCTCTTGGAAAAACCCACCGACAGCAAACAGTAGGAGGGTGCAAAAGTGTGTGTACGTGTGTATTTGTCTGTTTGTGTGACCAACTAACTGGTATAGCCTTGAAAATTGCCTCCACCGAGGCGAGGACAGTAATGTGCTGCCACGACACACAGTCAAGTTGTCAGCACTGAGTGGTTCTATGTTAGTTGATGATGGTTCTGTTTTTTGGGTTGGGGAATGAGGAGGAAGACTGTGAGGGACATTTGAGGAAAATTAATGCTGTGTTAATTTTCTTTTGGTAACTTAAATGGTAATGTTTTTGGTTTTAAGATTAATACTTAGAATCGATTCCAATAATATTTCGTTTGATTATTTTGGTTCAATTTAAATATATTTCTTTTAGCATTTTAAGTTTTTGAGAATTCTTAAGGTCTTGATCAGGGAAGGGAAATAAGAACCCGCACTTGAAGTAAGGTAACTTTGATAAGCACCGCACCTAAAAAAAATCGAGTGCGGTGCTTGGTGCTAATATGAAAATTTGGTGTCTAAATTCTTTCCTCTTTTAAAATGTTGTAAAAACGGAATCCACCATGTGAAATTACGGGAAAAAGACAACACTTGGAACCTGGTTTTGTTTCCACCTCTTAGCTTAATAATTTTTGTCACTATCAAAAGGTAATTTCCTAATTTGCGTAAATTAGATACTTTACCTGCAGAAACCTCCACTCGAATGAAAATATTGCTTCATATTTTCAGAAAAAAAAAGTGCAAAAAAAATCACTTTGAAACGGTTCGGAGAAGCTGGGGGAAGCACGTATTTTTTTTTAATTTGTCCGCGTTAAGACAAAATTCACATTCACCTTTGCCAACATTATAAAGACACTAGTGGTTGGTACTAGCAATGGTGGCCGACAGCTATAAAGCCAACTTCGTTTTTTTTGTCTATGACCACTTTT
Organism: Culex pipiens pallens; assembly: GCF_016801865.2. NCBI lineage: Eukaryota > Metazoa > Arthropoda > Insecta > Diptera > Culicidae > Culex > Culex pipiens. The sequence goes on from NC_068938.1 coordinate 42,902,084, forward strand.
TGATACGATGCAACGGCTTCGAGATACAGCAATATTTAAATTACGAAATACAAAAATATTTAAATAACTTACGCCCTTCTCAAATGTCATTATCGAGTGCAACTGGCTCCATATACACAAAAATGGCTTATATAGGCCTAGGATAACATGTCTAAAAAGTTTCATTGAAATCGGAGAGGGTCGGGTACAAAAGTACCAGAAAAATTCCTGATTTGAGCTGGAATTGCTCATTTACAATTTTGGGGGTTTCTCCATACAATTTTTGGGGCTGTCCATAAAAGGGTGCTATGCAAATATTAGAAAATCTGTGCCTAAAGAAGGAATCTTCTGATTGAATCGCAAAAGTGGGTTATTAACAGAACGGAACACGAAAAAAATACACAATTTTTAACACAAAAACTTGATTTTGCCAATCTTATCCCCTTCCTTTTTTCTTCATTTTTTGATATGTTTTAGTGGAAAAAAAGTGCCAACTTTTGAGCTGACGTTTGACGGAAGTTTAGTTTTTCGCCAAGATATTATTTTTTTCGAAGTGTTTTTTGTAAAGTATGTAAAATTAAACTTGGAATATAAAAGTACTTTTGTATTTTTTTCTTTAAATACACCGTTGCATTCTGAAAATGCCATTTTCAGGGCTGTGGAGTCGGAGTCGGAGTCGGCTAAATTGTATGAGCTGGAGTCGGAGTCGGAGCCGGAATCGGAGCCGGAGTCGTGAATTTCTGAAAACCCGGAGTTGGAGTCGGAGTCGGAGTTATCTTAAATTCAACAAAAAATATGTTTTTATTATTTTTCAGTATTTGCTATAAAACAGCTTAATTTACAAAACTTTTTATATTTTTAATTGTTTTTCAAGTCGCATGCGCTGCGTTCCCATTTTTTTTGGAGGTCTATGATCATTAAATGATAACCTGTTAATCCACTCTTACCCAAGTATGTAGCATCAAAAAATTAAAAAAAAATATTGATGATATTGATATACCCTTTCAATTCAAATTAGACCTAATTTTATCCAGTTCTTTCTGAAAAAAGTACACACAGTCACCCCATACCCTGATAGCGAATATCTTGGAGGTCTTAAGTAAATCAATTTTCAGGAAAAAAGTTACAAGGTACATTAAAAGACAAAAAACTATAATCACTATTTATGAAAATCGAAAAAAAAAAAACTCTCCGACAATTGTGGTTTGGTTGAGCGTTTTAGCAGAATACATTACTATGAATACAAAGAGACGAGTTGTTCCGACAGTATAACTCTTCCAACAAATAATCAACGATTATTGCAATCTATTACCTGGAACTCAACATGCGCAGTTTGTGTATAACTAAGTACAAAAAAATCAAAGTGTCGAGCTTAAAATATTTGCAACTGACAAAAAACTATAAAAAAAATGCAAATAGTTTTGTAATAATCATTGAATATGTTAAATTTACCGATTATTTCGATCGATTTCTCTACAAAAATCTGAGAATGTGGATCCTTAGGCAAACTATTTTGATATTGTCGCCTACTATCGTTGAACAAATCTCAAGATTTCAGGATAGGACAGAATTTCAAGGTTAAAAAAATGCATAGAAAAGTGATAGGATTTTAATTTATATTTCAAATATTATTCAAAATAATGAAATTCAAAAAATTATTCAACCGGTAAGAATTTTCTCATAATGTTTGTCCCACGCTAATATGACGGAAGGTGATTATCATTGCAACTATTTGTACCTAAAAAATTTCTTCTTGGAATGGTAGCTTAAGGATCCTTTTGAAATATCTGTGACCTTGAATATATTTTACCTGTAGATTTTTATTTTATTATCAAATTTAAAGTATTTTATTATATTTTGATGGGCGCGGGACCATTTTTTGTTAAAAAATCAATGGAACTTTAAAAAATAGTTTCGTTTAAAATAGTTATTTATAAAATCAAAACAAGGTGACTTTGATAGTCACTATGCTTCTTATAAATGTCAGCCTAAAAATGAGCAAATTAAATTTATATGTTTAATCGATCATAAAGGCCAGCTTTCTATTAATGATCATTCAAAAAAAAAATTTAATATTATAGCTTTTAATAAATTGAATGAAAATTTTAAGTTAAGTAAATAAATCCAAATTTACTTACCAAACTGTTCTGGCTTCAAAACTGGAGATATTTTTTGATTTCTGTTTTAATTACGTATACTTATAAAACTAGATACTTTTTCCCATATAGAGAGTTTTTAAATAATCCTATTTATCAATGTTTCCGAAACAATTGTTAACTAACTTTTGAAACATTAAAAAATATGTGGAGTCAGAGTCGGAGTCGGAGCCAACATTTTTTTGAATTTTTTGGAGTCGGAGTTGGAGTCGGAGTTGGCTAGAGTTGGTAGGCCGGAGCTGGAGTCGGAGTCGGAGTCGGTTGGAGCTGAAAGCCGGAGCCGGAGTCGGAGTCGGAGTCGGCTAATGTCAGAAAGCCGGAGTCGGAGTCGGAGTCGCTTGAAATATGACCCGACTTCGCCCGACTGGCCATTTTAGTATACAATTTTAAGAAAAAAAAATCTTATTCATTTTCAAAATGTTGTCGATTCATGTCCATTTCTTAAAAAGATGGAAAATTATATAATTACATTTACATAACCTTTTTTATCATTGTTGATCCGACCCTTGGTTGCAGAGATATGTCCTTGCAAAGCATTAAAATTACGAAAAATGAGTTTTTCTGAGTGCTACCCAGTTGGCCAGCAATTTTCAATGGTATCTGTCTTGAAAACTATTCATTCGATTTTTAATGATGAAAAATCAAACTCACGTAAAATTTTCACAACTTTTGTAAAAAATATAATTAGATTATAAAAATCAAAACTATCATTTGAAAAGGGCTTAAAAATTGATTTAATCCCGTGTTCTTGGAAATTTTAGGCAATAACATATTTTTTTCAAAACTGCAGTCAGATTAACATTGTTTTTGCACCAACCTAAATTCTAAAAAAAAAATCGACGAGAACTTTATTTAAAATAATAAGGCTGATACAAATTTTGTTAATAATTATGATACTACTGAAAATTTAAAATATTATCAATGAATTTATGAAAAAAAATTACCTAAGGTATTATGTCTTTTTCCGATCTGTGGTATGTGTCCAAAATTCCCAAAATTAAAAGTTAGCTTAAAGTATTATGGTGTCCTATTTTATTAAAATATAAAAATAAACGGTATACAATGTATTTGACAATAATTTTAATTTAAAATAGTTTCTAATCAATTGTACAATTTTTTTAGCTGAATTTTTTTTTGTTTTTGGAAAGTTCGAGGGAGGGGGAACAAAAAATTTAAAAATGTTAGCAATTTCCTCAAAACATTTCTTTTTAAAGCTATTTTATGCAAAAAAAAATATTTTCGGCAGCCATAAAAAAACCGAAAAACAGGCAAAAACTGATTACTGTGTTCAATTACCTGGGTCAATGTAGTTCAAATTCATAACGCCAAACAACAGATATTTTTAACTGCAAGTCATTATTTTCTTACGTTTATGTTAATATGTCAGATAATGTTCAAAGCAACCAAACAATCACAAAAAATATCATGAATGCATAACTATTTGACAATCACAAACACAGTTGGAAATCAAACTAGTTCCGGATTTCCAAACAAAACCAGCCCACTAACAATACCTTCCAGACTCCAATCCCATGCACCGTTGAAACTCCGATGCCATACGTTCGTTCAATCATCGACCTCAACAACTGAAACGAAACTGCTGAGAAGAGGGCAATTTCGAAGTGATTTGCTTCCATTTTCCTCCTCTAAGCTGAAGAACTTTTATTTCCTACTCCTTTCAGAAATAAAAACTTCACAATAATTGCTGCGCTGCAAGTTGTGCCTACCGGCAAGTGCTAACCACTTGAGGGCAACAAAATTTCTGCAAAAATTTCCGCCCTCAAGCACGCAAAAAAGAAGCTTGAGCTTTTCGTTTGCGAAAACATTCCACAAATAGTTGAATTTTCCCCCCGCGACGCCTCACACTTTTGAGTGGATTGCTCTCTCTCTCCTTTCCCGCCCTCGGGCGAAGCTTACCAGACCAGAGAAAATGCTAGTGCAAACATCTTACCTTCGTTGCCACTGCCAGGGAAATTTTCCCCCACCGGAGAAAGAGCTTTTCCTGATGGTTTGCCATTCCTTGGCCTGTGCCACAATTCCGCAAGTTTCTTGTGCAAACTGTGTCGGTGTGTTTGTGTGCGTTTTGCCATCATCACAGCAGAGAGGCATAGATTGCAGAAAAGTTTTCTTTTCAACCCCCCTTCCCGGGAAAAGCGTTTTCCTTCTGCTCACTTGGCCGGAAAATATGCTTCTTCCCCAAGGACGTTGACGACGAGACGAGGAAATGTTGTACACATCTTATTATGTTTGGGTAAAGTCCACTAGTATATAGTTGTGGCTGGGGCGGTGTCCGGTTCGGGTCCGGTGGTTATTTGGTTAGCCTCGATTTCACCATCAAGTGAACTGGAGCCCGGAAAATGGCCACTTGCCACCTGGGAGACGAAAACGGTTGGAAACTGGGATGACAGGGCATATCAGGTGCAGGTTTGGGATTGAAAAAATAAATGTTTTCAATGATCTGGAGGTAATACAATTTTAAGCCAATTTCTGTTTGCCTATTTTCGAATTATTTGTTGATTAACTAAATATTCTTAGGGTGTATAAAATCTAAAGCAGAGATGAGATGTTTTGCTACAATAAGTAGCTAGAAAAATTAAACAAAACAGTTTGTTGATTAAGTGACTACACAGAAAAAAAAATCATGGTAATATTACATCTCGGAAGGGGTACATCTTTTATGTCGAAAAAAAGGTGTAATTTTACCTCTGAAAATATTTAATTTTACCACTTTTCTGCTGTAATGTCACTTTTTCAGTCCAAATTGAGGTAAAATTACATCATAAAAGAGGTAATATTCAACCTTCCAAAATTAAAGCTTCAAAATTTACCCAATTTTTTTCTGTGTAGAGTAACGGAATATGTTGGATTTTATGCGATAATTATTCCTCACTTTTCACTAAAAATAAAATTTCTTAAAAGTCGAGTTGAAAATCTCCAAAAAGTGGGGATGCTGAAAGGTATTTTTGGCGATGAAAAGAAGACCGTTTTGTCATTCGAGAATTACAGGAAAAGGAAGGAATTACACTGCTGAACTGGGCAATTCTCTAAAACTTTGGACAACGATTATTGTTGGTACTTTTTGATTTGGATTTGGTCTGCCTTTGTGGATCAATCGGACCGCGCACTGGACTCACAATCCAGAGGTCGCCGGTTCGAATCCCGAGGCGGACGCAAAAAATTCTAAGTGTAAAGTATAGGTATTCGGTGCCCTCTCCCCGTGCCCATACCTTCACACTTAGGAGACCCGGGAGGCGGAGTCTTGTCGCAAAAAGAACGATACACGCCTGTGGATCCGTTGACGAAACCGCAAGGTTTAAGAGGGCCACATTATAAGGTGTTACGTCGATTCCGTTTTTTTGATTTGGATGAAACTTTATGTTAACTTTTTGTATGACCAAAGGAGTCATTTACATCCTAGTTTATCTATACAAGTTTTCATACAATTTTGGCAGTGTTGCATACAAAAAGGCTACTAAAATATTCAAAACTCTGTAGCTTAAGAATGGATTCCTGATCAATCTGGTGTCTTCGGTAATGTTTAAGACATTGCTTAGGAATTCTTAGAGAAAAATGCTGCACTCTAAATCAAATTTACCCATTTTTTGATAAGTTTAAAATGACAAAAAATATACTATCGTGAAATTTTTCGATCACTCCAATAAAAATATTTAAAAAAAAATCACATCAACCCTAATATTTGATAAGGCCCATAAATATTAATATTCAACCATATCAAATGTAAGGGTGAATTTGATAATTTTAAAAATTATTTTCAATCGAAAACTCGGAAACTTTCACACATTAATTTTCTGACATTGTCATGGTTGGCCAATCTCGGTCATGACTTTTCCATATAAAAAAGTCACGCTTTAAAAAAAAGTCATAAAAGTTATCACTGTAAAACTTTGCACAGCATTGAAATTTATGTAATGTACTTTTCTATTTCAAGTTTGTTTTAAGGTTCAGATTATAGTCAAAATGTTTTTTTTTTGCATTTTCCACGTTTTTCAAAAAATCATGATTTTTTTGGAATATAGCTCAAAAGATGGCATTTTTCTAAAAAATATATAAAATAGATTTCTTGAGTGACAAGTCGATTAAAAAAATGCTAATTCTCGGGAGAATTGCTCAACTGCCATTTTTTCACATTTTAATTGTTCTTTTGAAAAAAAAAATCAAAGCGCCAACAAAATTTGAGATCAATCATAGAATATAAAGTTTTTCAAACTTCATTGAACTTTTAAAACCATCAAACTATTTATCGTTTTTAAAATAAAAAAAGGAATCTTGATACAAACTTTATCATCTCTCAACATTTTTTGTTTTTTCAATTTGGAAAGCTGATATTGCATATTCCAACTGTTTTCTGAAGATAATATAATTTAAATATTGATATTTTTTTCTAAAAACTGCTATTTTCTGAAATATTTCGGTTTTTTGTTATGACGAAATCAAGATAGCACCAAATTTTTAAATAAACCTAACACATGAATATACAAGATTTTTTTTAACTGCAAAATTCATCGGTATTCATTATCAAAACTTCTCATGTACACTGTAAAAAAAAATTAACACTAAGGTTTAAATACTTTGAACATTGAAAAATACATAAGGAATTAAATATAAAGTTTAAAAACTCAGGGATTGTTGGTGATTTTCATTTAAAATGAGATTAAATTACATCGTGAAAGTGGTAAAAATCACAAATTTATGTGAAATATATAATAAAAGATGTATTCAGAATTTTTAAACATTGCGTATTTTAACCAAAGTTTTTTTAGGTTGAATATCAGGCAAACACTATATCATTTTAAATATATTTGTTCAGGTAAGGCATGATTTTTTGTTTTGAATTTTCAATGTTTATTTAAAGAAAACAAAATAATGTATAAAACATCATTGTTATTTTTTCAAATTGTTCTCCCCCTCAATTTCACCAAAAACTAAAATCATTGAAAAAACTTGTAAAATCGACTTAAACTATTCAGAGTAAATTGCATAATGCATATCCGTGTAATCAAATAAAGCCTTTTAAAGCTTTTTACAAACATTGAATCTTTGGTGACACAGATCGGTTAAAGATGAGTAATTCTCTACGAAATCGGTATTTTTTCTTCAATCTTAATTTTTGTATTTTTTAATCCGACTGATACTTTTTTGGTGCCTTCGTTATGCCCAAAGAAGCCATTTTGCATCATTAGTTTGTCCATATAAACAAGACTAACATTTTAAAAGGGCGTAATATTGAATGTTTGGCCCTTTTGAAATGATAGTCTTGATTTGAAAATTTTGAAAATATTGTTTTCGAAAAGATCGGAAAATTTCACAAATGTTTCATATTTTAACATTGAAAATCGGACCATTACTTGCTGAGATATCGAAATTGAAAAATGGTGGGTTGTTTGGGTGAGACTTAGAAAACATCAATTTTCCTGTTTTTAAACCTTTGCATTGCAATATCTCAGCAACTAAAGGTCGTATCAACAAAGTCCGAAGAAGTAAAATATAGAGAATTTTCTCAGCTTTTTAAAAATATTTTTTTTTTTTTCAAAGTGTGCAAACATGTGCACTAATTTTAACAAATGAAAAACTGCCACTTTTTTCAAAAAAGTCGCCTAAATATGGATTTAACTTGAAAACGGTGCACTTTATCCATATTTCACTAAAGTACTTTTTGATTGCAAATTTGATTTTACATCGAAAAATGAAGGTGAAAAAATTTTGCGACGAATATTTCGATTTTTTGAAAAAATCAGTATTGATTCAAAAATTCATAACTAGGTCAAAGATTTTTTGTAGTCCGTACCCATACCTACTACTTTGCCGAAGACACCAAATCGATGAAAAAAAATCCTTCAAAAGATACAGATTTTTGAATTTTCACATATCATTTTTGTATGGACAGCTGCCAAATTTGTATAAGCAAACTATTGATGAAAAATGGCTTCTTTGGGCATACCGAAGGCACCAAAAAAGTTTCAGTCGGATTAAAAAATACAAAAAAAAATCGAATTACCGAAATCTGGGAGAACTGCTTTAATGTAAAAGCACTTTGTGATAATTTTCGCCTAAAATTTTGAAAATCAGGCTTGAAAATATTTTTTTATTGTTTTGTTTTTTTATGTTTTTGTTTTCCAAAAAATTACTATACTGCCCATGATCGCATAAATGTCCCATATGCATTTTCAACAAGTTGAGAAAACGAGCTTGGAAGTTTGAAAAACGTTTTCTCATTAATTTTAAATATACAACCAGTATACTCAAAAATCATTCAACATAGTTCTCATACATGCTCTTGTTTATGCTTTTGATAAGTTTGTATTGAAATTAGTCTTGATTTTTCTCTTTCAATTCAAAAAAGTACGCAGGATGGGACCTGGTATGTGAACATTTTCTACATAGTGCATCAATATGTTCGCAAACCAGCCCGATCGCAGCATGCTGCCTAGGTAACCCCAGTAGTAAACAAATTTTTCAGCAGAAAATGGAGAAAATTTGCATTCTTTTAAAATGATTCAATCAGCCATTTGAGAGATTTGTGTGACCGTGAAATTGATGAAAACCCTTCAAGATGGCCGGTCTGTATAATTGCTGACTATATTTAAAAGATTGGAGTATCCGAAAGGTATGTTCAGGACATAATATTTTGTAGAGGGACTGGTTAGTGAACATTATCACGATGGGACTCATATTTGAACAATTTTCAGATGGGACAAATAAATTTGTCGTTGATTACTGAATTTCTGGAATAAAGTGGTAAATATTATTAGTTTAGCTTAAAGGAACACAAAAAACGAAGCCATTCCAATATCTAAGTCAAAATAGACAAATATGCATATGGGACATTTATGCGAACATGGGCAGTATATAATATACAAGAAAATGTTAAACACAAAAAATACTTGATAAATCAATTAAATAAAAAAAAATATGTCATCCGTTTCTTTGTAACTGGTACCATAACCGAAATCCAGAATCGTAATTTCCACCAGCACGTAACGTAAATCCTAATGAAGTGTGGAAAGCAAACAGAATCAGCAATCTTTACCAGCCATTCCAGTAAAGCGTCGTCGGACGTGTTGAACGCTCGTCACTACACAGTTAAAAAGTTTTAAACCTAAAATGTGTAAAATATGATAATTAATAAAAATTATATTAATGACATGTAAGTAATTTTACTTCATTTTGGTGTATTTTTATATGAATGTGTAAAAAGTGAAATTACACATAAAACTTGCCATGTTTTTTTTTACTGTGAAGTTTGGATCCTAACTTAGAAATTCCCAAGGATGCATGAAAATTGACTTCACCTAGAAAAGTTAAAGGTCAACCGGAGGCGCTTTCGCTCCGCTTGGGGTCGATTTGTCAATCCAAACACGTTCTCTGTTAATCTCATCTTTCCTTTTTACGCTTTTCCTAGTTCTCCCAGTAACTCCCTACTAAGAAGGGGAGAAATCTCTCACACGTGGGATTTTGCAGAAGATAGAGATGGTGTCCTGAGGATTTGAAAACTAAGAAAAAATATTTCTAATTTTTTATAGATTTATGAACAAAAAAAACAAGTTAGAAAGATTTTTCAAATTATATTCTTTATCACTGCACCCAAAAGTAACAACGAGCTGAACTTTGGCATAATTCATGTCACGTTGCCTTTATATGGACTTGGAGTAGAGCACAGCATTGCCAACAGGCTTTTGGGAAGGTTGTAGCGTAATTTACGACCATGTTCGTTCAGACTATTACCATTCTATGAGGAAACGAAGCTCGATGGAGATTTTTTGATGATGAAGGATTTATAAAGTGTAATTTTTATCTTTTTATACACCTAAAGTTAAAGACCGAGCGAATTTTCCTCCCGAAAAGAAACGAGAGGAAAGTACTATTAAGCGAGAGAAAAGACCTCTCGCGCTCACAAAAACAAAAAATCGTGTTCATTCGTTCATTGAAACAGTTCATCCCATTGAGTGGCTTACATGGACAAATGACCACCACTTAGTCACCGAACCATGGTAACCGATACGGCTAAGGCACGGTTTACTATGCCGAAGGTCTTGGGTTCGAGTCTCGGTATCTTTTTTTGAATGATGAACTTTTTTTGGAAAATGAACCCACGAGTAAAGTACTCTCGGTAGTTTCGGGATTTATCCTCTTCGTTCGTACCATTTTACCAGGGCTGTGGAGTCGGAGTCGGAGTCGGAGCCGGAGTCGGTGGAGTCGGGTCTTTTTGGGGACCTGGAGTCGGAGACGGAGTCGGAGTCGTCAAAACTCGAATAGCTGGAGTCGGAGTCGGAGTCGGAGTCGGCTAAATTTTATTAGCTGGAGTCGGAGTCGGAGCCGGAGTCGACAATTTCTGATAAACCCGGAGTCGGAGCTGGAGTCGGAGTTATCTAAAATTCAATAAACTTTATTAACTTTTTAAATGTTCAGTTTTTGTTATAATGCAAATTTATTTACAAAACTTTTATGTGCCTAATTTATTTTAAACCTAGTATTGATTTTTTTCAGTTAATGTATGGGTTGTGTCAAGAGATTTATCAGATGCCATTATGTTTTTGTAGCATTTTCAATTTGATTGGATAGCTCCGACATTGTTATTTCACTATGATCAGTAAATGATAAATTTCCCCTCATTTACCCATGTTTGTACTATCATGACTCATACAATTATAAACAATTTTGGTTGGGCAGTCATTTTTTTTAAATATTCAGTTGATGCTTGACTCCCTCAATTAGCTTTTAATTATGTTTTCTTTCGATTCAAATTTCACCATCAGTCCTTAACTAAAATCATAACGTTTTTAAAACATTGGTAAAATTGGCCATCAAATTATCAACTATTAGGTATCTCAATCTATTACTTGGAACTCAACATGCGCATTTCGTATAAAATTTAAAAAAAATCAAAGGGCCGTGTTGTAAATATTTGAAACAGTCAGAAAATATCAAAATAAGTTGCAACTAATTGTGAAATCATCATTGAATTTATTAAATATATCTATTTTATTTTATTTATTAAATATACCAATTTTTTTTATTTTTTTACTGTTTACTATTTCTCTACAATAATTTGAAAGTGTGGATGCTTAAAATATCGTTGAACAAATCTTAAAAAATCTTTCTTTTTAAATGACATAAACCGGGGTAACATTGATGAAACTTGATTTTTTCCGATATTATACAACCGGTAAGAATTTTATCATGATTTATATGTTCAAACCATGTACTGGGCTGGATCACAAAATGTCCATGTATGTATTTTCAAATAAATTCAGTAGAGCTTTGCAATATAGTTACGTAAACTGTTTATTTTAACCAGGGTGACTTTGATAGTTTCTTTGTGTCTTACAAATTACAGCCTGAATTTTTATATATTATATCAAATCGATTATGAAGGCTAGGTCTCCTTTTTTTTTAAAAAAATAACAGTTAAATATTTCTTTAACTAGTTTATAAACATTTAAATAAAAGTAATGTAAATTTCAGAGGACTCGTGATGAAGGGGTAAGCGTGGTAGCCTCTCACCCAGTCGGCCTGGGTTCGATCCCAGAAGGTTCCGGTGGCATTTTTCGAGACGAGATTTGTCTGATCACACCTTCCGTCGGACGGGGAAGTAAATGTTGGCCCCGGTCTAAACTTGAGGCTAGGTCGTTAGCTCAGTCCAGGTTTAGGAGTCGTCTTCCTGGGTCCTGCCTCGGTGGAGTCGCTGCTAGGCAGTTGGACTCACAATCTAAAGGTCGTCAGTTCGAATCCCGGGGTGGAAGCTTAGGTGTAAAAAAGATTTGCAATTGCCTCAACAATCAAGCCTTCGGACACCTACTTTTGAGTAGGAATCTCGCAATCGAGAACGCCAAGGCAATGTTGTAAAGCGAATAATTTGATTTGATTTTTGTAAATTTTCAGTAAATTAAATAAAAATTCTAATTATTCTAAAAGCAGAATCCAATTATACTTCTTGAGGTACTCTGATTTTTCAAAATCATTTTGTACTATCATTTTGCAAAAAAAAACTACAACTTATCAATGTCACCCCGGTTTACAGGTATACATGTGAGTGATGTTATTAATACTTTTCATTAAATTTAATTTATTTCGCTGTTTAAGCATTACTTGTGTGAAGTTATTTTAAGCTGAGACCTTTGAACAGCTGATTAATTCAAAGATGGGAACAGAGTTTGCAGGTTCTTAAAGAATCGTCTATGTCAACTGAAGGAGGGAGGGTCGAAGCAAACTGTGCCTGTGGTCGGACGCGTTTGTTGTTTGCTGTCATTTTTTGACCTCCCGTTTATCTTTGAAATTTTCTTTAAAATGTGCGAAATTAGTTAAAATAAGAAGACTTTGTTACTATTTCGGGTGCCAAACAGTAACAGCGGAACTGGTGGAAGTGCGTCGGAAGATAATTTCGAGGAAAATTGGAAATTCGACTTCCACGACTACGGAAGCAAAAAAAAGCAGGAACAACATTCGAAAAGTGACCTTTAACGAAGAGTTCCTGTGTGTCCAGTTCCAGTTCCTGCCACATAAGATCCAGGACGGCGTTGGGGGTGTTTTGGATGGCCTTGCCGACAACAGCGTCAATCAAGAATGACTGAAGTAGGTGTGGGTGATGTTCATCGTCTGGCCACTTCAGAGTCATGTGACGCTTGCCGCATATCGTGGGATACCATGTCCACTGCCGGGAGTTCTGCTGATCAAACAGATTCAAAACGAGAATACAAGAAAAATGAAGATTCGAGTGGAACATAACGAGACGATTAGGATTGAGCCGTTTTAGAAGGATTCGTGTTTTTGGTGAGAGCTTTCCATTTTTAAATTTCAAATAACCCTTACATCCACTCTAACATTCATACATTTCACTGAAGACAACTACGCCAACCATATTATATACGCGGTAGGGTGTTCCCTTGGTCGTTCGTTGTGAGTTGTGGATTGCCTGCTTCTCTAATGAAGGTTCGACTGAGGGGGCATGCTTATTAATTTCTCGTCGCTCCATACCCTCAGTGACGTGATGGGAGCAAGGGCGTCTATGCAAAGTGTCCCTACACCCGCTACAAATTTCTGGCGCTTGGGGTGGGAAGAGGGAAACCATTTTGATATATGCGCCGGTATTTGTAGCACTAAAATTCGTGCAAAAAAACTTGTGCACGTGGGTGTACAGATTACGGAGTAAAAGATGATCGAATTGTTCACCTAGCGCTCACATGTGTTCCAGGACCAAGTTGCCTGCGGGTATGGGGATCATACATACATACATACAATCGTCTATGTCAACTGAAGGAAAGTTACAAAATAACCTTCAAAAAGCTAATAGGTGGGGGATAGTAAGATGAATGGAGATTTTATTTAAACATTTTTTTAGATATTCTTAATACGGAGTCGGAGTCGGAGTCAACAATTTGTTAAAGGCTGGAGTCGGAGTCGGAGTCAGAGTCGGCTAGAGTTGGCAGGCTGGAGTCAGAGTCGGAGTCGGAGTCGTATGAAACTGAAAGCCGGAGCCGGAGTCGGAGTCGGAGTCGGCTTTACTCAGAAAGCCGGAGTCGGAGTCGGAGTCGGAGTCATCTAAAACATGACCCGACTCCGCAGCCCTGCATTTTACTACCGAACCATGCGCTTTATCCTCTCGTATGCCGATGCCCAGTTTTGGGTGTATATATTTGAGTTAGACAAAATTAACAGTTTTAAATAAAATTTAACGATAAAATGTAGGACAAGCAACAAAAACTGAAACATATTTAATTTGTTTCGACCAACATTGTCGTGTTTAATTTTCAACTTCTGACCATTAGCAAACTTCTCCGTGCTACAAATTAAAACTGCCTTCGCAAACTATCCTGAACATAATTTTCTGCCAGACTTCCTGTTGGACAAGCACAGCACTAGAAAAAGTTTTCCAGCTTTTCATTTCTGTGCAGGGTGTGCAGCGCACCACCCACACCGCACCACATCTTCGTAGGACATATTAATTAAGTAAGCAATTTCCTTTCATCGCACATCAGCAACTTTCCCCCCCTTCTCATTGGAGCAGGGTTGTGAACATTGCCCTGCAACTCTTCTTCTTCTTTTCTGGTGCCTGCACTTGTCTTGTCAAATCGCGGTTGTTCGGGGTGAAAATGCAAATCGACGGGACAGCTCTCATAGTCGCTTGGCCACGTGGCGCTAGGGTGGTTCCACTTGAGTTCAAAATTGAAACGTTTTAGTTCTTTGCAATGCAGAAGGACCACCCTAGCAAGTAAGGCTAGGGTTCGTCTGGTTGCATAAATTTCTGCAACCACCCTCGCACGGGCAACCCAAACCCATTGAGAGTTGTGTTTTGTTATTGCAGCGGCGAGGCGCCATGAGAGGGTGGTTTGTTGGTCGTTGGCTGGGTTTGCACTCGCTGCTGCATGTTTGTTTGTAAAAGCTCGCCGCGCTCGCCCACTTTATCCATGATTGGTTTTATGCAAATTACTGTTCGAGCTTTTCTGCACGTGTTCTGGGCTGGGTTTGGGACGGGTCGACCTTTGGCGACGGTGATTTCGCGGGGAGAGTTGGAATCGTGATTGTTGTTACTTTTATGATTCTTCATAAATTTGTTAACACAAAATCAATTACAGATTCATTGACAGTTCGATTACAGACGATGGTTGAGAAATGAGCAGAATAAAATTAAAAAAATATATATATATTAAGACCATTTACTAAATGAGCAGTTTCCCAAAATTCTGTATGTCCAAATAAGCCATTTTGCATAGTTGGTTTCTCCTTTCAAGTCTCCATACAAATTTGAAGGCTGACCTTCCCGAGCAGACGGAAATAACATGGGAATAACATTTTTTGATATTTGAAAATACTAGGCCAATAACATTTTATATTATTTATAACAAGATTTGTTATTCGCCGTTATGATTTTTTTGTTATTCGATTGTTATTGTAATTACAGACTAATAACATTTTGAGTTATTCTTCGAACAAATCTTTTTTATTATTTTTTGTTTTTTTTTTAACAACTAATCCGATCATCCCAATAACAGTTCGAGGTATTCTTCCATAACAAAAAATGTTATTCCCAAGTTGTTTTGGCTTTCAATCAATATCAGACCAATAACAAATTTTGTTATGATAACATAAACTGTTATTAAACCCTTTTCGCATTCGCATTCGCATGGAGATGGTGATCTTAGCGGGTTGCAGACTGGATTTCTTCATGTATGTGTGATGAATATCCAGCCCAGGTTGCTTAGAAATTGATTAAAAGGAATTAAAACCAATTCTACCAAGACAGGACAGCCAGCACCATGAAAGCCATCCATTGCCGGCCGCTCCCATCTCCACCATTCACCGGGGCAGGAATAAGGATTAGGAGCACGGGAAGTGTTGATGCTAAACTTACTTAGAAAAAGGTAGCGAAACCGCAGGCTCTTTTTCCCAACCCTATTCCCGAGCAGGGGTAAATACACGGGAATACCAAATTTTGGTATTACTTGGGCTAATAACAGCGACCAAAAT
The DNA here is from genome assembly GCF_016801865.2 of Culex pipiens pallens. Taxonomy (NCBI): domain Eukaryota; kingdom Metazoa; phylum Arthropoda; class Insecta; order Diptera; family Culicidae; genus Culex; species Culex pipiens. The sequence continues at coordinate 42,917,701 of NC_068938.1, forward strand.
GTGCCCTTGGTTGCCCAGTAATAGATGGTAAAATACCATGAAATCATACCAAAGTCTTGTATGTGAAAGGGCACAACAATACCAAAACATGTTATTCCAAAGGTAAAATAATACCACAAAATAAAATCATTTCAATACCAAGTTGAGGTCTTCTGGATTTTTGAACATTGCTTGAATACCAAAACTTGGTATTGCCATGGTTTTAATTTTAGGTATTCCCGCGCCCTTGGAAAATCATATTTTGGTATTCCTGTGGTCTTCCACAAACATGATTTTGGTATGATTTCATGGTATTTTACCATCTATTACTGGGCAACCAAGAGCACATTTTGGTCGTTGGTATTTGCACAAGTAATACCAAAATTTGGTATTTTCTTACCATTTTTAGTGCAGCAGTTGCAGTTAGTGAAAAAAACGGAAATGATCCATATGCAACAGCCAAATCTACTCACCTGATGATTCCATGTTGTTCTTAGTGATATTCATCACCACACCGAATGCATTTGTCATTGATGAACGGCCTGTGCTTGAAGTTCTTGAAGCTTCTGAAAAATAACAAGATTGAAAAATAAGTATTATTAAAATGAAACCGGATTGAAATTCACCAAAATTCAATGATCTGTTGATTGACTCGTTTTTCAAAATATTTGGTTATCCCGACTTAAAGAAATTTCAACGTTTTTGAAAAAAATATTAGTGAGTATATCATAAAAAAATTAAATCAGCTTTAACATTTTTATGTTTCAAGTCATTGTAGCGCAAAATTAATTATCTCGCCAAAATTTTTAAAAAAAATTCCATAGTTTCAGAGAAAATTGATTAAACACTTTAATACCAAAATAATACCAAAATGTGGCATCCTGACTTAGAAAATTTTCCACAATTTCAAGTCATTTCTGTAGGGGGTATATCAAAAATGTTTAAAATCAAGTTTGAAATTTCCGGTTTTCAATAAAAGCATTCGCTTTGAGACATCATTTTAGCGCAAAATTAATTATTTTGTCAAAATTGGTCAACATTTTCCCATAGTTTCAGAGGAATTTGATAAAATACTGTAAAACCAAAAGAATACCAAAATGTGGTGTTCGACCATTGACAAATTCTGCAATTTTGCAATATAAAAACAATACCTTAAATTGGTATGATACCACATTTTGCTCTAGCATAATCCTTAAGACACATTTTCAAGGGTCCAGGAATACCAAAATTTGGGATTGATACCAGAGAAAGGTATTATTATGCATTTCCCTTGTTATTTACCTATGCTCGGGTTGTGGAACTTGATCAAACTGACCGTTTGACCACATAAACTGTTATTAAACCCTTATGCAAAAATGGATCTTTCAAGAAGATTCCATAACATTTTCTGTTATTTTAACAGTATTTGTTATTGAAACTCGAAACTCGATTTTGACTAACTTTACCCGATTAGAATTTTTAATTTTTGTAGTGTTTTAGTGGACAATTTTTGAAGAATAAAAATGTGATTTTCGAAACGCATCGAAAATTTTCCCGAAAAAAATGCCAAAAATCTTTTTTAAATTTGGATTTGGAATCACAAAGTAATATCGTGAATTTTTGATTAAAGGCACAATTTTTGAGTTAAAGCCATTTTGAGGAGGACATTTTAAGAAAAAATATCATTTTTTTAACAGTTTCGATCCTTGTCCATCTTTGAAAAGCTGGGAAAATTTTCTACAGTTTTCTTTTTTGAAGATTGTTTACAACTCTTTTAGTTTTTTTTCGGGGGAGTTTTTGACATATTCCAAAAATCTCTTTTGTTTCAAAAAATCATAACTTGGCTTAAAACATAACTTCCGTTATACCCTATAGCTAAAAAGTTGGAACTTTTTGTTCACAAAAACATTAAAATTAAAAATACATTCTTTTGGTATAAAGAATCGACATCATCGAAGTCACAAAAAAAAACCAGCAATTCGAAATTATATTTTTGCTGATAGTTTTAACCTAATTATAAATATTAAAAATCTTTTAAAAACATTAACATAAATAAGCCTAAAACTTAAAAACGGTGCAATTTGTCAACAAAAAATGTAAAGGAATTTTCGAATGCAAATTTGATTGTGCTTCTTAGAAGAATTTGAAGATTTTTAATGCCATTATTTTCCTATTTCGAAAACGTAGTGAAATTTTGGTAGATTCTTTCACCGAAATTATGCGACATAAACTTTTTAAACAATTTACAAAAGCAATCAACAAAAAATAATTAATAAAAAATCTCTAAATAACTCTAATGGCAAGTTATAAGGGTAATTCTCCGCCAACTCACACAGCAGTTGCCCCGACCCCTCTTCAATATGCGTGAAACTTTGTCCTAAGGGGGGGGGGGGGGGGACAACCCTGATCACGAATCCGAGGTCCGTTTTTTGATGCCTCGTGATGGAGGGGCGGTACGACCGCTTTCATTTTTGAACATGCGAAAAAAGAGGTGTTTTCAATAATTTGCAGCCTGAAACGGTGATGAGATAGAAATTTGGTGTCAAAGGGACTTTTATGTAAAATTAGACGCTCGATTTGATGGCGTACTCAGAATTCCGAAAACGTATTTTTCATCGAAAAAAAACACTAAAAAAGTTTTGAAGCAGACATTTAAAAAAAAATGATATATAAACATAAGGGGTTTGCTAACAAAAAATTTGATACATATAAATAAGGGGTTTGCTGATAAACATCGCGATTTTACGAAAAAAAAGTTTTGAAGAAGTTACTTTTAGCGTTTCTCTTTGTTTTGTCGTCCGTGTCTGTCACGGGGGGCCATGAACGGCCATGATCAACGACGACCAACTTTTTCAAAACTTTTTTTCGTAAAATCGCGATAACTTGCGATGTTTCTCAGCAAACCCCTTATGTTTATGTATCAATTTTTTTGTAATTGTCTGCTCTACAACTTTGAAGAACATTGTTACACTCTAAAAAAAAAGCCCTGCAAAGTTAGAAAAAAACACGAAATTTTAAAATATTTTTTTTGTTATAAATGGAAAAATGACCCTTCTGACCCAATGTAGATTCGAAAAGGACATTAAATTTCCCTTAAAATGACATGTTCCATTTTTTTTAAACAGTTGAGTAACGGAAAATGGCAGAGTTTTCAAAACTTTTTTTGAGTTTTTTTTTTCAAGGAAAAATACGTTTTTTCGGAATTCTGCGTACGTTATCAAATCGAGCGTACAATTTTACATAAAAGTCTCTTTGACACTAAATTTCTATCTCATCACCGTTTCATGCTACAAATTATTGAAAAACACTCATTTTTTCGCATGTTTAAAAATGAATGGGGTTGTACCGCCCCTCCGTCACGAGATATCAAAAAACGGACCTCGGATTCGTGATTAGGGACAAAAGTTACCCTTTAGGACAAAGATTCACGCAAATCGTAAAGGGATCGGGGCAACTTTTCACGATTTCATGTGAGTTCGTAGAGAATTACCCATAACTCTAATGAAAAGTTATAAAAGTTTCCGTGTTTTCGAAAAAAAACGATATTTCGTGATTATTTTAGTGTTTAAAAAACTCCAATAAATGTGAAAAAGCATACAACATTTCTTTTCGTTAAGTACCCATATTGCAAATTAAGAAAAAATCAATATTTCGAAAAAAAAAATTGTGAACATTTTAGGATTTCACTCAACACTCTTATAATAGCAAAAAAGCATACAAAATTTCGCTTCGTTTAGAACCCACAATGCAAATTATGAAAATTTTGGTATATATTTTAGTTTATTTTTATTAGAAATAAATACGGTATTTTAAGATTTTAAGTTCCCGGGCAGACGGTAATAACAAAATTCATGCCATTTCAATAACAAATAATGTTAAAATAACAGAAAGTGTTATGGAATCTTCTTGAAAAATCCATTTTTGCATAAGGGTTTTAACAGATTATGTTATCATAACAAAATTTGTTATTAGTCTGATATTGATTGAAAGCCAAAACAACTTTGTAATAACATTTTTTGTTATGGAAGAATACCTCAAACTGTTATTGGGATGATCGGATTAGTTGTTAAAAAAACAAAAAATAATAACATAGATTTGTTCGAAGAATAACTAAAAATATTATAAGTCACAATAACAATCCAATAACAATCCAATAACAAAAAAATCATAACGACGAATAACAAATCTTGTTATACAGCAATTCCCCACGAAAACAGCATGGAAAAAAACAAAAGTCCTCGGATCGGGCTCAAAATTTTTCTGGGGGTTCCCTGGCCGAAATAATTAGACCCGTATTTTTTTGTTTGGCCATTAGGGTGACCTACGCCGTGTTAGGGTGGTCTAAAAAATGGCCATTTTCGTCGATTTTCGCAAAAACCACTTTTTTCGAAAAATCATAACTTCTCGCCATTTCAACCGATTTCAATTGTATTATACGCAAATGAAAGGTGATAAGTTGGCCTTTCAAAGAAAAATATCAAGAAGTTTTAAAAATCTAGCCTAACACATGAAAAGGGCGTATGAAACATTAAAATGCCGTTTTGACGGTGTCTGGACCAAAGAGCCTATGTCTGGAAATATTTTTATCGGATTCCCCGGACATTTTTACATAACATACTAAAAAATGGGAGGAGTTCATTAACAGGATTCCGAGATATGATTTTTTGAAAATAAAATCTGTGTTTTTCGACGCGCCGCGCGCAAAAACACGAAAATGACAAAATCGGCAAAAAATCAACTTTTTTCACTAAAACTGCGATAACTTAAAAATTTCAGCGATGACCTATACATGTATGGGTACCAAAAGTTGCGTCTTTCAATTACGAAAATTTTGGTACCCAGACATGTATAGGTCACCTAGAATATATTTTTTGAAAATTTAGTAAATTGTTGTTTTTGTTGTCGATTTTTTAAGGGGAACCCGAGCAGACGGAATTAACTTGGGAATAACATTTTTTGATATTTGAAAATACTAGTCCAATAACATTCTATGTTATTTATACAGCAATTCCCCACGAAAACAGCATGGAAAAAAACAAAAGTCCTCGGATCGGGCTCAAAATTTTTCTGGGGGTTTCCTGGCCGAAATAATTAGACCCGTATTTTTTTGTTTGGCCATTAGGGTGACCTACGCCGTGTTAGGGTGGTCTGAAATATGGCCATTTTCGTCGATTTTCGCAAAAACCACTTTTTTCGAAAAATCATAACTCCTCGCCATTTTAACCGATTTCAATTGTCTTATACGCAAATGAAAGGTGATAAGTCGGCCTTTCAAAGAAAAATAGTAAGAAGTTTCAAAAATCTAGCCTAACTTATGAAAAGGGCGTATGAAACTTTAAAATGCCGTTTTGACGGTGTCTGGACCAAAGAGCCTATGTCTGGAAATATTTTTATTGGATTTCCCGGACATTTTTACATAACATACTAAAAAATGGGAGGAGTTCATTAACAGGATTCCGAGATATGATTTTTTGAAAATAAAATCCGTGTTTTTTGACGCGCCGCGCGCAAAAACCGGAGAATGACGAAATTGGCAAAAAATCAACTTTTTTCACTAAAACTGAGATAACTTCAAAATTTTAGCGATAACCTATACATGTCTGGGTACCAAAAGTTGCGTCTTTCAATTACGAAAATTTTGGTACCCAGACATGTATAGGTCATCGCTGAAAATTTTATGTTATCGCAGTTTTAGTGAAAAAAGTTGATTTTTTGCCGATTTTGTCATTTTCGTGTTTTTGCGCGCGGCGCGTCGAAAAACACAGATTTTATTTTCAAAAAATCATATCTCGGAATCCTGTTAATGAACTCCTCCCATTTTTTAGTATGTTATGTAAAAATGTCCGGGGAATCCGATAAAAATATTTCCAGACATAGGCTCTTTGGTCCAGACACCGTCAAAACGGCATTTTAATGTTTCATACGCCCTTTTCATGTGTTAGGCTAGATTTTTAAAACTTCTTGATATTTTTCTTTGAAAGGCCAACTTATCACCTTTCATTTGCGTATAATACAATTGAAATCGGTTGAAATGGCGAGAAGTTATGATTTTTCGAAAAAAGTGGTTTTTGCGAAAATCGACGAAAATGGCCATTTTTTAGACCACCCTAACACGGCGTAGGTCACCCTAATGGCCAAACAAAAAAATACGGGTCTAATTATTTCGGCCAGGAAACCCCCAGAAAAATTTTGAGCCCGATCCGAGGACTTTTGTTTTTTTCCATGCTGTTTTCGTGGGGAATTGCTGTATAAATAACATAGAATGTTATTGGACTAGTATTTTCAAATATCAAAAAATGTTATTCCCAAGTTAATTCCGTCTGCTCGGGTTCCCCTTAAAAAATCGACAACAAAAACAACAATTTACTAAATTTTCAAAAAATATATTCTAGGTGAAAGCATTGAAAATTTAACTTAATAGGATGGATTAAATCAATTTTAAAAAGAAGTTAAAAATTAGTTATTGTCCGTTCTCGTCGATAAGATTAACGCCGATAGAATAATCGGAATAACCATAACGATAACAACCTTGGTTATGATGTGTTATGAAGGCCTCAAAATAAAGGCTGAAGTAGATACAAAAATCTGTTTTTCTTTTTCGACAAGACTGCTCGCCAAACCAGAATGATTAAAAATTAAATTTAAAAAATGGTACGTTCCCCTCTTTAGGGTTTTGAAAAAAATCTTACTCAAATCATAAAAAAATCAGAACCAAAAACACTTTCATATGTTAAGGTTGCAAGTTTGAAATATCATGTTTATTTAAATTTATTCCCCAAGCACACTCCCATAAACTTATTTAATTTCATTAAAATCCTTCTCTCCGATGCAAAACAGTCAGTCCCAGCCAGCACAATAATCCCAACTTTTCTCGCAAAACACTGCTGCTGCTGCAGCTGCGCCCGACCGGTAGCAGTTCATCTCGAACAAATCCTGTCTCAAATCTAATAAAAAGCGAGGAAAAAAGAGCTCGCTGACAAATATTTATGTAACTGCATCTCTCGCTGAGGAAAAGTCTGCACCCCGCGGCGAGTTTTCCTCTTTTTATTTAACTTTTCTCACGTCATTCCTTCCGGCCCAAGCTGCTGGACCAGCTTTTCCAATTTTCCCGCGCCATTCAAACAAAACGCGCCCAGTATTTAAATGTGTTTTTCTTTTTCTCAATCTTTTTCCTGCAGGAAGCTCGTGGAAATCTTGGAACTCTCAAATCCAGCCAGCATTCAGCCGAGTCTGCTGCTGGGGGACGACAAAATCAAATAAAACCAACCCAAGGCGGAAGGAAAACTTTTCACTGCTGGTCGGTTGATCGGGAAAAAGTTTTCGCTTGAAGGTGGAGTAGAATTCGTCGTGACAAAAGTTTTCCTCGCCAGAGTTGTGTCGGCCCACGTGACAACTGATCCCAAATCCGTGGCAGCGAGGGTGGTTCTGGAAGGAAAAAGTTTTCGTCCTTTTTTTTTGTTGAGGAAACTTCCTGAAAGAGACAACTAGGCCGAATGGATAACCGAGTTCTTTGTGGAGTGAATTGATTTGTCCTTCGTCAAGTCCATTAAATTGAGAACATTCGCCCACTTGAACACGTGCAAAAAGGCTCAACCTTATTAGACGGATCCCACCAAAGTCCTTGAAAAGCAAAAGAAACATCCCACAGCATGGCCAAAAGGGTCCAAAACGAGCCAACAAACCAATAAACACCGTCGTCAACGTGGGTTCGGAAATCTGGTGGTGACCACCTGGCACTGGCAGCGACCTTCATCCCCCGGGGCAGATGGTGTTCGCCACAGAACCGCCAAGAACCGATAAAAACAGAAGGAAAAACGTTGGCCGGCGGAAACGAACCCGGAAAGGCAGATTTTGAGAGGCAAAACAAAAAAAGAAGAAGGTCGTCAAAATCAACCACGTGTGCATCCTTAACCTTAACCGTAACCTAAAAAAAACGAAAATGTCCTCCCGGTCGAAGGACAAGATGGCCGCGGCCATCCGGAAGTTCTTCAAGAGTCCGGACAAGAAGGAAAAGGCGGCCCAAAAAGACAAAGGTGGTGACGGGGCGGCGAGTGGACCGGCGGGGGATCCGATGGTGCTGGCGGTGGCCGGAGCCATTGTCCCCAGTGGGAGTGGGGTGGGGAGTGCAGCCGGAGGAGGGGGAGGCGTAGGAGGAAGCGGTAGTAGTAGTAATCACCATTCACATCATCATTACGGGGGTGGAGGAGCGGGAAGTGGGAGTGGGAGTGGAAACGCGAGCAGTAAAACGAACGGAACCGATAGTCCGATGCGGAGGTTGCGATGGTGAGTGTTGTAAACAAAAATGATTGTTGTTTTTTTTCTTCTTCTTTTGTTCATTGTGATTTTAATTTTGGGAACGTTAGGCATTGTATCAGTTAATTGACCATTAGCATTCAAAACAAGTTATATGCTATTTTTAAATTTTTGAATTATATTTGGCAAAGTTTCTCAAAACTCGATCAATGGTCAAGATTCTGTGTACCGTAAACCGGGGTGACTTTGATAGGATTTCAATTTGTTTTTAGAATATTTTCCAACAGGTAAGGTTTTTCTCAAGATTATTATTTTTAAAACATGTACTGGGGTAGACCACACAAAGTTCATGCACTATTAGGGAAAAATTTGTTTTGTCTATAATGTTTAGAAAAATAGTTACGTTAAAAATTCTTACTTTTAATTCCGGGGTGACTTTGATAGTCATAGTTTTTCTTGTTAAAATCACATTTAAGATGTTCAAACTTTATTTGTACGCTAAATGTACCATCACTAAAGTAGCTGATATAGTTTTTAAGAAAAAAAAATCAATGTTTATATTTAGTTAACTTAGTTAATAAGCTTTTTAGCAAAATACATATAAATTTTAGGTAAAATTGTTAAAAAGTCGGAATTTTGCCTGAAATTTTTTAAAACTAGTTTTGTTTATAAAATTATTGATTAATATTGCATTTTATACTGAATTCGAAGCACGAATCACAAGTTTTCACATTTTACATGAAATTTGTTCAACTGAAATTGCCTATAAATTTGGAATTTTTTTTTTTAATTGTGTTTCATATACACATATTATTTATTATTTACAAACTTATTGAACCTTCTCTTAGTGGAAAATTGTCCAAAGAATCCGAAAATTAATTCCGTTATCCGATTAAAAATCATGTTCATTGAGAAAATCATGACACTTTGAGAAGTTTAAAATAATGGACTTTCATCAACATTTTCTTAACTATAGTTAACTAACTTTTTAAACTTGTCAAAATTTTATGAAAAGTTCTTCTTGTAGTACTTTGAACACTTCTCTACCACGGTCAGTATGTTTCTAAACCATTCCTTACGTATTTTAATTGTACTCTTCATTTTGCGGAAAAATCGCAAACCTATCAAAGTCACCCCGGCTATCAAAGTCACCCCGTTTTACGGTATTCATGAATAGCCAGAGATTGTTTAGGCTAAATCCAACAATCGATTGAATAATTTTCTATGTGACCAATTATTCGTTGGGATTGATTAAAAAAGGGTTAATACAACTAAAAAATAGTAAGCTCTGTAAAAATTATAGCATGTTTAGTTAGTATTCAGCAAACTCAATTAAGATTTTTTAAAGTATTATGTAGTAAAATGAAGTGACTTTCCCAATGTTTTGGAAAAAGAGGGTTTTTTTTGTTGGTCAGCATTGACTTTGTCCAGCAAAAAAAAAAGTTGAAATTACAAGCTTCAATTTTAACATTTTTATGATTTTATACACCCGTATATTTGATTTGCAATCACAAGTTTTCTAGAAATGTAATATTTGACAAAAAATCGAAGCAAAACCTTGAACGGTACTGCACATCCAAACTGTACTAAAATTCAAATGATTTTAAATAAAACCGAACATGCTAACAATGATTCCAAACGCTGAGGAATGCATTTTAAATTGATTTCAGCTGATTACACTTAAATTTTCATTCAAACTATGAAGTTTCTTGCAATAATAATATTTTTTGTCTCTCGATTTTAAAGGGGGTTACAAAAACTTTAAAAAAAATGCAGCAGTGTAATGAAAAATCCAAAATTTTGGGTCTATTTTCGGAAAGTCAAATTTTGTAAAAAGCCAAATAAACAAAACGATTTTTTTTTATACAAAAATAAACTTTTTATTTACTTTTTTCAATGAAAATTTAAATTTTTGGCAGTAATTCAATTTCTCTTCTGATTTTTTAAGGAAATGTTAAAGACTTTAAAACTTGAAATAAATTTAGAATTGCCCATTATTTAAAACTGTAGAACAAACTACCCAAGTAACCATTCAGCACTAAATTTAGTCACTGTACAGCACTAACAGCGCATTTCCAGCTGCGGGTAAAAGCTAAAGTGTTTTCACATCTGCATCAAAAGCGCATTTACAGCGCATTTGCAGCTGGATTTGGACTTTATATTTCTGTTTTAGTGCAGGGCCCCTACTGTTAGTGTCCAACCCCTGCAAAATGTCAAAAATAGAGAGAGCAATAAAATGCTCTCTCTCTTGCTTTTCTCCTTCTAGCCATTTGTATTTTCGGATTGTTTACATTCTACGTTGCCGACACAGCTGACTGACTGTGTTTTTTTGTTCTGATGTACATTGTTTGGCATATTGATCATGCTGTTTTCAGTAGATTTCGCTGGTTCCTGACTATACTATAGTTTAGGTTTTGGGCCTGAAAGTTCTGTATTTGTGGCAAGCTGTAAAATTTAAATTTAAGAACACGTGATTCATGTTCGATCCCTGAAAAGACTATTTCTGTAAAGCTTAATTTCTTATGATGAACATGCTGCACAGTTATGCATTTTGGATATTTGGAAAATGTAAAATTTCAAGGTTAATGACAGGGCTGTGGAGTCGGAGTCGGAGTCGGAGCCGGAGTCGGTGGAGTCGGGTCTTTTTGGGGACCTGGAGTCGGAGACGGAGTCGGAGTCGTCAAAACTCGAATAGCTGGAGTCGGAGTCGGAGTCGGAGTCGGCTAAATTTTATTAGCTGGAGTCGGAGTCGGAGCCGGAGTCGACAATTTCTGATAAACCCGGAGTCGGAGCTGGAGTCGGAGTTATCTAAAATTCAATAAACTTTATTAACTTTTTAAATGTTCAGTTTTTGTTATAATGCAAATTTATTTACAAAACTTTTATGTGCCTAATTTATTTTAAACCTAGTATTGATTTTTTTCAGTTAATGTATGGGTTGTGTCAAGAGATTTATCAGATGCCATTATGTTTTTGTAGCATTTTCAATTTGATTGGATAGCTCCGACATTGTTATTTCACTATGATCAGTAAATGATAAATTTCCCCTCATTTACCCATGTTTGTACTATCATGACTCATACAATTATAAACAATTTTGGTTGGGCAGTCATTTTTTTTAAATATTCAGTTGATGCTTGACTCCCTCAATTAGCTTTTAATTATGTTTTCTTTCGATTCAAATTTCACCATCAGTCCTTAACTAAAATCATAACGTTTTTAAAACATTGGTAAAATTGGCCATCAAATTATCAACTATTAGGTATCTCAATCTATTACTTGGAACTCAACATGCGCATTTCGTATAAAATTTAAAAAAAATCAAAGGGCCGTGTTGTAAATATTTGAAACAGTCAGAAAATATCAAAATAAGTTGCAACTAATTGTGAAATCATCATTGAATTTATTAAATATATCTATTTTATTTTATTTATTAAATATACCAATTTTTTTTATTTTTTTACTGTTTACTATTTCTCTACAATAATTTGAAAGTGTGGATGCTTAAAATATCGTTGAACAAATCTTAAAAAATCTTTCTTTTTAAATGACATAAACCGGGGTAACATTGATGAAACTTGATTTTTTCCGATATTATACAACCGGTAAGAATTTTATCATGATTTATATGTTCAAACCATGTACTGGGCTGGATCACAAAATGTCCATGTATGTATTTTCAAATAAATTCAGTAGAGCTTTGCAATATAGTTACGTAAACTGTTTATTTTAACCAGGGTGACTTTGATAGTTTCTTTGTGTCTTACAAATTACAGCCTGAATTTTTATATATTATATCAAATCGATTATGAAGGCTAGGTCTCCTTTTTTTTTGAAATAACAGTTAAATATTTTTTAACTAGTTTATAAACTTTTAAATAAAAGTAATGTAAATTTCAGAGGACTCGTGGTGAAGGGGTAAGCGTGGTAGCCTCTCACCCAGTCGGCCTGGGTTCGATCCCAGAAGGTTCCGGTGGCATTTTTCGAGACGAGATTTGTCTGATCACACCTTCCGTCGGACGGGGAAGTAAATGTTGGCCCCGGTCTAAACTTGAGGCTAGGTCGTTAGCTCAGTCCAGGTTTAGGAGTCGTCTTCCTGGGTCCTGCCTCGGTGGAGTCGCTGCTAGGCAGTTGGACTCACAATCTAAAGGTCGTCAGTTCGAATCCCGGGGTGGAAGCTTAGGTGTAAAAAAGATTTGCAATTGCCTCAACAATCAAGCCTTCGGACACCTACTTTTGAGTAGGAATCTCGCAATCGAGAACGCCAAGGCAATGTTGTAAAGCGAATAATTTGATTTGATTTTTGTAAATTTTCAGTAAATTAAATAAAAATTCTAATTATTCTAAAAGCAGAATCCAATTATACTTCTTGAGGTACTCTGATTTTTCAAAATCATTTTGTACTATCATTTTGCAAAAAAAAACTACAACTTATCAATGTCACCCCGGTTTACAGGTATACATGTGAGTGATGTTATTAATACTTTTCATTAAATTTAATTTATTTCGCTGTTTAAGCATTACTTGTGTGAAGTTATTTTAAGCTGAGACCTTTGAACAGCTGATTAATTCAAAGATGGGAACAGAGTTTGCAGGTTCTTAAAGAATCGTCTATGTCAACTGAAGGAGGGAGGGTCGAAGCAAACTGTGCCTGTGGTCGGACGCGTTTGTTGTTTGCTGTCATTTTTTGACCTCCCGTTTATCTTTGAAATTTTCTTTAAAATGTGCGAAATTAGTTAAAATAAGAAGACTTTGTTACTATTTCGGGTGCCAAACAGTAACAGCGGAACTGGTGGAAGTGCGTCGGAAGATAATTTCGAGGAAAATTGGAAATTCGACTTCCACGACTACGGAAGCAAAAAAAAGCAGGAACAACATTCGAAAAGTGACCTTTAACGAAGAGTTCCTGTGTGTCCAGTTCCAGTTCCTGCCACATAAGATCCAGGACGGCGTTGGGGGTGTTTTGGATGGCCTTGCCGACAACAGCGTCAATCAAGAATGACTGAAGTAGGTGTGGGTGATGTTCATCGTCTGGCCACTTCAGAGTCATGTGACGCTTGCCGCATATCGTGGGATACCATGTCCACTGCCGGGAGTTCTGCTGATCAAACAGATTCAAAACGAGAATACAAGAAAAATGAAGATTCGAGTGGAACATAACGAGACGATTAGGATTGAGCCGTTTTAGAAGGATTCGTGTTTTTGGTGAGAGCTTTCCATTTTTAAATTTCAAATAACCCTTACATCCACTCTAACATTCATACATTTCACTGAAGACAACTACGCCAACCATATTATATACGCGGTAGGGTGTTCCCTTGGTCGTTCGTTGTGAGTTGTGGATTGCCTGCTTCTCTAATGAAGGTTCGACTGAGGGGGCATGCTTATTAATTTCTCGTCGCTCCATACCCTCAGTGACGTGATGGGAGCAAGGGCGTCTATGCAAAGTGTCCCTACACCCGCTACAAATTTCTGGCGCTTGGGGTGGGAAGAGGGAAACCATTTTGATATATGCGCCGGTATTTGTAGCACTAAAATTCGTGCAAAAAAACTTGTGCACGTGGGTGTACAGATTACGGAGTAAAAGATGATCGAATTGTTCACCTAGCGCTCACATGTGTTCCAGGACCAAGTTGCCTGCGGGTATGGGGATCATACATACATACATACAATCGTCTATGTCAACTGAAGGAAAGTTACAAAATAACCTTCAAAAAGCTAATAGGTGGGGGATAGTAAGATGAATGGAGATTTTATTTAAACATTTTTTTAGATATTCTTAATACGGAGTCGGAGTCGGAGTCAACAATTTGTTAAAGGCTGGAGTCGGAGTCGGAGTCAGAGTCGGCTAGAGTTGGCAGGCTGGAGTCAGAGTCGGAGTCGGAGTCGTATGAAACTGAAAGCCGGAGCCGGAGTCGGAGTCGGAGTCGGCTTTACTCAGAAAGCCGGAGTCGGAGTCGGAGTCGGAGTCATCTAAAACATGACCCGACTCCGCAGCCCTGGTTAATGATTTCTTTAATGATGTAATATTACCTTAATGCTATTGGAAACTTGAATATTTTAAGAAATAAAAGTAAACATAATTAACAATTCTATGCAAAATCGCCCGATTTCGTGCATTTTTATTTTTTATATATTTTTTATTTTGCTCAAACTTTTTGACCAAAGAAGCCATTTATCCAAGGCTCCAAACAATTTTGGCAGCTGTTCATACAAAAATGTTTTCGTTCATAAAAAAATGAAAAAAATTGGAACACGGAAAAAATGCCGATTTTTCACAATTTTTTTTTTCCAAAAATCCATGTTTAAATTTTTGGATTTTTTTGTATGGGTGGACAACAAACCGCAAACCTGAAAGGCCATAGAAAATTATGAAAACATATTTTGCCGAGGATTTATTACTTTTTTGAAAAAAAAAACTGCACAGCAAAAAATCCGATGGTAAAATCGCATGCAAAAGCATGCACATCACCTTCGTCAAAATAAACATTTAATATTACACACTGCATATAATTTTTTTGCAAACACAAAAAAAAAGTTGCAACCGACGGGACTCAAACCCAGCCCCTACAGTAAGGACTGGCGCCTTAGCCCACTCGGCCATCAGACCGATGAAAAACTGTAAGGATAAACACATATATGAGCTTGACATTTCGGTCAAGTAGGTTTCCCATACTCATGGGCTACATATTTCAGGGTGTAAAATCACATAAAATTGCATAAAATAATGCAATATTTATTTTACACCCAGGCCTTTTACACACAGCTGGATTACTACTTTTTTAGCTGCGTGATCGAATATTCAAAACTAAAAAATAAAACCCTTTTTGAATTTTTTATTGAAATTCTTTTTGAATTTTTATTTTATTTTGGCATTAGGAATAACATTTCAAAAAGATCAATTATTCCCTTTTGAAATATTAGAGTTGATTCCAAAATTTTAAAAAAATGTCTCGATCAGAAAATTTTACAATTTGGTACTAGAAAATAAAAGGCTGACTAAAAATATAACCTTTTTTGTTTCTTTTTCTTTTATTTGCAGTATTTCAGCAAGTAGAGGTCTAATCTTGGAAATTTTATTGGAAAAAAAAATATTTGTGAAATTTGCTCAACTTTTCGAAAACAATATTTTCAGGAATGGTCAATCATGGACACTGTTTTTTTTTAAATCGAAAAACTTTTATTTTTCAGTTAAAATGTAATTATATTTTGAAAACGGTGCACTTTATCAAAAACCCTGTAAAGTACTTTTACTTTTTTGTAAAAAAAAAGATAATTAAAAATTGGCAATTTTTTCCGTGTACCAACTTTTTCTGAATATAGATTTTTGAATGTTTACTATAATTTTTGGATGGACAGCTGCAAAAGTTGTATGAAGCCTAGTATGGGTGAACCAATGGCACAATATGGCATTTTGATCATAGAGAAGGTCCCGAAAAAGTTTGAGTAAATTAAAAAATATAAGTAGAATCAATTTTCCGTTTAAGGTAGAATTTTTCTTATCACGCTTCTGAATTGAAAACTAATATAATTTTCATAAATGGCTTTGTGTATAAAAGTTGATATTTCAAAGCATTTATTTAAGAAAATTGTTAAATTTCACGGATTTCACGTTGTCCTCGAAATCGTAAAAAATCAGTAACCCTACTAAAATCAATGGAATCTTATTTGCAGCACAACTTTAAGATCTCTTTTTTGTAGTTTTGTTTTATCTTTTATTTCTTGTGTTTGTTTTAAAAAAGTGCTCAAAAAAAATTTCAAAAATCAAAATTCTAAAACATTTTTTTTTTCATAAAGATTTCCATAAAATGCGATGCGCTAATTGGGGATTCCACCAATCAGTCCGAAATTTTGGGGTGTTTGCTATGAGGCCAAGAAGACATCAAATGATATTTGCTCTTGTTTAGTTTGGTTATTTACAATTTCCCTATACAGTCCAGACTCGATTATCCGAAGGCATTGAAAAAAAAACACTTTGAACAGTCGATAATTTAGAAAATCGAACCATAGAAAAACAATATTTTCGTTCTCTTCTTTTTGACCGTGGATTCTTAGTATGACCCCTAAACTGCTTTAAAGTGATTTGTTTTTTAATCAGCGGTCTTCAACCTTTCCTTTCTATTTCAACTTGATTAATTGGCAAGAATATAATTCCCACCTCTAAAAAAAAAACGAAGAATGTATATTATTTTAAAAACATGTTTTAACCATAAAAAAAAATCTGAAAATTATAAATTAGGTTTCATCGAATGCATTAACACAAAACTTACAGAAATCAATCAAAATAATCTTATTTGAAAACTCTTAAGTAATTCGAAAATACAAAATCAAAGAATCTAGAAAATATTTAGTAAATCTCTTCCACATTTCCAAGATCTGCTCATGTATAAAGCTGTGTTTGAACTTATAGAAAGAAAGCTCAACAGAAATAATGGAGAAATGCAAATGTTTGAAACTGTGAAACTCATAGAAAACAATTTATGAAATCCTAGATATTTATAATGGAACTGCTCATGCTAAATAAAAAGAAATAACCTTTAACGTTCATGAGTGTTAAATTTTTGATACCTTGCAAGAAAAATATAAAGATGCAATTTTAGAGAGAGAAATAACTTTCATTCTAAAATAATTCTGATTTATTGGTAAACATAAAAAGTTAAATGAAATCATGTTTGAAGACATTGGATTTTTTATGCATCCTAATTCTCCTCAAGAATTGCCAAATTCCCTCCAGGAAGAATTCTTCACCGGTTGAGAAACACTGGTTAAATGATTTTATCAATTATTTAAACAATTAGTTTAAATTTCCGAAACATAACACTTAGTCATTATTATTTCAGCTCCGTCGCGCCCAGCACCACCAGCTTAGTTCCTATAACGAAGCCACTGGACACGACGATTCGGTCCAGACGACTGATGAAAGAACTCAAAGAAATCGAGCGGTTGCAGCACTCCCGGGCAGAACCTTACTTCACAGTAATTTTAACAAAAATATTGTTTTAAAGAATTACTAATAAAACTGTTTTCACTTTTAGGTCGAACTCGTCAACGACAACCTGTACGAGTGGCACGCGCGCCTTTACCGGCTCGATCCGGACTCGCCGCTGGCGGAAGATCTGGTCGAGCTGGGCATCCCGTTTATCTTGCTGCACCTGGTGTTTCCGGACAACTTTCCCTTCGCGCCACCCTTTATGCGCGTCGTCGAACCGCGGATTGAGAAGGGCTTCGTGATGGAGGGCGGGGCCATCTGTATGGAGCTGTTGACGCCCCGGGGCTGGGCCAGTGCGTACACCGTCGAAGCCGTCCTGATGCAATTTGCGGCCAGCCTCGTCAAGGGGCAGGGGCGCGTCTCGCGGAAACCCAAAGCCGCCAAGGAGTTTAGCAGGTTGGTTGAACACAGTTGTTATTTTTTTTTTCTTAATTTCCATTGTTCAGATTTTAACAAAAAAAAACTAATAATTTATCTTTTAGGCGAACCGCCGAGGAAGCCTTCCGGTCACTAGTCAAAACGCACGAAAAGTACGGCTGGGTGACGCCCGCGATGAACGATGGTTAGACAGGCTCAGCAGATTTGTGGGTGGTGCTCAATAGCTCAATCTGTACTCAATTTGAACAGCAGGAAACAAAACTCCTAAATTAGCGTTAAATGAGAGGAGAAATGCGCGCACGCGAGAGATCGTTACGGAATTTATATTAGTCTTTTAAGTGTTCACAACTACACCGGCACACACACACAGACACATTCACTAAGAACTCGCCATTTTAAAAGCCGATTGACGATTGTTGTTCAACCGAAACAAATGAATTTATATTTTACTTTTTGTGATAAAATGAAACGTTTAGATTTTAAAGTGAACAACAGATAAAACAGTGCTCAGCCAAAATAATGATCTCGTTCAAAAATTCCGACCTTTATTGACATTTTAAGTAATTTAAGCATTTTTTCAGAAAATCGAAATGATTTAATGAAAAAGTGCTAAAATTTTTAAACATTCAGTCAACAGATTTATAGATAAAATTGTGATTACAAACTGTTGAACGATTAGGAAATCACAGTCTAAAAAAACTTAAATCTAGTTTCTCATCGGCGCTTTATCAAATCACTCACATTTAGATTCGTTTAGAACGCAAAAAAAATCTAGACCACATCTCTTGCATACACCTGGGTGTGTAGAATACGTGCTTATAGCTATTTACCAATTGATAAACTGTGTACTACTACTACCTTACTAGTGTAAATTCGTCAAAACTCAGTGTAGAGCATTATCGGATAGAGAAACTTCGCCCCTCACCCATTTTAGCCCTACTCGTCATCTCGTTGCCTCCCTTAGTTTAAGCGGTAATTGTAACAAACCACATAATCGGATTAAAGTTAGCCGCCATAAATTCAGAAAAAAAACCTTGTTTTATTGAAGAGATTTTCAAATCTTACGACGAATTTCATTTCTCAAATGTATGATAAAAGCAAAAAGAAATGGTGAAAACAAGAATTATTATTTTCCATTTGTTTAAGCGGAACATGTAGAAAAACAAAAGATGCATTCAGAAAAGCTTGGTTCGGCGTCAAAGCTTAATGTCTACCCAAGACGAAAGGTGAATCGACGTGTACTTGCTAGTAGTGTAGAATAAAACAAATATTATGGAAGGAAGATATTAAAACTACAGTTTTTTACTTAAATGATGACATGCCCACAATGTTTAAAAGAAATCTTTTCAAATCTAACCTCGTAAAAAAATATTGCTTGGTTTTACTTATGAATCATACCGTCAGACTGAACTGGTGAGACACCTTCAATCTAGGGGGTATACATAGTCAATATAATTACCGTTTGTCAATATACGTTGTTATCGATATAAAAAAACGAAGTTGACTTTATAGCTATCGGCCACCATTGCTAGTACCAACCACTAGTGTCTTCCTTTATATCTACTAGGACTTCGCCGCCCTGGGCTCCTAAGTGTTTGAGTACGGCACGGAGCGACGGCGCCGGATACCCATATTTACACAAAGAATTTTAGAGCGCCCGCCGCGGGATTCGAACCAGCAACCTCTGGATTGTAAGTCCAGTGCGCGATCCGATTGATCCACACGGGCGGGACGTTGTTATCGATAAAATGGTTAAAAAATTAACGAAAAATGTAAGGACCTACATTTGCACGCTTTGATTTGACAGTTAACAGATGAAAAGATAATAATTTTGGCGAAAAATCATTTATCCCATTCTGAAGCACGCTGTTCGGCATTTATAAAGAGAAAAATACCTTGTTCAGTCCCACATTGACCAAATACGATCACAGGGAAAATTTTTGCATTTTCAATAAAAAAAACTTTAATAAAGTAAAAAAAGCATGCAAAATTTTGCATCGCTTGATCTTTCATTCTTTCAAATTATGATTATTTGAGTATTTGGCAGTGCGTGGCCGAATGGTTACGCTGTCCGCTTTGTAAGCGGATGATTCTGGGTTCGATTCCCATCTGCTCTAACCTTCCATCGGATGAGGAAGTAAAATGTCGTTTCCGGCCTTGGTTGTTAGGCCGTTAAGTCATTCCAGGTGTAGGAGTCGTCTCCATGCCATAAGTACAAACAACACACCAAACCAAGCCTACTCCGGTGGAATCGCTGGCGGCGGTTGGACTCGCAATCCAAAGGTCGTCAGTTCAAACACTGGGGTGGAAGGTTCCTTGGAGTAGAAAGAGGTTTGGGTGCTCTCTCCATTCAAGCCTTCGGACTCCTAGGTTCGAGCAGAAACTTGCAATAGAGACCACAAAAGACCCGGGGGTCGTTTATGTGGATGGTTTGTTTTTTTTTGAGTATTTTCGAAAAAATACGGTACTTCGTGAACAGTTTTGAGTACATATTTTACTTTGAAACTTACTAGATTTTCCAAAAAAATATATTCTTAGTGAAAACATTGAAAATTTAACATGATATGGTTGAATTAATCGATTTTAGAAAGATTTTAAAAATGAGTTATCGTCCATTATCGGCGATAAGATTATCGCCGATAGAATTATCGAAATAACGATAACGAGCCTCGATAATTTTATCGTTAAAAACCTTGGTCTCCATGCAATTTTGCCAGCTATTCATACAAAAATGGTACGTAAATATTAGAAAATCAGCAAGTTTTCAAAGATATTTTTGATTGGTTTGGTGTCTTCAGCTAAGTTGTAGGTATTTATAAGTACTATTCAGAAAGAATAGTTACACGGAAAAAAGTGATTTCTAAATTACCTTTTTTAACAAAAAATTTTTTTTAATTTTTTTTTATATATTTTGAGGGGCAAAAACCCGCATCTTTCAAAGCTATTCAGAAGTATGGACCGAAACTTTGCCGACGAGTTATATTTTTTTTAAATAGTGATTTTTGTAAAAAAATTAAAACTTGTACTTAAATTTTTTTGACCTCATTTTTTTATGTAAAATCGATTTTGCAATTGAAAAGTATTTTACATTTTTTTTTATTAAGTGCACCGCTTAAATTCCGATAAATTCCGTTTTTTTTACTCTTTTAAAATAGTGTCCATGATTGTCCATTCCTGAAAATATTTTTTTTGAAAAGTCTTAGACAATTTTATAGCAAATTCTCTGAACCTTAAAAATATCATGGACACTATTTAACATTCCAACGCCCAAGGCTCAAAAAAAGTTGGAACTGTAACTTCAACTCAATGGTTCTCTGTCATAACTAAACCAATCAAGATGATTCTTCTTTCCAGTGATTTGTTAGGGTGTCTAGATGATTCTAGACTTTTGCAGAACTTAATTTGATCAAATCTGTAATTTTTGCGATCAAAAACATCGTTCCAACTTTTTTTTTCGCGTGTAAAAAAAAATCGCCAGAAATTCCGCGGAGGCAGTCGTTTAAAAAAAGGTGGAACGATGTTTTCGGTCGCAGAAATTACAGATTTGATCAAATTAAGTTCTGCAAAGTTCTAGAATCATCTAGACATTCTTACAAATCAGTGGAAACAAGAATCCTCCCGATTGGTTGAGTAATGCCCGAGAACCAGCGAGTTGAAGTTACCGTTCCAACTTTTTTGGGAGGCTTGGGCGTCCGTGTAAGTTGGACATGCGTTGGGCGTTCCAATGTTTAAAAAAACGGAAGTTTTCGGACAAAATTTAAATTTAATTGGCTATATTTCGAAAACGGTGCACTTAATAAAAAAAATGTAAAGTACTTGTCGAGTCGATTGTCTTCATCAATTCCTACAACATTGCCGAAGACACAAAATCAATCAAAAATTCCTTGAAAAATTATTTACTGATTTTCGAATATTTACCTACCTTTTTGAATGAACAGCTTGCCAAAATTGTATAGAAACTTTTATGGGCGAAACAATGACACAAAATGACTTTTTTGGTTATAGAGAAGGCCCTCACAAATGTTGAACCAAGTCAATTCGACGGTAACATTTCAAAAGGCATCATGTACATTTTGACACTTTCTGGGTTATTGCATATTCTGAAAGTACTCCTAATAAGCTACCTCTCCACCAAAAATGAGCAAAAGTTACTTTAGTAAAGTCTGTTTAATCATGATTTTAAATAAAGTAACATAAACAAAATCTCTGCCATCAGCAGTCTCTGTTTATATAGCCCTGTCAACCTGTCAAATAAAAGACTACATGAACCTCGCGACGAAAGAAAAGCATCATGAAAAAAGCGCCATGTACATTCGGCGAAGAAAAACCAATCATAACAAAGCGTCCCCCTCAATGACAGCAGGGTGATGTAGACGTTGGTGATTTCAAAAGAAGTTATGTTTGTTTTTCTCAAATAAAATTACGGCTATAATGTTTTATTGAATTTGGATGATCAATTATCAATAAAAGTAACGTTTTTCATCGTTTGTTAACATTAGAACATCTTATTTTGCTTTTATATTAAAATGGGAATGGAAAATAGATGCTCAACATTCAAATGCGTTTTTCTCAAAACGCATAGTTTGTACATGATGCATTTTGAAATGTTACCGTCGATATTAATATAAGTAAAATCCGAGGTAAAATCCATTTCCGTGTTTGGTGGAGAATACGATTTCAAAAAGCATCATGTACAAACTATGCGTTTTGAGAAAAACGCATTTGAATGTTGAACATCCATTTTCAATTGCCATTTTAATATAAAAGTAAAATAAGATGTTCTAATGATAACAAACGATGAAAAACGTTGCTTTTATTGATAATTGATCATTCAAATTCAATAAAACATTATTTCCGTAATTTTATTTGAGAAAAACAAACATAACTTCTTTTGAAATCACCAATGTCTATATCACCCTGCTGTCATTGAGAGGGAAGCTTGGTTATGATTCGTTTTTCTTCGCCGAATGTACATGGCGCTTTTTTCATGATGCTTTTTTTTCGTCACGAGGTTCATGTAGTCTTTTATTTGACATGTTGATAGGGCTATATAAACAGGGACTGCTAATGGCAGAGATTTTGTTTATGTTACTTTATTTCAAATCATGATTAAACAGACTTTACTGAAGTAACTTTTGCTCAATTTTTGGTGGAGAGGTAGCTTATTAGGAGTACTTTCAGAATATGCAATAACCCAGGAAGTGTAAAAATGTACATGATGCATTTTGAAATGTTACCGTCGAATTGCTCAAATATGATACTAAACGCAGATGAATGGAATTTAAATGGATTTCAGGTGATTTGAAATATTATTTATCAAAACATTTGTAGAGTTTTTTTTTATTAGGTCCTATAAACATATGAAAGACAATAGTTTATTGGTCCTTTTCAAAAAAAAAAACTCTGGATTCGAAAAACTATTATTATTCTGATTATTTAAATTTAAAATTTACCAATGTGTAGTACCGCAAAAAGTTTTTTTTTATTAACATCTAAACATTCAAAATAAACTGAATAGCTTGCTAAAGACGATTTCAAAAACACATTAAATGCAAAAACTAAAAAATTTTTTTTGACCTTTTGAAAAACTCTAATTCTGTCCCACAGCACAAAAAAAAACAAAAGTTTCGAATAAAATATATTCCAGCAAAACTATTTATGTACGAAAAATCGATGCGTCACTGTAAATTTACTCCGAAAACTACACATCAATTCGCACAATTCCCATCTCACTGGGCACTTCCATTCATAATCCCAAACCAGTCATCTGGCACCACTGCTCGCTCGCTCGCTCTCCCACAAACAGTCAGCTGTCATTATCATTCCTCTCTCTTGTGAGCTCTCTCGCGCAAACGTCTTTCTGCTGCTGTCAATGTTTTTCATTCAAGCAAAAATTCAATCGCAAGTGGAAAAATGGTGACGACGGTTCGCGGATTTGCGTTATTTTGGTTGTGAAAATTGCCCAGTTTCGGAGTTGAAGTGTGCGTGCTAAAAACTGGTCCACTCCGGAGTGTCCGCGGGTGTTCGTGTGGTTCGTTACGGTGGACACAGAAATCAAGCTATTTTTCCAGGGGCAACCAGAAAATACCAACTATTTTGGTAAGATAGAGTCTGCTGGCTTCATATTTTTTTGCACAATGGAAGGCTCTTTTTTTCTCTTACCTCATTCATCGTCGAATTGGCAGCGGAGCGAAACAATGAAGTGGGCAACTTTTTCAATAGTTTTAGTTGTTTGGGGAGAGAAGTGCGAATCCGGAATGACGATTCCGTTTCGACGGAATCGACGGTGAATGTGCAAATTTGTTGTTGTTGTTGTCTCTGAAAAAGGTGAAGAAAGGTTGAATCGCGGAGATCAAAGTTGGCCAAGGGGGGGCTGGCTGGAAGTGCAGCATAGGAGGAAGAGGTCCGGATTCAAGCTGACAAGCGAGACAGAGATGCACTGACGGCGCAGACAGATTGAACGAGAGAAGGAGCACGTTAATTACCTTTGAGGGAGGAACGGAAGGGACGGATGGTTCCCCCGTCGTAATCTCGGAGTGTCCTCATTTTCGCAATGGTGGAGGAATTTCGCGACGAAAGCGAATCTCGATGACGTTTTCGGGTGGACAGTGACTGCGGTTGTGTGCAACAAATGGACGGAGAGTTAATTTTAGAATGGAATCGTCATTAATTGGATCGTTCTAGAGTGGGTGCTCTGTGACAGTGTGTTGAAGAAGAGTGTATTTGAAGCTTTCTAGCATTAACTGAACTAATATTTATAGTGGGAGTTGCTGATAAGACTAGGTGAGATAAGGTAAAACATTTGAAAAAAGGGGGAACGTTGAATGTTGACTTGCAGTCAAATAAAACTGTTTGACTTTCATTGGAAACAGCATCTTTTTGAAGGAGTTTTATTCCAGTTGTCGTTTTATGGTAAATATAAAACCCTAAACAAACCAAAAAAAGGGAGGTCATCAACATTTTAGAGCAGTTTCTCCACTTGTTTCTGTCAAGACACATTTCTTTATTTGAAGATGAATTCATCTTCGGCTAATTATCATCAAAATGCTAAATATTTAGTTTGTGCTATCTGTTAACACTGTCTTTTCACAAATAATTAGGCAGATTTGAAGAATTTTCGTTAAGCAATCCAGATTGCTTTATTTGAACATATTCAAAACTTATTTTTTACATGTACATGTACATGTTTCGCAATATTTTTTGTTCTTTGTGGAAAAGTGAAATTAAAAACATTGTAAAATTGGTACTGTCCCATTCTCACTGGAAATCCTGAGGTGCATGTTCGAATCTCACAAAATTCTAGTCTTTTTATGTGCCTATTCTATGTTCAATTTCTGTCTCGAAATTCCAAAGTGGATCCTGGATTCCAGAATTTGATCCTTGAAACTTCTGCTTGTGAGCAGAATGAACCATTTTTCAGAAAAAAATTTTGCTGTTATTTTACTAAAATAAATGTAAATTTGTACGAAATTAACATCTGAAAATTTAAAAAAAGAAGTTTTCTCTTCTTTTGGAAAAGAAACATACGTTTTTATAAGAACACCAGATTTTGGTTACCATTTCTTCAATTATTCCCGATTTTGGCATTACCCAAATTAATTTGATATTCTTGGTCTCGTCATACTTTCAAAATATAAATGAATTAGTTACAACTTAAAATATAATTATTTCTATTGCAACTAATATATTTTATCATAGATCAATTTTTTTTTTTTTGAAGGTCCAAAAACCATCTATTTCGTTCATTACATGAATATTCCATTAAACCACACCCGTCATTATGATTCGTTAACGATGTTTCTTGATGATTCTACAAATATTAGTAGCTTTTTCATAAAAATACACTTTTTAAGTTTTCTCGATTTTGACAACATCCCTGTTTTGGCATCATAAAAATCACGTCGTGCTGCCAAAAAGGGGATGGCAAGTAGCAAAATTCGCCCTTTTTTATTTTAATTTACAACTCATAACTTCTGAAAAAAAAAGCAAATCTTCAAGGTCCTTCGATTAGCCATTTAATGATGATTCACACGATAGATCCGGACGATATCTCATATCCGGCCTAAAAAAAGTGTGAAACTAACACCTAAGTGCTCATAACTTTTGGAAGGGTTGTCAGATCTTCAATATTTCTGGCTTATTGAAAAGATTTTGCAAATGAATTTCGAAAAACAGCAATTTCCCACTAAAACAGCATGATTCGAAAAAAACATTCTCTGATCGTGCTTGTTTTTTTTCTGTTGATTTTTAGAAAATAAAAAAATGCGTCTTTCAATAACGGGAATTTCAGTACCCAAAAAAGCATAGGTCATCGCTCACATTTTAAAGTTATCGCAGTTTTAGTGAAAAAGTATCTCGGAATCCTGTAATTGTAACTTCACCATTTTTTGATATCATATGTAAAATTTCCCGAGGAATCTTAATAAAATATTTTCAGACATAGGCTCTTTGGTCCCGAGACCTTCAAAACAACATTTCTAGAGTTTTTTTAAACTATCTTATACAAATTTTGTTTATAGAACCTTTTTCAAACAAAAAACTCTAGATTTTAAGTTTTCATACGACCTTTTTAAATGTCAAGCTAGATTCTGAAACTTCAAACTATTTTTCCTCATAAGCCTATTTCAAGAGTATTTTTTGAAAATGTTAAGCTCTTCCATGTGTTTATAGGACCTTTAAAAAAAACTCTAGATTTACTCAGATAAAATTTGTTGAAATGGTGAAGAGTTATGATTTTTTGAAAAACTTTTTGAACAACTTTTTTAAAGCGATGTTTGATAAATTGTAAAACATAACACAATATTATTTTTCATTGGTTTGTTGGGAAAATACTTAGTATGTAAAATCTGAACATTAAATTAAAATAAAAATATTGATTTTTTATTTCTTTCGAAGCATTTTAGTGTGTCGCTCTAATTTTTGAGACGGTATTTAACAAATTTTAAGCTGAAATACATCGTTAACAAAAAATGCAATACAAATAAAGAATTTGTAAACATGTAAATGTGATCAAAACTGTCCAGGATTTTTAGATTGTTAAATATTTCCATAGTTGAGAAAAGCAAAAAAATCGATTTTTTCCGGAAAGTGCTGTTATTTGTGTCGAAATTTCGTCAATTGTGAGATTCTAATGTGAAATTTAACGCTCTACAATTTTGTCCAAGAGTGCAAGCGATCCGAGTTGATCATGTAAAGAAACTAGCAATGTAATGAAGAAGTTTTTGTATGAAAAGATTTTTTTTCAACAACTTTTACGGGGAATGGGGGGAGGGATGTGATGATTGGATACCCTATAGCAGGGTGGCCACCTTGGGAAAAAACCGGGAAAACCGGGAAAAACCCGGGATTTTTATCCACTGGGAGAAAACCGGGAAAAACTCGGGAATTCGACTCACAAATCGGGAAAATATTTTAAGTTTATTTAAAATTTGACAAAAGCCCCTCTTTAATGTATTCAATATGTTCTTTTCTCAAAAAGAATATTATTACTGTTATTCTAAATGAAGAATTCGCGAAAACTAGCATTTTTTTCCTCTACAGCAGCGGTTCTCAACCTGTGGTACATGTACCCCTGTGGGTACCGCGAGCGGTCTCAGGGGGTCCGGAAAAAAACCCCCCAAACGAAATATTTAAGAGAAAAAAAACAAATTGATTTGAAGCAAAAGCTAACAACCATATTTAAGGTGCAGTGAATTACGGGCGAATTATTTTTGACCAATCAGAAAATGTTTAAAAAATATTTGAATGATTAACCTATAATTTTCATTCGTTAAGAAATTTTAATATTTTAAAATAGAGTGCACCTTTTTAGAGTTTTTTCTTTTTGTTTTTTTCTACGAATATTTGTTTCAAATTTGTGAATTGTGCCTACTACCATTTAATTTAAAACATTCAAAATATTTGTAAAAAAATCATATGTTTCATTATTTGGATATTGTCAATTCGACCTTTCTTTGCTAAAATATTAGTTTTGCATAAAATTAATATCAGGATTTTTTTTTATTTAAAGATCAAGATTTTTCCATCAAAGAAAGCAGTAAAGAATTTTCTCAACCATTCGATTTTTAAAGATAAAATAGAATGAGTTTTTATTGCAAATAGCTACAACTTCTAAAAAATACTATTAAATAGCATGTTTAAATCTGAAATCAAAACAGTTTTTGAAAATCTTTTAAATGTATATTTTGGGCAGTTTAAAAAATCTCTGTTCCAAAAACAATTCGTCGGTCATCATAAATTTATATAAAATTAAAAATTTAAAAAAAAATATGGAAGAGAAAATAATAGAAAAAACAGAAAAAAAGTCAATGAAAATTTAATTTACAGAAAGAATATCTCCAAATTTATTGGCATTTTCAGCAGATAGTTAGATAGTAGAAATACAGAAATACATTTTATTTTGAAGCTTTACTAAGAAAACTGATTTGAAGAAATGTACATGGACGTTGTGTAAGGGGTAAAAAAAACAAATTAAAGAACAAGCCATAGTTTCAACATTTGAATGCAAAAGTATTTAAAAATGCATTTTACACTAGTTCAGTTGTTTTGCAATCATTAGTCTTCGAAAAATGTACGGAAAAAATCTTTTTGCGATATTAAAGACCGAAAATTAAAAAAAAATCAAAAGATTATTAAATCAACCCAAACATGCTTAAAAATGATTCTAAATGCAGGCGAATGTATTTAAAATAGATTTCAGCTGATTGCACTCAATTTTCCAATGAAATTTATTGAATTTTGAAGGGAGGGACAAAAACTTTAAATAAAATTTGTACCAGCCTTATGTGTTGTTGAAAAAATCGCACCACGATCATTTTTTATGATTTTTTACCATTTTGTGTTTTGGGTTTTTCAGACAGTTTTTTTTAATTAAAATTATTTTCGAAAATTTATACCATCAATCAACTTACCGAAGATACTTAATCGATAAAAAAAGTGTCAAGCTACCGATTTTTTTTTTCATTTGTATGGAACTTTTCCTGCACTGCTGCCAAAGTGTATACAGTTTTTTTTGGACTAATGATTCAAAAAGACTTTTTTGGTTAAAAAGAAAGTACTCACCAAAAAATAATAATTAATTCACAGAAATTGATAATTCTTGGAAGAATCGTTCTTCTTGAATACACAAAACCTTTTTTCAAAGAAACTTTACGAGCATTTATATAAATGTTGATAACAATGTATTTTTGCAAATCTTTTCTACAAAATTAATAAATTGTAAATGCCATTTCCTGTTTTCTAATAATAATTTATGTTATTCTAAAAAATAAAAATGATTTTTTTTATTTTTAGTTTGTAAAATCTATAGAGCATGATGATGAAATATCCCAATCATTAGGAAAATTAGAGGTTTGGATTGGAAACAGATAAAAAACGGCTTCGTTTTCAACTTACTTACTTTGTACTCAAGATATTTGAAAGCTTTCTTGAGGAACTCAAACTTTGAACCAAATGTATGCGTTCCAAAAGTATGTTGATACCAACGTTAGCCTAAAAAAACATTGTTATTTGGTATAAAAACCGTCCGGAAAATTCCTTCTGGTCTCGGGAGAAAACCGGGAAAAACCCGGGAAATTGAAAATCGAAATCTGGTGGCCACACTGCCCTATAGAGATGCCTAAGAACTTAGACGACCTCCAAGATATCCGGATTTGGGAGGGGAAAGGGTTTGAAGGGATACTTCACCGACGAATGAAGTAGTGGGCATTGGTTGGTATATATCAGTAATTTGAAATGCAGTAATAAATGAGTACGAAATCAGAACGGGCTCACCAAATTGGAATCAGGTCCTGGTCAATTTCAGTTTTTAAGAAATTTGAAACACGAACTACCGGCTTAAAAAAAAAATCATAATTTTTTTGGCACTCTAATGTACAGTCTTACTCTCTGGTTGTCAATGTCGAAGGGACCATCAAGGAAAAAATGTTTTTGTTTACAAAACGATGCAGAATGATTTAAATACTGCTCATTTGCAAAATATTTAAAAAATATTTGTAAAATTATCTTTTGTTTGGTATACTGTGAAGGTGCTTTGCAGCGAAGTTCACAGTCATCGTTGATACTTGTGCATTTCCAACTAATGGTATGAATTAAATGCTAACAAATGATTGAAAAAACGTTTGCAACACGGAAAACCATCGGCATCAGATCGTCGACTTTGCTCATCACAACCACATGCAATCAACCGCTTCTTCTCTCAACAATAGTATATTTAGTTCCTCTCTACTACAAACACTTGCTAGCTTGGCCTTTATCACTAACAAGGGTTTGCACCATGTACCGCAGAAGAGTAGGTTGAAATTGAAAGCTCGTTGAATGTGATGAACTCATTAAAGTTATTCGCGTTGTTCTGGCTTGTACAGAATTTGCTAGTTTTAATCAGTCTTTTGACACAAGGTTGCGGTGAAGCTCTTAGTAAGTTTTCGTTTTGTGATTTTAAGACCAAGTTTTTTTTTGATGATTCATTTATTATTTTGTTTTATGGCATTTCTAAAAATCCTTCAAAAGTTGCCGAAATCAAGAAAAGAAAAAAAAGTAAAGTGTTTCCAATCGTGAAACTGCAACAATTTATGACTTCCTTCCTGATGCGGCGATATCGACACTTCCAAAACAAAAACAGAAAGGCATTACTGTAAGCTCGTCGCACGTTGTCTGCCAGCAGTCGCGCGAATATTTCCTTATTTCCATAGTCATATGGTGTGGTGTGGCGTCTTTATTAGGAATGTCCCCGGCGGCGGTTCATCCATCGGTACATGTCAATATTGAAGGGTTATGTTTCGATAATTACGTATTCAAAATATAATAAAATGCTAAATTTATAAAACCTTGGAAATGTTGAAGTTTTGATCCAAAAATATCAATTTAATTCTTTTTAACCCTTTTCAAAAGCTAGTCCAGCTCTGTGCACCGCATACCAAGCGTAAATGCTCGAAACGCTCATTTCCATGTGTCACCCCGCCGCACCATAAGTGCTTCACATCCGCTGTCCGGCTTCAGTTTCATGGGCGAAAAAACGTGCGCAAAAGCGACGCCCTCCCAACCTGTTTGGAGCGAGACTTATCAACGGCGCGCGAACTAAGTATTTACTTGCACTCACTCGCGTTCACCGCATGGCCTCCTGGGTGTGTGTTTTGCTTGCGGGTGAATAGAACATCACCACCACCAGCAAAATGGCGCAAGTGCAAACTAATTAGTGATTGCCCGCGAAGGGGAGAGGGGGTTTGATCGTGAATGACGTCACAAATAAAAAACTTCAGTTGGAGGAAAATGAGACTTAGAATTTGTACGTCGTACGCAAAGTTCTCCACTAAAGGGATGACTATTTGTCATTTTAGAGCTCTCTGGCCGTAATTAATCGTAGTCTTTGATCCGGTCCGGGTTTTATTGAAAAAAAAAACTTACCTATAGTGCCTATATACTTGTTGATCATTTAGTAAAAGTCTCAAAATGACCATTTTAAAAACAAAATAGATAAAATTCTAAAATTCTAAAATTCTAAAATTCTAAAATTCTAAAATTCTAAAATTCTAAAATTCTAAAATTCTAAAATTCTAAAATTCTAAAATTCTAAAATTCTAAAATTCTAAAATTCTAAAATTTTAAAATT
Organism: Culex pipiens pallens; assembly: GCF_016801865.2. Classification (NCBI taxonomy): domain Eukaryota; kingdom Metazoa; phylum Arthropoda; class Insecta; order Diptera; family Culicidae; genus Culex; species Culex pipiens. The sequence continues at coordinate 42,948,885 of NC_068938.1, forward strand.
CTAAAATTCTAAAATTCTAAAATTCTAAAATTCTAAAATTCTAAAATTCTAAAATTCTAAAATTCTAAAATTCTAAAATTCTAAAATTCTAAAATTCTAAAATTCTAAAATTCTAAAATTCTAAAATAGTAAAATTCTACAATTCTAAAATTCTACAATTCTAAAATTCTAAAATTCTAAAATTCTAAAATTCTAAAATTCTAAAATTCTAAAATTCTAAAATTCTAAAATTCTAAAATTCCAATCTAAATCATCAATCGTAAAATTCTTTAATTCTTAAAATTTTCAATTCTTCAATTCGTTAATTCTTCCATTCTTCAATTCTTTAATTTTTCAATTTTTCAATTCTTCAATTCTTCAATTCTTTAATTTTTCAATTCTTCATTTCTTTAATTCTTGAATTCGTCATTTCTTCCATTCTTCATTTTTTCAATTCTTCAATTCTTTTATTTTTCAATTCTGCAATTCTTAAATTTTTCAATTCTTCAATTCTTTAATTCTTCAATTTCTCAATTCTTCAATTCTTCAATTTTTCAATTCTTCAATTTTTCAATTCTTCAATTATTCAATTCGTCAATTCTTCCATTCTTCAATTCTTTTATTCTTTGATTTTTCAATTCTTCATTTCTTCAATTCTTAAATTCGTCATTTCTTGCATTCTTCATTTTTTCAATTCTTCAGATCGTCATTCCTTCAATTTTTCAATTCTTCAATTCTTTTATTTTTCAATTCTGCAATTCTTTAATTTTTCAATTCTTTAATTTTTCAATTCTTTAATTTTTCAATTCTTCAATTTTTCATTTCTTCAATTCGTCATTTCTTCCATTCTTCAATTTTCAATTCTTCAATCCTTCAATTCTTCAAGTTTTCAATTATTCAATTCATCAATTTTTCAATTCTTCAATTTTTCAATTCGTCAATTCTTCCATTCTTGAATTCTTCAATTGTTCAATTCTTCAATTCGTCATTTCTTCCATTCTTTAATTGTTCAATATTTCAATTTTAAAATTCTTCAATTTTTCAATTCATCAATTCATTAATTCTTAAATTCTTGAATTTTTTAATTCTTCATTTTTTTAATTATTCAATTCTTCAATTTTTCAATTCTTCAATTCTTAAATTTTTTCATTTCTTCAATTCTTCATTTCTTCCATTCTTCAATTTTATTTTATTTTAAATTTTTCAATTTTTTCTTCAATTCTCAATTTCTGAAATTCTATGTTTCTATAATTCTGAATTTTTAATATTCAAAATCTGAAATTATACTGAATAAAAAAGTTAAACTACAAATTCTAAAAATTTAGAATTCAAAATTATTAAATTTAATACTCAAAATTCAAAACATAGAAATTATAAATTCTGATTTTGTTTTTGATCAAATTCAAAAATGCTTTGAATTGTTCATCTGCACGTATTTTAAATGCTCTTCATAATGAATTTGTTTCGTTTCAAAGAGAAAATGATATAAGTGTTGGAGGCGAATAAATGAAAATTATGTGTAGAAAAGCTTTTGAGTAATTTAATTAAGTTTTTCTCAAAACATGGGAAAATTATTGGTATAACGGCTGTTTATATCATCTCGTCGGTGTCGTGCTACCTTGTCGCACGTGCATTTTGGGCCAAATTGAGTTAAGAACGCCATTTTGTGCGGCTTTCAATGCCTCATCTTTTGACCTGCTCAGATTCCCAGAATTCGATTTTGATCCTGAGATTTTCATTAAAACCGGAAAAGCTCCGTGCATTGTTGTCACTCTTCATATGAAAGAAGTTTCAATCTTGTCGTGCTAACTTGACACACCCTGAAAATTGCATCAAAAAGTGACGTGCGACAAGACAGCACGACCAGAGCGATCTGAAAGATCTCGTGATATGTTTTGTAATGATGGAAATCTTTCAATATAAATTAATTGATTTTCAGTATTTTTTTAACGAGGCACGTACTATTAGCTGTATCGCTATTGTTTTGATGACTGTATGCTAAGAGAGCATCAAACCCTCGGCGGATAGATGACTAATGCCTTGGCATCAGCGTCGTGTACCACCTCAGCGTTACTCTGTAGTAGCACTGCAGTGGGTGATGCGCAACGAGTTCAGCATCAGTTAGGCCGGCCACAAGTATGACGTTGCGGTGTGGTGACCACGTCGTCGCCTTCGTAATGCGAAAGTTGTACTTTGGCCTTTTGCCAACGAGTACAGCTGCACTGCCGTGCTGACAAAGTCTCTGAACTGTTTTGAAGAAAACGCAGACTTGGGGGCGGACACACACACAAGTGTGGAGAATCGCCACAACAAGCCAACAAGTTCATTGGCGTTGGTGACTGACGGGGTACGGTGCAAGTGAACTCGATACCCTGGAGGTAGTACCGCAGTACGTATTGATCTACCGCCAGTCCAGCAGTCGGATTGGCAACGCCAAGCACACCTGCGAGTATCTCTGATGTTGTGGAGTGACGCATAGGGTAGACTGGCATTAGCGTGTGTGCGAATTGATTGATGAACTATGACGTGTGCTCCGTGACGTGTGAAAAAGTCATGTTATGATTGGGAACTCCCCCTGCGGGTGTCTTTACTAATTGGATTTCGATGCAGGTGTTGGTTTAAAGGCATGTTTGCGTTTTAAGAGAATTCTTATGATAATTGAAAAAAATGCATTCTTTAGAAAATCGTCTTTTTCAGTAATATATTTTCAGAATAAAAATAGATTAAATTTAAATTGTAACCTTTTTATAATGCTATTAAAAACAACAGAACAGGGACATTTTATTATATTTTCACTACTATCACAATCCATCAACGTATTATTTACCAAGGTTGTTCCAGATAATCTAACTTCAAATCAAAATTCTTTTCAAATGAACACAACTCTAAGAATTATCGACTCCCGAGACCGAGAGAGAGTGAGACTTTATTTACTTCGAAACACCCATTTATTTCCCTTACTGCTAAGCACACACTTTCCAGCGATAAATCCAAATCAAGCAATAACTTGCCGACCAGCAGCAGTAGCCAAGATTAGGAAATTCTCATTTCTCCTTACGTTTATCCTCAACAGTAGCAAGGAAATTAGCATAAAAGTAGACCACTTTGGAATGCTCACGCGCCACCACGTGCGCCGGTGGTGACCTTGCTTAGAACTTTCCTAGACCATTGGACTTGGGTTATTGAAGACGGAATCAACATGATTTCTTTTCTCTATTTTTTAAGGTCTGTTTGTCGGTGAAAAGAGTAAAGTTCACTTTCGTGCTGCTACCCGAAACCGCGTTCGTGTTTATTTTCGCGCCAATGCCAATTCGAAAACTGTTTTTTTTTCTTTTTTAACTGGTTGAACCTTTTACCTGGCACCTGATAACCACTCGCTTTTATCTTCATCTCTTCCGACAGACTTCTAATGTAATATATTATGGTATCACGCTTCGAACGCCTAATGGGGTGCGCCTCGATCCCGCTCGGACAAAGCCCGCCCGAGGACGACAACACGCAATGCTCGGGCCGGGGTGACTGCCTCAACGGAACCTGCCTCTGCGAGATCCGCTACAGCGGGGACGAGTGTTCCGGGTTCAATCTGCCGTACCATGCCGGTAAGAGTCCTCAAGTAATTTTCCTTGCAATTTTCCCTAACAAAAATCTCCAATCCGCAGGCATTTCGTCCGTGTTTTACTTTGTCGCGTTCATCTCGCTGGTCCAGCTGATGATCTGCATCATCGCCGAGTACCAGCGGCTCAAGCAGCCCAGCTTTCTGCGGGCCTGCCGGCTCACGACGCAGAAGCTGCTCTACTTTTTCGTCTTTATCGCGTCGGTGCTGCGCGGGGCGTACTTTACCACACCGGTAAGGAGAACCACCTTAGAGTGAAATCTACTGGCGGAAGAACTAAATTTTGTTTTTCGTTCTCGCTTTTCGTTTTTAGGAAACACTCCAACCGGCGTGGGTTTCTTATCTTATGTCGGCGTACTATCCGCTCGTGATGACCTGCGCCTCGCTCGTCGTCTGCCTGTGGGCTGAGGTGAGTTTTTTTTCTAAATTTTCAATTTCTTCTTAGGTAAGGTTCCTGGATATGGAAGTATACGTTGTACTGATAAGTACTGCGATTGTGGTCTTGGAACGCAAGTGACCTAAAACGGTGTAATTTGAACAAACGCCTTCAGGTAGGCTTTAAGCACAGCACACAAAACATAGCGCATATCTTGAGGTACCAGCAAAATTGGTTCTCTGTAAATATCAAGCGATTTCAGTGATTGAATTTATTATGAAATTTTTTGAAAATGGTCAAATTAACGCAAGCTATTTTTGTTGATAGTTGAATTTTTAATTTGGCTAAAGCTTTGTGAGTACTTTCTCTATGACCAAAGACTAACAAAGCCATTAGTTCGCCCACACTGATTTTTTCTACAATTTTCGCAACTGTCCATTAGACTAACCAGTAAAATGGGAAATTTAATAAAAACTTAGATGCCACTTTTTTTAAGATTTCTTAGGCAAAATTAAGATTTTTTCCAATTTAGAGCAAGGGAAACAATCAAGTAAAATTTTCCGATCTTTTCGAACACAATATTTTCAAAAAATTTAAATCAAGACTTATAATTCAAAAGGGCCAAACATTCAATATTACGCCCTTTTGAATTGTTAGTCTTGATGGGTTGTTTGGTTGAGACTTAGAAACCATCATTTACCTGTTTTTAAACTTTTGCATGGCAATATCTAAGCAATTAAGGGTCGTATCAAAAAGTTCAAAAAAGCAAAATATAGAGAATTTTCTCAGACTTCAAAAATATTTTTTTTAAATGGGCAAACATGGGCACTAATTAAAAAAAAAAATGAAAAACTAAATGAAAATGAAAATGACTATTTTCAAAAAAGTTACCTAAAAATGGCTTGAAAACGGTGCACTTTATCAAAATTGCATTGAAGTACTTTTTGATTGCAAGTTCGTTTTTTTATACGATTAATAGGAATCGTATATTGAAGTCACATCGAAAAATGAAGTTGAAAATTTGTTACAACCAATATTTCGATTTTTTTTTTTTTTTTTTCAGTGTGGTCCTTATGCACACCTAAAACTTTGCCGAGGCCATCAAATTTGAATTTTCATAAATCATTTTTGTATAGAGAGCTGCCAAATTTGTATGGAAAATTATATGGACAAACTAATGAAGCAAAATGGCTTCTTTGGGCATACCGAAGGCACCAAAAAAGTTTCAGCCAGATTAAAAAATACAAAAATTAAAATTAATAAAAAAAAGACCGATTTCGTAGAGAACTGCTCTATATTATTTTTTCGCATAAGAACTTTTCAAATGCAAATTCAATTTACAAACTAGAAATAATATTTGAAAATCTATTGCATAAAAGTTGGCACTTTCAGTTCACTAAAATATATGAAATACGAAAAATAAAATAAATCCTAATCATAACCTTCAACTTTGCCGAACATACCAAATAAAAATCCCTTCCCCAGTTACGAAGTTATCGAACGCTTTCCCTTTTATTTGGGGAATGATGTGGAGAAATCCATTATGCAAAATAACTTTTTTGGAAATAAGGAATCGATGGACCACTCGCGAGTTTTTGCCAAAAGCTAAAGAATTGCTCTTTTATGTCGTAGACATGACCGAAATGGCAAATAACAATATTTAAGTCATTTTTTATAAATATCGAGACATCTCAAGAGTTCAACTGAAATTGGAAATAAAGTGATTTTAACTACTAATTTCTGGTACTCAAGGCGGTTAATTTAAAATTCTTTTTACCGTAATGTCGCTTATGTCACATAGTCAAATCAATGAATATTATTGATCTTGTTTGTAAATTGCGTTTTTAAAACAATGCAAAAAGGTTTGGAAATTTAACAATGCCGACAGTAGCTGAATCAGTGATGTAAGTGTTAAAATAAGGTTTTCATAGAGATATTTGAAAATTCGCTATATTTATTTTACTAAAATAAAAAAAAAATTTATGGCATTTTTTTAATGTTTTTTTTTGAGCGAAATTCGTAAAAAGTTCAGGTAAAAATTTTTTTTTCTTTTTAACATGCTGCCAATGAAAAATCACGACTTCCAGGATCAATATGAATACAGAAAATTATTGGCATGACTCCTTAAAATGATTTAAAGTGAAATACTGGGCAATTTGAACGCATTTTTCAATGTTTTAGAACAAAATATGATATTTTTTTTATGAAATCAGATCATTTTTCAGGAAATCGCGAATTTCAAACGTTTTTTTTTAATTTTTCGTGATATGAAAACATTGTTCCTGAGGCAAAAACCTATCGAATTCCGGGTGAGCCCGAAGGTTTCCGCCACATAGCCTTTTTTGGGACACACTAGTGTTCATGTAAAATATATGCTAGCAAATAAAATTACAGGGCGGTAGGTAAACAAAAATGGGCAAATTTTCGGAAAATGAATAAATATGCCCTTTTTCGAAAGCTTGTAAAAATTTGCAAAATCAACAATTTTTAAAACAAAATTGTAATTTTAAAAATTGTTTGCCACTTTTTCTGCTTTCTTTATTTGGTGCATAAGAGAACCACCTGGGCAAATGAGCAACTTAATATTTAGGAATTTTTTTCTCTAAATGACAGGAAAACCTTATTTTTATCCAAACAAAAGTATGCATACTTAATAACAAGGCCGACGTTATAATTATTCCTCTCATTTAGAAGAAACCAAGTGTTTTTTTTAGAAAAATCTGATAAATCTGAAAGTGTAAAGAATTGCATTATTTTTGTTTCATACTTTAGAATCGTTGTCTTCAAAGGGAAGCTAAATAGTTTTAAACATATTTCTAAACATATTTTAAACAATTGAATGTTTTCAAAAAAAAGGGTGCTAATTTTCCTGGCTCTAGTGCACCACTTCATATTCAACTTTTTTGCACAGATGTTTATGGAAAAAGTGAAGCATTTCCTGCATTATTATACACACATAAACAAGAAATTATCTCTTCACATTTACACATTTACATTTTTAAGAGAAAATTTAAACGCTTCAAAAAAGTGTTGTTCGAAATTGACACATGGTTAGTTCTGTTTTATTTATTTACATTGTTTGTCGATGATCCACAGCTCATATTTCTTCCAAAAACATTCGCTACCAACAATCCCAATATTGCTTCCTACATTCACCAGATAAAATCACGTTGAGTGTTTTTTTTTTTGGTAATAACTGCCCATTATCGTTCTCCCTTAGAAGGTAGACAATTAGAATTGTGTTACTTCGTGTGGTGGAGGACACGCAACAGTAAACAACATTATCTATGCGTGTGTCTCTTTCTGTTCCTTGATTTTCTCAAAAGTTTTGTTTTGTTTCTTAATTTGGGGGGTTCATTGGTCTACCTCGGCGGTCATGCTTCGCAGCTTCAAGTGAATTGCATTTAATTTGAAACATATTATTATTGTGGTAACAACTAAATGTCTGACGATAAAATGAATTTTGAACAATCTTAGACTATTCCTTGTTACGTTCACGTTCTAGATCATATTGTCGTATTTTGACTTCCCTGAACGTTATTGCGTAATTTAGCTGATCTGTAATTACTTATTTGAGTGCAATCAACAGTAGCAAAAGTATATTTCCGGCATCTCATTTGATGAATTTCCATTAGAAAATAAACTCATATTTTCTTCCATTTCTTATTACGCGAGCACAATTTATCAATTATTCAACCTAGCAAGTGCGGCCGCAGACCATAAGTATGTTTGCGTCAAGCCGGTGACATTCGGTATTAATCAGCAAGAAAGCTATCTAGCGATGGCGCGGGCAAGCATCAGGTATTTTTATGGTGCATCACGCCGTGGTAAACAAAGCCATATGTACAAAGTGCTGCTGGTTCAGACAATTAGCTTCCTCCCGACTCGGAAGGGAGCAGTGGGGTGAAATGAGAAACTTTGAAATATTTTTTAAACTGAAAAAACCTAAAAAAAACTATCAAAAATACCTAACAGTAACTATAACTTGAAAAAGGTCCACAAAAATTGTAAAATTTTCGATTGCTCATCAAATTTTGGTTTTGAAAATATTTTTTTAAATTTTTTTTTGTCTAGATTTCTGATGTTTTCGAAAAAACACTATATTTTCAAAAAATCATATCATAATCGACTCGGAAGGGAGCATTGCGGTGAAATGAGAAACTGAATTATTCAGCACAAAATACAGTACATAACAAACTATTCATATATTTTATGGGAGTTGCACACAATAAATATCATATTTATTATTTATTTTTCAATTCAAAGTTTATTCCGGATGTTTGGTATTGAGCAAGTCATGATTCCAAATTTTCTCAAAAAAGAAAGGGCAGATTTTTTTAATTTCAACTTCCATTTGAAAAAGCGCAATCGATTCTTAATTATAAAGGATACATTGCATAACATTTATGTTTTTATTTGCAATCTAAAATGGTTGTTTAATTCTTCTCACATCAAACATAATAAATTGATTCAAATTTAAAAATGCGTTAAAAAATATAAATTTTGTGATATTTACGCTGGAAAATTTTTATTTTTTCGGCTTCCATTTTGAAATGGGGCCATCATAAACCAAGTGGACACTTTTCTAGAAATCTCAAAGCCAAAAGTATTTCCCATTTTTTATTTAACTTGTTATGACAAAAAATTAAATTCCCAAAAAAAAACTTTTTTTAATCTAGAATTTTTTTTATATTTTTTAAGAGGACTAAAAAAGACATCTTTTCAGTCATGTGCGTGATGGTGCAAAATCTGATTTGAAAGATATGATTATTTGAAGAAAAAAAAGTTAAAAGATATTACTTTTTGAAAAAAAAAATAATTTAAAGGTATGATTTTTTGAAAAAAAAAAGGTTTTTTTAGAAAATTTCGATGGACAATAAAATTATTCAAACGATTTTTTTAAAGCAGTTTACCGCTTTCATGAAAAAGCTACTTTTAGGTAAAATTTTCGATTTTTTGGCATTTTGAGTTTAAAAAATAGTTATTGAAAGAAAAGCACCTCTGAAAAAAGATTTTTGAAGAGCTGAGAAATTTCCTATAATTTTCTTTATAAAACTTTGAAAATCGGACAATTAGTTTGAAAGATACAGCCTCACACATGAATTGGTCAAACTGTCTCCTAATTAGCTTGTTATTTTCAACTGACAATATCTCGGAAACTATTAATTCGAATTTCAATCTTATAAACTGGTTTTTTTTTCGAAATTTTCTGATTTTTTGAATGAAAAAAAGTTAAAAAAAATTTAAAATGAAGCTTTTCTATTGAAAAGATTCTTCAGAATAATTTTACTTTTTTCATAATTATCACCAATTTATTTCTCAGTATTTGGAAAATACTTTTTCAGACGTGCTTTTTCATTGAATTGTTTTTTAAACTGAAAAAATCTAATAAAATATCAAAAATACCCAACAGAAACTATAACTTGAAAATGTTCCACAAAAGTTGTGAAGTTTTCGATTGCAAATTTAATTTTGGTTTTAAACATTTTTATATTTTTTCGTCCGAATATCTGAAATTTTCCAAAAAACACTATATTTTCAAAAATTATGTTTACATATGTCCTAAACAACATTTTGCCCCTTCGCACATTATTACTCAAAAGATGTCTTTTTAAGAACTTTAATACTCAATTATTTTCCCTTTGGATTTGAAGTTAAAATAACGAGTAATTTCCTGGTCTGTCTTTTTTTTTGCTGATGATCCAAAAATTAAAAAAATGCGTATTTTGGAAATTCAACTTTTATAAAAAGTGAAATTAAAAAAAATTACCTAACTTTGCCCAATGCACCAAATCAATCTGAAAATATCTTCTCAAGATACATAATTTCATACATTTACATACCCATTTTGTATGAACAACCCCAAAAATTGTATGCAAAATGACTTCTTTAGAGATAGCGAATGAATTGACAAAGTTAATACATCCAAATAAAAAAATATATTTGTTTGGCATTTGGTTTTTTATTGACTAACATACCTGTTTTTAAAATTAACTTTGTCAATTAAAACTTTTTCCATAGCTCAAAAAGTGCCACCCAAGCTTTGTGTATTGAGCTCAATCAATCAAATGCATCTTATATTTTTATTGACAAAACAGTCCAGACTCGATTATCCGAAGGCTTAAAAACAATTTTTTTTCGTTGTCTTATCTTTGATTGTCGAGCTTAAGTTTGACCCCTAAACTACGTTAAAGTGATTAAGAATTTTTAAATCCCAGATGGCGGCCAAAATGGCGGTGATGCAATATTGAAAAACGCATTTTATTATTTAAAAGGCAATCAACTATTCAAATTTGACTAAAATGGGGTCGCAGAACAAGAATTTGATGTTTAAAACAAGAAAAAAGAAAAAAAAAACGGAAAAAAATGTTCGTGATTCGATTACCCGAAGTCCCATACAAACCTTCAGATAATCGAACTTTGGATAATCGAGTCTGGACTGTATACGGTATCATATTACTTTGCAATTAATTAATATTAAAATTAATTTTAGCAAACAATACTAATTTTGTTATGGCTTCTGTAGCAGTTTACCATTACCATTTCACCCCCTGCCACCCACTTTTTCCCACAACCAAAAAGGGCCGACCAGCGGCGACGGCAGGCGGCCACCCATTCATCAGCCAGTCAGTGATGAAGCAAATCGTTTGTCCTGTCCCGCGCTCGCACACGCCGCGTACTTCACATTTGTTTGCTGGCCATTTGTCATTATTGTCCGTGTCCACCAAGTGCTTTCGAGCAGGTAGCGCAGGCGGTGCCTGTTTTACGCGCGAGGTCACAGTCTGTCAGTTCTTTCCGGTACAAGCGAAAGGGTTTCGATACGGCAGCCTGTTGTCACTTTGGTTCCGATCGTCGTTTTGAAAAGTAGCTAATTTTCGAGTTCTAAATTTAGACATTTCATAAGTATGATTAATTATGATTATTTTTATAAATAATTTCTAAAAATCATCTTTCTCCTCTCTTCCACCAGATTTTCCACCTGCGCGACATCCGCTGGGAGCGGTCCCAGTTTCTGTCCAAGAGCTTTCTGGGCTTCCTGGCGTTCAACCTGTTGCCGTACAGTTTGTTCCTGGCGGAGATTGCGTACTCGCACCTGTTTTCCGGCCGCAGCACCAACTTCTTCAACGGCTGTTACGCCGCCCTGCTGCTCATCGTGGTCATCTTCTTTCTCATCTACGGCGTGGAGGTGTTTTTCAAGGTGAGTGTGGTCGAGGTTGGGGGCAGCTACCCTACACGAAGCAAGTGCACGAGTCCTCGGCGGTGGCGTTCTTTTGAGAAAAGGAATACAACAAAAAACTGTGTCAAGTGTGTCGTCCGTGGGTCGAGTGTGAGAACGCGAAGGAAATAACAAGTGCCGAGTGCGGGTGCACTCTGTGGGAGAGTTTAAAAGTGCCAAAGGGTTGATGTCGCCATAATTGGACAAAAATTAAATACTGTGGCTTATAAATTTTGAATTTTCAACGAATCTGTGATTAAAAAACACGACCTAATTTCACCAGTAATGGAACAAATTAACAAATCTCAGTTTCAAGTACGGGTTTCTGAACGGCACGGAACAAGGTTCAATCGTTAAAAGGATTATCTAACGTAAGTCGGAACACTTCATTAAAGAAGCCGCCCTGTTGACGACATGGAAATAATGAGCTTCGAGAGGCCAAGACAAATATTTTTGTTTACTGTAAAAATTACTGTCAGCAACAAGAAAGCAAATGTGCAGGAAAAAAATCAGGATTTTTTCTGGTACTTTTGTATCCGACCCTTTCCGATTTCAATGAAATTTTGTAGAAATGTCATCCTAGGCTTGTATGAGCCATTTTTGTGTGTATGGAGCCAGTTGCACTTGAAAATTATGTTTGAGAAGGGCCTAAGTTATTTTTTTTTGTATTTCGTAATTTAAAAATTACTGTATCTCAAACATCGTATCAAAAAGTGGTCAAAGACAAACTTGTAGAAAATTGGACGGGCTTTCTGAAAAAAAAAAAAATACACTGGAAGAAAAAAACACGCCACTTCTATGAGATTTTTCGATTTTTAAGTATCAAAGTTAAATTTGAAGGTGATGTCACGATTTTTTTTTTCGTTCAAAATTTTTGAGCATATAAGCTAAGATGTCACGGACAAACTCTCGAAAAATGCAGGATGGTAGGTTTCTCCTAAAAAAATACAAAAATCATTTACTAAAACTGTATTTTTATGTGGTCCAAACGTCAAAATTTTTAAAAAGCCGATAGTGGTATTCTCCAGACAATTTAACATACAAACTTCAAGCGATAAGAGGAAGGGGTCCCGTGGTCATAAAAACCTCATGCATTACGTAAATTTAATTATATTTTTAATTCTTGGAAAAAGGAAATATATTGAATAGCTTTTCAACCAATTTAAAAAGGATGTTATCCTGGAGATCTGAACGAGGCTTGTGGCAAAAAATCGAGCTTACAATTTGCGATCTACAGAAACAAATAACGAAAAAGATATATTCGCAATAGCTGATACAGTGATAACATTTATAAGCAATTTAGTCAATTCGTCTTTTTTTTTTCCAATGCGTGTTTGTAAATTTGGAATATTTAATTTTGGATGGTTGAATATTACCTCTTTAATGGTGTAATTTTACCTCAATTTAGAATGAAAGAGTGACATTTCACCAGAAAAGTGTTAAAAATACATATTTTCAGAGGTAAAATTACAAAAATGAGCAATTCTCCACGAAATTGGCATAAAATTGAATGTTTGTCCTTTTTGAATTGTTAGTCTTGATTGAAAAAAAAGTATTGTTTTCGAAAAGATCGGAAAATTTCACGAATGTTTCATAATTTAAAATTGTAAATCGGACCATGAATTGCTGACATAACGACATTAGAAAATGGTGGGTTGTTTGGGTGAGACTTAGAAAACATCAATTTTCCTGTTTTTAAACCTCTGCATGGCAATATCTCAGCAACTAAGGGTCGTTTTAACAAAGTTCAAAAAAGCAAAATATAGAGAATTTTCGAAAGTATTTTTTTTTTTTCAAAGGTGGGCAAACATGGGCACTAAATTAAACAAAAATGAATATCTGCGACTATTTTTCAAAAAAGTTACCTAGAATGTCTATAACTTGAAAACGGTGCAATTTATCAATTTTTTTTACTAAAGTGCTTTTTGATTGCAAATTCGATTTTAAATCGAAAAAGGAAGCTGAAAATTTTTTGTGACCGATATTTCTTTTGTCTTTTGTAATACATTTAGGTTTTCTTTATGAAAAATGCGTTTAACGTTTTTTTTTTCATAAAATTATTTTTATCAGGTCCTTTTCGGTGCTGTGACCTGGTTAGGACCGAGTCGGCTTTTGTAATTACTTTTTTACTAAAGCTAAGAGTAATAACATTTTTTTCAAAAAAAGGAAAACAGCAAACAAAATGGTGCAGATGCTTATGTTATGCATGACCAATAAGACAAGCACAAAGCTCTTTAAATTTGGTCTAAATATGAAATGAGAAAAATTATCTATTTGTAAACCCTTTCAAAAGTTATGCTTCATTTTTAAAATTTTGATATTATTTTTATTGAAACGATCAGTGAATTTCACCGAAAAAAAAAGTTTTGAGTAAGTTATTTACTTCTTGTGTTTCTCTTTGCTTCGTCGTTCGGTCTGTCGTGGATTACCTTGAACGGCCATGATCAACGACGACCAACTTTTTAAAACTTTTTTTTTTTGTAAAATCGCTTTAACTCGTGATGGTTACAAGCAAACCCCTTATGTTTATTTATAAAAAAAATTGTAATTGTCTGCTCTACAACTTTGTAGAATATTTTTACACTCTGAAAAAATACCCTGCAAAGTTAGAAAAAAACATGAAATTTTTTAATAAAAAATGTTGTTCTAAATGAAAAAATACGTTTCGTTATTGCAGATTTGAAAAATTCATTGAATTTCCTATAAAATGACATGTCCCAATTTTTACTTACGAAAAGCTGAGAATTTTTGTAACTATTTTTATACTTTTTTTCGATGGAGAATACGTTTTTATAGAATTCTGAATACGCAATCAAATCGGGCGTCCAATTTTACATAAAAATCTCTTAAACATCAAATTTCCAAACTATAAACAACTCTGGCTGAAAATGGTTGAAAAACACGTCTTTTTTCGCATGTGTGTGTGTGTGTGTGCAACCAACCAAACGGGACCACGCGGTCGCTTCTTACAAATTGAGTTGTTTCCATGTATTTTTAGATCTTCATTCTATACATGCAAATAACTCGCATAGGCATTTGGAAGGTGTTAGCTCTGCCGAACTTCGGTGACCCATTTCTACGCTGGCTAGCCGAGCGCGAGGTACCTCAGCTTTTATCGACAAGCCCCGCCCTGAAGAACGTTTGCACCAATCGGGTTCAAACGTTATTTATTTTATTTATTGTCAAATGGACAAGGACCCAGCGCGTATATAGTTGATAGTAACAGTATTCCTAATTCCAGTCATAGCTCACCAAGCTGTGATGGCGTAGTGGTTAGCATTTTTGCTTGCCAATCCAAAGGACGGGGGATCGAACCCCGACTCGGGCGAGTTTGATTTTTCGTTCATGTTCAGAGTTTCAAGATTAATATTTCCTATACTTTCTCGTTGGGAGCAGATGGGAATCGAACCCAGGACCATTCGCTTAGAAAGCGAACACCGTAACCAGTCAGCCACGGCCGCTCCATAAAAACACGTCTTTTTTCGCATGTTCAAAAATGGAAGGCGTCGTACCGCCCCACCGCCACGAGATATTTAAAAAAATGGTCAGGGACCAAAATTACCCTTTAGAACAACGTTTTACGCAAATCGGAAAGGGGTCGGGGTAACTGTTGTGTGAGTTGGATTATGAGTATGAGTATGAGATATGTTCCGAGAAATCCGATAAATATGTTTTCAGACATAGACCCTTTGTTCCAGAAATGGTCAATATACAATTTCCAGAGTTTTTTTTTTTTTTTTTGAAAAGGTCCTATAAGCTATTGTCTTTCATGTGTTTATAGGACCTAATCAAAAAAAAGTCGAGATTTTATGTTTTCATGCGACTTTTCAAAATGTTAGGCTACACTTTCTGGACGTTAAAAAAATGTTTTCTTTAAAGCCCAATTAATAACCTTTCATTTGCGTTCAATAGAGCTAAAATCAGTTAAAATGGCTCGAAGTTATGATTTTTCTAAAAATAAAGGTTTTGGCAAAAAAAATGACGAAAATTACCGTTTTTGGGACCACCCTAGCACGGCGTAGGTCACCGTAATGGCAAAACAAAAAAAAAAGTACTTATTTTGGCCAAGGCACACCCAGAAAAATTTTGAGCTCGATTGGAGAACTTTTTTTTCGGTTTATACTCTTTTCAAATGGAATTGCTGCAAAATGATTGAAACTTACGTGCAGATATTAAAATGATTTTTAAGTGTCATGTTTCCATCCTGATCCCTCTGGAAGTGCATTAAAGCGCAGCTATCAATTACACAATCCACAACAGCAGACAAAGCGGTGCGAAAATTATAACAAATTAAACTACTGGTGCGGTGTGTGACTAACTCATTTAGCTCCATGTCACATGTTTACCGGCGCTGGACGGTTTGTTGTTTATCGTCAATTTGCTTCATTTTTTTGTGGGTGGTAAAGTTTTGTAGTATGATTTTTTATGAAGTTGTCAACGATTGTAGGGTGACCGTTACCGTTGGTCGAGTTGCAATAACAAGAAACAAATAAAAATGTTCAAAACAAGAAAACTTCTTGTTAGGAGAATTAATTGCTTATTTCGTGTCTTTTTTTTTCCTAGCAAAGCGGCATCCCGCTCTCTTGTCACATTTTTGTTAAATTATTAATATTTTTTAATCCAACTCAACTTGTATCCTTTCCCTCTCAGGTACGCGGCGGTTTCGTGTACGACTTTGGCACCGTCCCGAACAGCGAGAATGTGAACGCCAGCCAGCTGCACCAGTCGCGCTTCGGGCTGCTCAGCCAGGCGATTATGCTGATCGTCATCATCGGGTTTCTCACGTCGGAAACGTTGGGCGACTTTTGGAAGAAGAAGTAAGTGGTTGGAATGACTATTGTTAAAAGATGATTCTAATAACCATCTTCATTTTTTGCCGCAGGGTCCCCGTGTACTCCCGCAACTGGCACGACATCGTGTTCCGGCTGGCGGAGGTTGGCGTCGCGCTCTGGTTCCCCTGCTGTCTATGGAACTCGATGGCCCCCGAACAGCTGTGGATTCTGAATCCACGCAAACTCCTGACGCGCCAAATCGACCCCGTCGCGGGTTGTTCCGGTGCCGGTGGGTCCGCCGGCGACGAGCCGGAAGCGTCCACGTCCACCGCCGAGGAGGGCCAGTCGTTCCTGGCGAAGAAGGACTGCTGGATCTGCTACGACAGCGAAAAGCTCGAACCGCTGATCCAGCCGTGCAAGTGCACCGGGGACGTCAGCTCGGTGCACCACGAGTGCCTGCGGCGGTGGCTCGTGGAAAGCTGTGCCACCTCGGACACGGTGCTCAAGTGCAAGGTGTGCGAGTCGCCGTACGAGATCGAGCGGTCCAATCGGTGAGGTCACATAAATTCGTTTATTGCTACAATTTTCTAAAATAAAATGATATTTTTATGATATTTTTATTAATATTTGGCGCAAATGAAATTAGGTAGACCCTGTAACGCCCGTTATAGCACCAGTGCTCCGATAAATAAAATCTTTTTGAAATTTCTTGAAAACTATCCAATGAATTCAAATTATTCCTGTTTAATTTTTTTTTTTATTTCATCAATTTCGTCTAATCAGTGATAAATGGCAAGGAATGGTGAAGCCTCTCCTTTTTTTCGTTCGAATAGTCTTTTATTTTATTTTTATGAATATTATTCAAACATTACTCAATTATCTTCAATCAATTATTCTTTATAAATTCTTTACAAAACAAATTTATCCAATAAAATATCCAAGGGACAGGGATCCAAAGGATTTTCAAATAACCAAAGTCTTAAAAATTCTTCATTAAACGAGACTAAGTCTTGTTTTTCAAAGATCTATATATTATTATTGAATTTGTTTTTTAACCTTTTCTATATTTTAAATATTTGTTGTTGTCCTGTTGTACGATTTGGCATAACACTTACTTTTTGCCTTCCTCACTTTACTGAGGAAAGGCTATAAAATCACTCGAAAATTGAACTTTTTAAATACACCTCCTAGATATACCTTCACTAGGGTGCCCAGAAAAAATGACCCCCTGCTCCACAAGCGGAAAACGGTTTTTTGGGTTATTTTAAGCATCTGTGAAAATTTTGAGTGAAATTGGATGAGATTAACCCATTGATACCCGAGCCTAAAGTTGGCAAAAAAAGGATTTTCATACAAAAATGACTTTTTTTAAATCGCTAATAACTTTTCAGGATCGAGTTTTACAGCTTTGGTATGTTCTACAAAGTTGTAGAGCATTAAATTTTCAATGAGAATCTCACTTTTGGGAATATTTGGATGGAAGTAGCGCACCGTACAGACCAAACCGTAAGAAAATTGGATTTTCCATACATTTTTTCGATTTTTTCCATACAAACTTCACCTCCGAGTATCAATGGGTAAATGATGACCGATTTTGCTCATATTTGGCCCAGAGTCCTAAAATAGGTCAAGGAATAATATTCAGCTTGTGGAGCGAGGTTTTGAAAAAAAGTTCCATATTCTGGGCACCCTAACCTTCACGTATACATATCGACTCAGACTCAAATTCTGATCAAATGTCTGTGGGGATGTGTGTACACATAGTTTTTTTTCCACACGTTTATCTCAGAACTGTAATTTTGGTCGGATTAGCCTTATTCGGTCCGTTTTGGGGTCTAGTAGGACCCTATTCAAAATTATTCAGTTTAGCGAAGTATTTGAGAAGTTATGCTATGAAACAGATTTTAGTAGATACAAAAAGGGTGATTTTTTGCGCCAGATGCGGTGGCCACATTGCTTCAAATGAGAGTCTGCATTTTTTCTGGAAAAGTCTGTGCAAGGTATATTTTTTTTTATTCATAATCTTATTTTTATTAGGTCATTTTCGGTGCTGGGATCTGATTTGGACCCAGTCGGCTTTAGAAATTAAATTAAATTACTTTGAACACGTGAGAAAGGCATCAACCACCTAATGGTGGATTAAGAAACGTTTTATCAAGAAAGGCAGGGAGCTAAAAAAAATTGGCTGGTTTTAAAAAATCGTCAAACTAAAATTAATTTGTTATTTTTTTTTTAATTGGTTTTTAATATGATTTCTAAATTTTACACAGGAACTAAATATTTTCCCTTGCATCGAAAATCACAAAAAGTTATAAGAAATTAAAAAAAGCAAAAACTTACAACATGCAACCAAACGTTGTCAATGCATGCATTTATTTAAAACTTTACAATTAACTTGAGCGTCCAATTTCTCGGAGTTACAAAAATCCCGGGAAACGGAACGGGAAATTTAAAATTAAATGAAAATAGTTCTGATGTTGGTCTTGATTAATATTTTGCAACAGAATTTTTTAGGACAGCGATTTTATGGTTTTTGTATCGTTTTATAACGCTTTTTGTATGATTTTATTATGCAACATGGTTTTTTTTAACTTTATGAATGACTTTGGTTGGAAGTTTTTTTATAGCAAACAAAGATGATTCAAATTATACGATAAATTAACATCGTTCCACAATCAGTCTTTCACTTTTTCACATTAAACCGTCTAATACCCATTGTAGCATCAGTGCTCAAATTTTTTTAAACTTCAAATTGTTATTTCTTGAATACAATTAACCCCTTCCCGCCCAGAGTAAAATCGAGATTTTTTACGTTTTTCACAATTACTCGTAACTGGATTGACAGAATTAGATGAATTTTTAGTGGTTATAAGTTAACATTATATATAAACTAATGCAGGTTGAACCAGGTTGAAAAAATGGTTGGTTGCAGAGAAATTTAGTTTTGAAGACAAAAATTAGTGGTGCTCTGGAGTAACCATGGGCGTTAGAGGGTTAAGGTGAAACAGGAAGGCAATGTTTCAGTTCCTATTTCAAGTTGTAAAATCTCAACATGAAATTTTATGATCATCCGACTACATAAACAGTAAATTAAATTGAACAAAATCATATTGAGTTCCTTCATTGCTGTATATGTAAAAAAAAAAAAATTGTACCAAAAATTTAACGAAATGTGTACTTCCGCTTGGATTCGGGAATTCCTGGGAAATTTACAAATTTTTCGTGAAACGGGAAATATTTTGTAATTTCTGATAGTAATACATAATTTATACAGTTAATTTTTTTTAGATTGAACAAATATGTAATTATTTTTATAACCTTAAAACGATTAAATTTGTTTTGTATCTTAGTGTTAACTGGGCTTTAAACCCCAAAACTGTTTTGAAGTATAGCGAAAAAAGTTAACCGCAAAGATGATTCGTTGTAATGGATTTTATCGGAGCATAAATGTTCAACCAACAATACAGTTCTGGGATGGGACTTCATATTTTCTTGAATTAATTGAAGGTTTAAAGAGTTGAATAACTTTCATATCGATTTCTTTTTTCAGCCTCGACTGGGAGAAGGGCTTCACGATCCAGCACTGGGCCAAGACGATCATCATCGTGACGCTGATGTGCATCACGGGCGCCGGCGCTTGGGTCATCATCCAGCTGAACGAGGACTCGTTCGTGCGCGTGCTCGTCGCCGGCTTCGCCATCATCATCGGGTACATCCTGTTCAAGATGCTGGGCGAAAACACGGTGACGGCGATCGAGCGGGCCAAGGTCAGCTCGATCAACATTGTGACGTCGGCGTCGGATCTGCACTCGGCCTCCACAAGTGGTGGCAGCGGGGTGCACGAAAAGCTCAACACGATTTGTCAGGACGTGGAGTGCAAGTGAGCGAGGAGCGAACGAGTGTTGATAGGTGAGAAATAACAAACAAAAATATCTGTGACTGAAAACCCCCCAATCGACGCAAAGCAGAAAGGAAAGGACATCATCGTGAGTTTAGGTTTTTTTTTTTGCTAGTCGATAAGAAAAAGTTTATCGAATAAGTTAGTTGTTTTTAGCGCAGAGACGTACGCGGTGGTAGGAAGCTATTCACAGTTTAGCTTGAAACGCTCACACACACACATTTATAAATATTTAACGACGACCCAAAACAATACCTGAAACTTGTTTTAAGAGCAGCCGCGTCCTGCAAAGTTTGCGAATATTGCGACAACTCTCACACTTACACAACACACACACACGTATATAAATAGCTTTTTATATATACTTTTATAAGAGATCAAATGGCGAGTTTACACACACACTGCAGCAGCAGCGGCAAATCCCCTCAGATAAATTTATTGTAATTGTAAAAACAAATATTTAACAAAATTGAGAGCGAAAAATTGATGCATTTATTGTTTCAAATTGAGATGCAACTGGGTTGATATTACAATTAGAGTCGTGAAATTGCGAAAAACCATATTTACACACATACACCGCACTGCACACATACACACAAACTCACTCACTCACCCAACCCTCTGTTAAACTAGCCTTTTCTTTCTCTTTGCGTTATGGTTGATATTATCAAAAAACAATTAATATATAATTATTATATTTTGCGATACTTATTTTTTAATCAAATACACCTTATTTGTAGCATGTAAGTGAGAAAAAAGCGTGTGACGAAACTGAAACCGTACTATATATTTTGTAATGTGTTAGAAACTCCCCCCCTATTTTTCTCTGCGATAGTTTGTTTAATGTGACAAGTTTGTAGAAATATTTTCTATATAATCTAATCGCGTGTGTTTTTTGCATTCACCAGATCAAACAGAGAAAAATAAACAATTGATTAGTTAACGAACAGAGTTGATTCAAAGAGAACGATGAAGCCAACTAACATTTATAGACAAAACAACAAATCAAGTGATTGGGAGCGAACGCGGTGATTGAGTTCGATTTCCTTCCGGAAAGTTTCGTTTGGTTAGAACAAAATTAGAGGCACCAAAAAGAAGCATTAAAACCGCGCCAAGTGTGATATCAAATGGCAAATAGGGCTAGTAGGTCAATTTTATTCGCGTGAAAACGAAAAAGTTTAGTTGTGATCTCGTAGGAAAAGGCGGAAAAAGAAATGTGAGTTTAGGAATAATCCCAGGGAAGGAAATCGATCGCTCATTTGGTAGACGTTTAAGTTTGAAATTAAAAAAAACTACGGAATGTTGCGCCAAACGTAAAATTAAAATGATTGATCAAATTGCACAAACCAGGAGAGGCAAAACAGTTCTGTTGTTAAGCACCACCAACACACCCCCTTCCCCCTTCCCCTTGTGTGAGTTGATTGAATGTGATGAAAACAAAACAAGAAAAAATCTAACCCCTTAGAAAGTGTAAAATTGTAACGAGAAAAAACTAAAATAATTTGCCAAAAAAAAAAACAAACAAAAAGAAACCTGGGTTTGGATTTGATTAGCGGAGGCAGAGCGTGAACAAACATTTTTCGTTAGTGAAAATCAATTGGCAGAAAAACAAACAGAGAAAGCACATACATATTGCTCCAAGAGAAAAGTTTTAAAATGTGAGGAGAAGAGGAAAAAATAAAACAGAAAATAAGAGATTATCGAAGAAGAAGAAAAAACAAGCAAGCAAAAATCTACGAGAATGAGCAAACTTGATTCACATATTTAAAAAATAAATAATTCTTGAATCATGAAAATCACGTTTGTTTTATCAGGGAATTTGAAAGAAATGTCAACGGCCTATGGCCACATCGAATTTAATTTCCCTCCTTCCCTTTTCAAACTTGATAAAATGAAATTTTGATTTGAAATTAAGGCCGATGCAAATATTTTTCAAAGTTTTTGTGCCTCGGCTCTGGCCGGGGTTGAGGGAGGGGCAAAAAAAATATAAATATTGATATAACAAGCCGTAGTTTCAACATTTGCATGGAAAAAGTGTTTTTAAATGGATTTTATACTAGTTCAGTTGTTTTGTTATCATTAGATTTAAAAAAAGTATAATTTGACGAAAACCAAAAAAAAAACTTTTTGCGATCATAAACATCGAAAATTTTCAAAAGTTCAGATAATTTTTAAATCAATCAAAACATGCTAAAAATGATTCTAAACGCAGGGGAATGCATTTTAATTTAATTTCAGGTGATTACACTTACATTTCCATTGAAATTTGGTTGTTTTTAAAAAAAAATTTCGCCCCCTCATTTTTCGGGTCAACTTTTAGGGGGGGGGGGGGGGGGGGGAATTCCCGTCTTTTCCAGAACCTGAAAGAATCGAAAATTCTCACCCAAAAAATGATTGCGAAAACTGTTTATGAGCCGTACTAAATTAAAAAAAAAATAGCAAAAAAAAAACAATCTGTTGACAAGTTCAATGAAATAGAAACTTTACAACATTTCAAAAAAAAAAAGTCCTCAAGGTATAGAAGCACTCATGATTTAGACAAAAAGAAAAAACTTAAACAATAAAAAAACATTTTTTTTTTTAATTTCAAAAATACATAAAATTTTATGGTTTTAAAAGGAACATAAAGGAAAATGGCAAAAAGTTTAAATAACTAAATTTTATCAAAAGCAATTTTTTATCAGGTTTCCTTTTTAACGTTGTGTATTTTAAAATCCAGTTTAGTAAGAACTTTACCTTAAATTTTTGTGAATTTTTTGGAGAAACTAATTAGACAAACGGCTTCAATACACATTATCATTTTTTTTCAATTTCAATATTTTTTTGATATTTTTAAAAGGCAAAAAAGTTTTTAATGGTTTATTTCATTGAATACGAGAAACGTTTGGATTTTATTTGCTAGTCAAGTTTTTTTTTCCGATAAATGAAATCAACCTTTATCTTCATTTTTAAACCCAAATTCATAAAAAAGTTTAACAGCACAAAGTTTTTGAACGGCGGGCCGAATTTGAAGCTCATATGAAAAATTGTGTATTTCAAATAAAAGTTATTTTATTTTAATCCATAAACGGAACAAATGCATGTACCAATTGATATTTTTTATTTCAGATTTTTTGATAATTTAAACAGTAAAGAACATAACATTACATTATTCAAACAGTTTTGTTCAAAACTGCTCCCAATCAATTGATTCATAATAATAGAATAAAATAGTGAAAGGAACCTTAAATGATACAATGATTATTTAGCAAAAGGTAACATCTCTTTACATATGATATTTATCTGAAATTCCTAATTATTGTTCATATTTTGAATTAAAAATTTATAATGTTAGTTAGAAAACTCTATAAATTTTCAAAACAAATATTAAATAAGGCGATATGTTTCTTGTTAAACAGAACGTTAGATCCAAATATGTTTGCAACTGAAGTTTTATAAAAGATTTTCCACCCAAACTTTAAAAAGTTCTTTAAATTTGGAGAAGTGTTATGATTATTTGAACTTATTTTGGAAGTGTTATTTAACATTTTTGAAACATGGAAAACAATCAAAAAATCAAATGTTTAAAGTTGTAAAAATATGTATCTGTATCAAAATTCAAATTTGAACTACAATGTCCACTAATTTTTCTTTATATTTCACGTGCGGCCCGCGATTCTGGGCCAAATTGCCAATATGATCTGCGGTGTTTAGCTAACAAGTACTGTTTTAGTTATAGCCATTTGTGTTGAATATTAAAATTCTTCTTGAATTTTTTTTTGGCCAGTCATAATAAAGGTATGTACTTTCGGATAAATAACACGTGCAATCTGTTTTATTTCATATTCTACACATCGTTTATTGACATCATTCGCGCTATTATAGCGTGTGTGTGTTGCATTACTTGCATGCTTGCAGTATTCAAATTTCAGATAAGGAATGAAATAAAATAAAACAAAAAAGGTATGATGTTTAAATGATAATTTATAGCGTTTCGCGAAAAAAAAGTCTTCTCTTCCTCTTCACACTCGATAGATAATATAACCTACTAAACTAAACGTGCATGATTGCTCGCCCTACCTTCGTCTATCGACCGTGTTGGCCAAAGTCCCTACTAAATACAATTCACGAAATCAGTTACAATTTACTTTCGCTTGCGTCACCGTAAATTGTAGTGATTTCACCTGCCTGATCACTGTTTTCTCATCATCACACACCTACACAAATACAAACTGCGCGCGCTTAAGTTAATCTTTCTCATTTTAAATTGTGAGAGAGTGGAAAAACCAAATAAAAAGTGTTTTGAATTAGCCATGCAGATCTAGAAGAGTAACGTTCCCATGCCGCCCATTTCGCTCTGCTCCTTCAAGAAGATCTCAAAGTACTGGTAGATGATGGTGACGGCGAGCAAGATACCGGTTCCGGACCCGATCGCGCCCATAAAGTCGGCCAGCACGGACAGCGCACCGATGCAGAGTCCTCCGAAGGCGGCCGCCGTCGGGATGTACCGGTTCAGCTCGTGGATCATGGAGTTTTCCCGGTGGCCACGCATCACCATCTGCTGCTCCTTGAGCTGCTTGGCGACGTCCTTGGCCGAGCTGCCCGACACGTCGATCCAGGTCTTGGAGAAGAACGCGCACGAGCCGAGCATGAAGATGATGTACAGCACGGCGTGGATCGGATCGGACACGATGTGGCCGAGGGACTCCGGCGGGGACAGATAGTAGCACAGGCCACCGATCGGGTAGGAACGGGCTGGGCCGCCACCTCCAACGTCGGCCCACACGCCGAGCAGGTTGATCAGGAAGTTGCCGTGGAACTTGACGGCCAACATTTGCGAGATGACGTACAGGTTAGAGACGAGCGCGGATTGCAGAATGATCGGGATGTTCGAGGTGTAGAACAGTTTGATCGGGTAGCTGCTGTACTGGCCACGGTAGCGGGCCGACTTGATCGGTAGATCCACGCGGAAGCCCTGGAAGTATATCACCACCGCAAACACGAGCACGGTCGCCAGCAGGTTCATCAGATTGGGCAGGTTCTGGCGGTAGAAAGCTTCGCGCAGACCGCGAACCTTGTCCTGACGGGTGGCCAACAGATGGAACAGCGCAATGACCGCACCCTCGAACTCGGTTCCACGGCCAGTGTTGACGGTCGCCGGCGAGAACGCCTTCCACACGATCGTTTCGCAAATGTTCGTAGCGATAAACAGCGAAATACCCGAACCCAGTCCGTATCCCTTCTGCAGAAGTTCGTCCAACAGCAGCACGATCAAACCCGCCACAAACAGCTGGATGATGATCAGCAGACAAACTCCGGCGCCAATCTCGGCCGGATCGCCGTACATCCCCGTCATGACGTACACAATCGCCTGTCCGATCGTAATGACCATTCCGAACAGCTTCTGCGCTCCGTTAAACAGTGCTCGATCCTTCGGTGTGTCACCGACCTCGATGATCTTCGCACCGGCCAGCAGTTGCATGATCAAACCGGACGTCACGATCGGCGAAATGCCAAGTTCCATCAGCGTTCCTCGATTCGACGCCAAGATGACACGAATCCAGTAGAAGGGATCGGCCGAGTCGGAGCTCATGATTCCGAACAGCGGAATCTGGCAGCACACCAGGAAGATGAACAGCGTGATGGCCGTCCATAGCACCTTCTCGCGGAACTGGATCTTGCGCTCCGGCTTCGCAATCTCCGGCAGGATGCTGCAGAAGGGTTTGATGACCTCCAAGAATTTAACTGGAAGGGAGGGAGAAAGTTGAGGGAAGAGTTAGAATCAGTTTGGAAAAACAAGTGGGGGGGGAGACAAAAACTTTAAATAAAATTTGTACCAGCCTTATTTCACAAAAAAAAAAAAAAAAAATATCGTCTTTTGTCAGTTCTCAATCAAATGCGAAAACTTTTCGTCTTTTAGATTTTTTACAGACATAACATGAATAATTCTAAGTACAAAAATTGACAAAAGGCTTTACTACCCAATTTACAACATTTAATCAACAGCATACCCGAAAAAGCTGTTTGTTTGGTGAAAATGAGAAAGAAAATAATTTTTAGTCATGGAAAAGGCTTTAGCGAAAATGATGATTAGGGGATAGGGACCATCCATAAACCACGTGGACACTTTAGTGGGGGGGGGGGGGATGGCGATTGTCCACGCTCCATACAAAAAAAGATTTTTTTTTGTATGGACAATTGTCCACGAGGGGGGGGGGGGGGTTGAGATTTCCAAAAAAGTGTCCACGTGGTTTGTGGATGATCCCATATGAAAATTCATGAAAATAAAGTTAAAATAAACGGCAATTGGCGTAAGTGTCACTTCGGAGAAATGGCATTCGGGGAAATGGCCGATTAGGGGAAATGATATTCGGGGAAATGGCATTCGGGGATGTGGTTGATTAGGGGAAGTGGTATTCGGGGATGTGGTCAATTAGGGGAAATGATTTTCGGGGAAATGGCATTCGGGGAAATGTCATTCGGGGAAATGAGCTAGACCCTGTTATCGGGCGATCAGTCAAAAAAAAAATTCTGCTGGAAGTCGCCAGACAAAAAAAAAATTGCTAGAGAGAGATAGCATATCTGATGCAAACAAATACCCAGCTGCCAATTGAACATACTTTGAATGTGTTGGTAAATGTCTGACTAGAAAGCCTAAGACCCACCTTCACGTATACAAATCGACTAATAATAGAATTCAGAGCAAATCTAGAGTTTTTTAGGCTTTTTAAAACCACCTGCTCAGATATTTTGATTGTATCTCCTCCGGCAAACAAAGCTTATTTTAGAATGTTTATCGCAAGGAATGCTTTGTGAAGGCGTTTCAGCCGGATTAAAAAATACAAAAATTAAAATTAAGAAGGAAAAAAACCGATTTCGTTCGTAGAGAATTGCTCATATCACTTAATCAAAATGTATACTAATAAGTCTGCGTAGGAAATCCATGGCACGTAAGTAGAAGATATCAGAAAGTAAGTACTCTTGATGTTTGATTTTGTTTGCTTTTGTTAGATCAGATTTAAAGCCACGAAATATGTAGATAAATTCTTGAATTTGATTATTTTAAAGGTACAAACAACAAAATGGTATATCACTCTAGTTCATATCTGCACAGTTAATTAATTTTACGAATTGTTCAGCATAAAAAAGAAGCATTATTGCAATTATGCCATAGTAATGAGACCAACAAGCGTACACACAATATCATTTTTTTCAGCCGTGTATTTTCTAAAAACTACAAACAACAAACAATCTGATTTCTGATAAAAACAATGTTAGGGTTCGTTCAAAAATTACGTCCATGAATAGGGGGAGGGGGGGGGGTCTGGGGTTTGTGACAGCCCATGTTAAAGCTATAGGGAAAGTGCGTGACAGGGGGGAGGGGGGGGGGTCTGAAATCCCGAAAATTACTGGACGTAATATTTGAACAAACCCTTAGAAGATTCTAAACCAAATCAATTCCTCAAAATTCTTAATTGAAATCCCGCAAATCTGTGGCCTGTTTTCAAGAAGCCGCCACCATCTTCGGCGCCCCGGATTGCCGTCATCAGCGCAGGTAGGTGGAAAGGGAAAGTTCCAACGCGTAGCTTTTCGCTGTCTACGTGGAGGAGCTCCAGCCAGAGCTTGGACGACACCAGGCCGGTGGCAGGGGGAGGAATGCCACTTGATTTTGTTCGATTCCCAGCACCAGAAACGCTACTTACTGCCCATGATTGTAGCGGATTTCCGTGATCAGGTGTTCTGCGTCAGCTAGCAACACCGGGTTGCCCTTTTCGTCAGGTTCCGGATTCCGGTTCCAGGGATAGTTGTCCAAGGGAGTGTACCGAAGAAAAATCTTCACCAAGCGCTCTCCATCCACGGTGAAACCGAACTTGCTGAAAACACTGACACGACAACACTGAGCTTAGAGCGGAGCGGCGCTAGTAAATCCGTGACAGAACGCTCTCTCTACGATTTTCTCTCATTTCATGATTTTGGTGAGAGAGTTTATAAAGCTTGAGAGGTCATCCGTAAATTATCTTTTATTTGACAAAATTATAAACTTTTTGCAAAAAATCGCAATTTATTCCTGTTGTATATTTTTATCATTTTTCACCAAAATATTTTTTTAAACATTGTCCAAAAAACGTGGCGTCAGCTAAGGAAATACTCCAGCATTACGTCTCTCTCGGCTCTCTCCGCTCTCTCAAAACTCGGCTTGACAGCTTCTGCGGTAGAGAACATAAAAAAATCGATCGACGCCGCCGTCGCGGCGTGACGTGTCAGCATTGTTTACGAAATGTTTCACCGCAGCTGTCAGCCGGAGCCGTCGACAAGGTTGCCAAATCGAGTTGAATCATCAAAAATGCTGTGGCTGTCGTAGCTGTTTAAAAAAAGAAACACAAAATGCATTCAAAGAAATTCAATTGATTCGACGTTGCCGTATTGGAATGAATTTACGAACATAAAAAAGAAACATCATTAAATTATGTCAATTTAATTTAGTTTGTTATATTTTTTAAATTCATGCAACCAATTAGTGTATTCTTCTTATTTAGTACCTGAACGTTATCCATTTGATTTTTATAAATATTTGGCAGTTAAATGACATTGGGCACGTGATATAAGATATAATTTGTAACATTTTTTGAAGGTTAATATTTTTTCTGTGATCTTGACATCTCTGCACGTTGGAGATTAGAGCCGCATTCCCATCCTGCAACGGAGTGCATGATGATGAGTGAAATGTTTCATTGCACCCAACTTTGATGTTTGACGTAGTTGGAGCTTTGAGGGCTTTTGTTAATTTGATTTGGTTAACCGCGGTGGATTTTCTTGAAATAATTCGAACTGTCAAAAATCCACCAAAACATCTACCATCCCAGATCGAAAGTCCGTAAACCCACGATGTTTTGTAAGACAACGATGTTTTTCGATTTTTTCGATGAACTGTATGCTGCGCGTTGGAAAGAAAAGGAAAGCATGCTTTTGTTTTTCATCGATGTTTCGATTCTCTTGCTATCTCGCTTTTGCCAATTTCCGAATGATTTCGGCGGAGCTGTCAAACGAAAAAAAACACGTTTTCTCGCGAATTTCAAAGTTTGGCGTGCGGTCTGCCGGCGTTGTTTCTTCAGGTTGTTTAGAAAACCGGTGGCCAAGTATCACCCGGAGCTAGCTGCCAAGGTGAAGAATCCGGCACCCACAATTTTACGAACCTTTGCTTGGTTTTATTGTATTCCGCCGACTTCGTATTCCAACCGGAATGTTGGTCGCGACTGTAGAAGGCGTCCATCAACAAGAACCTGCGATGTGGTCCGCGGGAAATCGGTCGGCTAATCACGACAAAGAATATTATTTAACGGGAAGTTGCCGCACCTGGCACTGTTCAAACCGCGGTGGTTGATCGCCATCCAATTCCACTCGGTCGTTCCAACAATTTCCTCAATTTCCTGGCGGCGGTTCGGTTTTGAATCACAACCCGGAATCCTCCACGGCCACGTTCATCATGACGTACCTGACCTGACATGGAGCTGCACGGGAACAAATTAAAAAGACAGTCATGGCCTCACGAATGCTCTTGAAACGAGACGACGAGAAGCGTCCTCGTCCAGATCAACCGGAACTGGCCCTGCAAGTGTCCTCTCAACGACTCTGCTTGGAACATACTCGAAGGACTGTCATGGCCCTACAAGGTCATGTTTCGACCGGGAAATATCAACCTCACTGGGCCGAGACCGAGCATGAAGGTGAGGGAACGATGACTGGACTGGACGTCGGAACAACAACGATGCCACCCTCCGGACAGCAGAAACTGGTCTACCGAGAAGCAAAAGGCAAGTCGTGTCCCGTCCCGGCAAGACAATGGGACTGTAGAATAGTTAACTAGTGGTGAGTTAACAGCTGGTGATTACATAAATACATAAATTAACTCGATTAATTTCCACAGCGCTTAAACACCGCTCAGCGCACCGGTTTCGTGGCATCCTCCGGCATGACACGGCTGTCTGTGAGCTGCACGCGGAACCCCTGCAGCAGGACAGGTTTTAGGTTAGTCCGAGGAGGACGAATAGAATGCTCGACTTGTTACTGGTAGGAGGATGAAGACTCGAGCTAGTCTGCATACATTCCCGGAATTAGCGATGGCATCGGCACAAACCCGGTGTTCACCAATGACTGCCTGGTCGTGTGGGGCGAGTTTAAGGGAGTACAACCGGTGCACCGGTTACCCCCACACAGGTACAATCCGGAATCGTAACGCCGAACGGTGCACGGAACAGATTCGAAAGACGTTCACGACAAGTGTCCTCGGAACGACGGGTGAGAAGCTGCACGGACGCGCCACGTATTGTTCCCAACCAGCTAGCTTACGGTGCGTGGCTGAAACCAACTGAGAGGTAGCCAAAGGCAGCCGGTGGCAGAAAAACCGGTGCTGCAATAGCAAAGGTGAAATAAATTTCTTGAAATTTCTAACTCGAACTAACCTCCCCCTCTTCCAGGTCAAATAATTCGAGCGTTACCTCCAGAAACTAAAGTCGGCTCGGAAATTGCGCCCGGCGATATGTTCCGTAGTGGTAGAAATGGCCACTATGCCGGATGGCTGAACACAGCGGTGCAGAATCGTATGAGACGACCAACTACGAGATCGGTTGACCAGGATACTTCCATCGAGCCGGGGAGGCCGAAGGACACCCAGGGACTGCCGAAAAGGCATCGCTTTGAACGCGATTCTCAAAACAAAACAGCTCGGTCCTCGGTAGTCAACAAAGCGATACAAAAGCTGACCTCAAACTGCATCCATCGGTCACATGCCATCGTTGTCGATGTCAGGGAAATGTGGAAGTTTGATGGTTCCGGCGATTTTCGGCGAACGTGGCCGCGTCGTAACAGTGCAACTGCGGACGAAAAAGCCGTGACGGCTGTCAGTGAGTGTGGCATCGTCTACAATAGTCGAGGATGAAGAGGACATGGGCAACGTGTGCCGCAGCCGAGCTGTCTGAGCCAGGAGCAACCATGCAGTTCTGGACGTAGACATGTTCCGGATCCTGGATCTTACCATCGCGGTCTGGATTAATTGGAACCTGTCCACGCTCAACAAAACTTTGTCCTCTTATTGCAATCTGGAACTGGCACTTGGATCAGTCATGGCCCTACAAATGCCTTCGGAACGAGGGACAGACTCAAAAGTTAGCACGAAGATGGTCGAATGATGACTTGACTGAACGACGGAATAACAAAGTTTCCGGTTGAATAGAAAAGCCGGCCGCAACAGCAAAATCTCAACCAAGGCCTACCGTTTTCTGGTAAGTAATCCGTTTGGCTTCAGAGTAAATAAAATTCAATTTTTTTTCTCCTTTTCTAGCCTGTGCGCGTGAAATAGTATTATAAATCCATCATTAGGTGCAACGTGCTGGACGCGATTCTTTGAACAAATGGCACCTCGGTCGTAACAATCTCGCAGAGTGGGGTTCCGCCAAAGCTTTGATCTGGCGTACGCGAGGGGTCGGCGGTAATAAAAAGCAAAAAAAAGTAAAACTGTCATCATTGAAAACTTCTCGCCCAAATCAACCTTCTCCCTTTTCCAGCTCAACAATTCCGATCGTTATTAGAACTTCAACAACAACAAAAAACCCTGAAACACTTCTGCAACTAGATTCCATCGTCAGAGCCACGACGAACGGAGAATAACGTCCGAGACATGAACAAGCCCCAGCCAGAGTCTGCCCTTGACCCGGAGAATCTGCTGCAGAAGTTGCCGGATCTTGCCTAAAGCAGCCGTTTGACCAGCGAAATTCAGCCACGAGACTAACGGAGCTCGGGGAATCTCTGCAACCGGCCCACGCTCCAGAAACATCGGCCACATGGGTAGCCATTTCTTGATCAAAACGAATGTTTCCGGTAAGTTATTTGTTAAGTTTGCTAATTCAGTGAAAAGATTTTTGTTCTTATTAAATAGGTTGATGCATACGGAATCGTTACACGAAGGACGGTCGCCGCCATGCAAGTGCCCTCGGAACGACAGATGCAATCCTGACGAACCGGAACCGGTCCACAAGCCTGGGCAATCTTGGGTCGTCGCCCAGCAGCTCCTCGGAACGATAGTTTAAAAGCTACACGGACGCGCCAAGTCAAGAAAGAACAAATCCGGTTCACGTTCCTGGCCTTTTGCGTTTCAAAATTCGGTAGATTATTTGTAACTTTCGCTTGATTCAGTGCACTAATTCTTTATTTTTCTTTTAGGTTCATGGAATACAGCATTGGCATGCGGCACGGCAATGGACCTCAAAGTTCCCTTGGAACGAGGCAGCACGGAACAGGCTTGCTTGTCACCAACCTGCAAGTTCCCTCGGAACGACGCTGAAAGGAATAGGTTCGATAGACGATCATGACCCTGCACGGTCCCTCGAACGTTTCTCCCTTTTCCATCAAGCACGGTCCCTCGAACGTTTCTGGATGGATCAGGCTCGGCGAACGGTAGCTGTGGGCCATTCGGTGGAACTGCTGCAGCCGACCGTACTTGATGTGTCCAGTGAAAACGAACCCGGTGAGATCCGTGAGGTCAACAATTCACCGGAAGATTGAATGTGTACAGCTGCGCCAACTAGACTCCCACTCCCGCTCTTCCTCGTTCCGGACCATCGAAAACAACACAACAGATGCAGAAGAAATAGTGACTACGCAGAATTTATTAAAAAACATAATTAATAAAGTGCAGCAAAGCAAAATAATTGGATCAAAAACACAAAATTCTTTCAATCAAAACAAAACCCTAATGACAGATGACGGGAAAAGAAGAAGAAGAACCTAAAAAAAGAGCTTGATGCGCGTCCGATTTTTCACCTTTACGTCGTTCTTACATCGCCCCCGCACGTAGGCCTCTTGCGATGTTCGAACAACCTTGACAGGTTGACGTTTCGGGTGCAAAATACCTTGATTCGGGTCTGATGCGTGTCTCAAAATCAGACCCGCATCGGCCCCTGTAGGTCTGATCGTCGCTCTGACGGTCAGACCCGATCGGCCCCGTATTTCTTACTGGGATTGATCACACAAAAAACTGTGGTAGAAAAGTATCCACCGGTAGATCCTTTGGTGGATTTTTGACAGTTCGAATTATTTCAAGAAAATCCACCGCGGTTAACCAAATCAAATTAACAAAAGCCCTTTGGTCTGACAGATTGTTACTTGTACAGTCCAGACTCGATTATCGGAAGTTTAATTATCCGAAGGATCGTATGGGACTTCGGATAATCGAATCACTAACAAAAAAAAAATTGCATTTTGTTATTATCTGCGACTCGATTTTAGTCAAAATTGAATGGTTTATTGCCCATTAAATAAAAAATCTAGAGTTTTTTTTTAAAAGGACCTATAAGCTATTGTCTCGGCTATTGTCTTTCATATGTTTATAGGACCAATTAAAAAAAAACTCTCTAGATGGATTTTTTCAACATTTCATCACTACCATTTTGGCCGCCATCTTGGATTTAAAAATTCTACATCACTTTAGAGTAGTTAAGGGTTGAGCTCGGCTATCAAAAACAAGACAACGAAAAACATTTTTTTTGTGATTCGATTATCCGAAGCGAAATTTTGCCAAGGCATGCGGATGATCGAGTCTAGACTGTATTTCAAAAAACCTAGTGTTCGGCCAGGGGCCGACTCAGAAAAGACCGGATCCACCGGCGACCAACCTTCCAAGCAGCAACGATGCGGACGAGCGGACCAGAGTTCGGAGGGAGTAAAAACAACTGGGTTTTGGTGGCTCCTCCAGACGACTTGTCTGGACGGAGGCTGGATGTAAAAGAGGTCGTTTATTGCACGAAACTTAACTTAAATACATTTCACAATATTCAAACAACACTCAAATTATCACAGATCAAAGGTAAACAATAACAAAGATTCCTACGTTGTGTTCAAAATTGACGTCAGGTGACGTTTTCCTGTATTCACCACACCGCTGTCGGGGGGCTTCTGTTTACGCTTATTTACACAATGGAACACTAAAGATGTTAGGGTTCCAACACCTAGCGTTATTTTATTACGTTTTGCAGTTAGGGGGGAGGAATCTAAAAATCCTCAATTTTTTGTCACGTAATAATTAATTTAATTTTTTGTCACGTAATAATTATTATAGTGCCATGTGCCTTCCCAGTCAGTTCAATTCGAATTCTAAATCAGAATTCATTTAGAATTTTATAAGATTTCCGTTTCAGAATTCAAAGCGAACTGAGTGGAATGCTTTCTACAACATGTTCGATTGTTTTAAAATCGCAGATATCCGCAAAAACTGCCCTGAGAAATATTTCATCTATTTCCACCATACATTGGAGATAGCAAAGCGACTTGAAAATGTATGGATTTGGCTACTGACCGCCAGGTGGATAATCAAAGTTTTACTGGACAATGCTAGATGGAGCTGGATAACAATGCTTACTTAAAAAAAAAACAAATATTCTAACGAACTCTTGTTTTTATTAACACATGTAATTTATGCCTGTAGAATCAACACCGCAATGCCAATGGGAATTTTATGAAAAAAGTGTTGTAAAATTACGAAAAATTACAATTTCAAGAATTAAATTAATTACGAGATTTTCCTTGGAAGATAGACAGAGTTCATAAGAATAAATCAAATATTTTTCTAAATTTTTGTCACCTTTGAACGATAAAAACAGAAGTAAAATACAAAATTTAATTAAAATTATGAATTTAAAATAAATAAAAAAATAAAAATAATAAATAAAATGCAATACATTGTAACCACATAATGTAATGTTTCACATTTTAAATCACATGAGGGCACTTTTAATTCAGGTTTATCAAGAAATAATATAAAATAATTAGGGTATAAAAATCAAAACCATTTACATGATAACACCTATTAGTGGCCTTTTTTGGTTATTTTTTAAATATTTTGGTTTGACAGTTTAATTCAACCTCTTATGAACCAATTGGGTCCTAAAATTAAGCTTAAATTTGTGATATTATTGTTCACAACGATAAAGCTTATTTTTCTGAGTACAATGACCCTTTGAACGACCGCAAAGGATTTAAAATGGATTTTTAATTCAATTTAAAAAAAAATAACTTCACGGCCCTTCTTGACAGAAAATGTCCTACTTGACAGTTCATTCCAAGGGGACTAGAGTTGATCGATCAAAAAAATGTTGTCTTGTCTTTAAAATTTTTATGCGTTAAATGAAAAAAGTGATCAGAAATGGTTTTTATCGTGAAAATTTACTAAAACTAAAAACTGAATTGGGGTACTAAAAAGCACCCCAATTCAGTTTGATCAAATTTTTAATGATAAATTCAATCAAAATAACCACTATGAACATAATTGTTCTACTTGTAGGTCAGTCTCTTCGCCTAAGATTAGAAATCAAACCATTCAATTTATAGCTGGATTAAGTTGAGAGACAACCATTGAGCTTATTTAACCCAGCATAATCTTCTACTTAACATTCCAAAGCACAATAACTGGAATCAAAATGACGAGAAAATAACCACAACGCCCAAAATCCGCCTAAAATAGCATAAATACTACCCAGTAAACAGACTTTAATAGGCAGAAACCCTCGGATACCCTTCGGCGGGTGCCGGTCCCACCGTAAAGTGGCAGAATTTATTCCGGCTAATCATTTCCATAAAATTATCATAGAATTATGTTGTTACTATGTATAACACACACTCGCACAAAAGAAAACAAAACGCGTCCGTTGGCTACTGAAACTCCGGATTTGGGTCGGTCTGTTCCGGGTTGCAGTCGGAGGAAGGAACGTAGGAAAGTCCGGACCAAAATCCTGTAATCGGTAAACTCAATTAGGACGGGCATCCCACCACCACCAACAACAACAACACCATCATCACCCACTACAACCGGGGGTGAAACCGGGAGGGGGTTCTGTTTTTCATAGGAATGATTTTCATATCTATGCAACTGGAGGAAAACTCGCCATCGTCGTCTTGGGCAGTTTTTCCGCCTAACGCGAGGGGAAATGTGGCTAGTTTGAAGCAAACAAGAAGAAACCCGTTTTCTGCGGTGATGAGAGGGTTTGGAACGGTATCTTCAAAATTTTAATTTCGTTATTTTTGTTTCCATTTTGTATTTGATATTAGATTAAAAAGATTTTGCATCTAAATATCAAATTTTTTTGTTCAAAAAAGTTTTGGATATTTTCCGAAAATCGTGTGTTTTGAGAAATGCTTCACGAAATTGGCTGATTCAAGACATTTTAAATGATTTTAGCTGTCTTGGGCACAAATGAGAGATGATAAGTTTGGCTTTCAAGTAAAAATAGTTTGGAATTTCTAAAATCTAGTCTAACATTTTAAAAAGTCTTATGAAAGCTTCAAATGCAATACTTATTTTGTTCAATTTTTATGAAACTTACCAGGCTATTTTTTGACAAAAGATCGTCTTCTTTGGTGCATAGTTTCATTTTATTTTATTAATATTGTTTTATTGAATAAATCATAAACAAAACTAAGAACAAAAATATGATTGCTTTTTAATGCGGAAACTTTCTTTTTGTAGCGTCAAAGCAAAAATGTTTTCAAGATTATCTCTTAGTTTTCACTGATAAAATGGTTGTTCTTCCCGTTCTGCAATTTTAAACCGACAAAAAAAAGAACTTTCCCCCGGAAGGGGCCAGCCCCGCTTCACAAAAGAATGAAAAGATGCGCAAGAAATGCTAATTCATTTTGAGTCCATTGCCGTGGCTTTCTTCCCCCGACCACGAATCTCGCGAAGTTGCTCTTTGTCGAAACCTCCACCGAGGTTGATGGCCAGACCACACTAATATAGCCTTGGCATAAATGGTTTTCCACGTGGACAGAACCACGACGGGGGTGGGGCGGGTGAACGAGGTGATAATTGTGGGATCTCCACTGGAGCAGACGTGGGTTGGCCATAGTTTGACACTACCATCAGGCAATGAAATTTATTCAAATTTTACTATTAGCACCTCTCATCAAGTCGGTTCGTCGTTTTTTTTTGTTCTTTCGTCCTTCCGCAATTAGCTGGGCACCAAAGTTTGGTCAGCCATGTGCCCTACCCACCCACAGGCCGTGTGGTCGAGGGCAGGGTTGTTAATAGAAACCATTAAAATTCATGTGCGGCAATTTTGGGGCCCCACGGGAGAATGGCCAGTACTAATTTGGTTACTGCGCCAAGGGTTAAGGTGGACAAAAAAAAAAGGTTAACGTAATTGAATGGTGATGATTGACTTCAATTTAAAAGAATTAAGAGAAAAGTTCAAAGCGTTTACAAATTTGATCAAAATTTGTTAACCAAAGCTTAAGCGAAACATTTTTTTTTGCATTTTTGCATGATTAAAATGTTTTTTTTAAACATTAAATGATTTTTATTTTTTACTTAACGAATAAACTTAAAAAAACAAACGCACTCAAAATTGAAAAATAACAAAATTGCAAATATTATGGTTTTTTTTTTTCAAATAAAACTTAGTAGCATATATCATAATTGTTATAATTGGCAAAAAATCATGCAATAAGTTGAAAATGTAGAAATATCATCAGGATGTAGTATTAACGTCAGTTTCAAGAGAATGCATGTAAAATATGTCATCTTTTCTTTCATCAGAATCTTTAAAATTATAACTTTAAACTTCTTGTGCTTCAATCCAGGACACTGTTAAAAGCTGATTTGAAATCCGGACACCTTGCCGGACTCTTTTGCTTAGAATTTTGGACACTCGATTTTGCTTATGAATCTCAGAAATTCGGACTGAATCTTAACGAATGGGATATTTTAGGTCTTAAAGAAGCTGTTAACCTCAAAACAATCGATATTTTGTGTAAAAATTTACTTGAATTTAAGGAAATCAGAACAATAATTTTCTGCTTTGCCTTCCCTTCCCGTGCTTTGGACGGCTATGAAATATTTCAGTGAAATGTTTCACATTTTTGGTAAACTTATAAATTTATTTATATATTTGTTTTGGCATTAACTACAGCGTTCAAACAAACTTCTAATGAAAGTTGATGTTAAAATTCATCAAATAACACAGTTTTGACATTCATAATGCGAACTTATATCCAAATAATTGATAAAACAAGATGAGGCGTCCGGGTTTCGAAGCGTCCAGGAAATCGAATCATGACGTTATGTAGATTAGAGGGCTTTTGTTAATTTGATTTGGTTAACCGCGGTGGATTTTCTTGAAATAATTCGAACTGTCAAAAATCCACCAAAACATCTACCACATTGATCACACAAAAAACTGTGGTAGTTCGAATTATTTCAAGAAAATCCACCGCAGTTAACCAAATCAAATTAACAAAAGCCCTTAGATAAGGAAAGGCGAGATTTTCCGGCTGTCAAAATAGTTAGCACGAAACCCGGATTTTTTATGGAGATTTTCAGAACAGTGAATATTTTACCATTTTCCGGGCAAATTTCAACGGATTTTTTTCTGTAGAGTTATTAAGCATGCCAAATTGAACCGTAAAACGCGTTTAGCTGAATTTATTTTTTGAAAAAATATTTTTGTTTTAAAAGCGTATTTCGATTCAGTTTGGCATGCTTAACAACTCTACAGAAAAAAATGTGGTATATTTGCCCGGAAAATGGTAAAATTTTCTCTTCATATAAAATCCGGGTTTTGTGCTTACTATTTTGACAGCCGGAAAATCTTGCCTTACCTTATTAATCTACATGCCTTGACCGCGGTTTACCAAAATCAAATTTACAATACAACTTCGATTATCCGAAGGCCTCGGAAAAATTTTACTTCGAATAATCGAATCACGAAAACATTTTTTTTCGTTGTCTTATTTTAGATTGTCGAGTTTGAATATAATCCTAGCTATGATCCATAAGCTACTCTAAAATGATTTAGAATTTTTTTAATCCAAGAAAGCGGCCAAAATGGCGGAGATGAAAAATTAAAAAAAAACATTTTTCATTTAAAAGGCAATCAACCACTCAAATTTGACAAAAATTGGGACACAAAACTCGAATTTGGTGTTAAATTACCAAATTAAAAAAAACTTAATATTTTTTTTTCATAATTCGATTATCCGACATGTTTTGTTTTGTATGGGACAGCACACAGTTATTTGTAGTACTAAAAGAAGAATTACCTGTAATTTAAATTTCCCATTTTTAGGGAGGGTCGGAATGGTTATATTTTAATGTTGTACAGTGAAACCTCTTTTTACGCGATGCGTTACTTTTGTCTAATTTGTCGGTTTCTTTGGAACGACTCAAAATTTTTTGCAATTTTTAAAAGCAATTTGTATTTTTTTTTCAGATCTACAAAACGCATTTTGAAGCTTGCAAAAATATTGTATGGTTTTAAAGAAATCGACGAATTAAAAACGCCACCACGTAAAAAGAGGTTTATCTGTGCTATTATCGTTAGTCTTCGTACCTTCTACATAGAAATTAAAGTTGCAATATGAATCTTGTATCAAAAAGTATCATAAAAAACAATTAAAATTCGGATGGATGTATGAAATTTAACATCTAATCAAATCGATCATCTGAATTTACATTATAATTGGCTGATTACATTCAATTTCAACGTTACATTTAAATACATCCATTTCATGTGACTGTTTTATAAAGTCTAAAAATAAATTTTCTTTTCTATGTATTGTATTACACATTTCCCATGAATAAAGGATATGCAGAAATATTGTCGTCAGTGTTTTTTGTATAATAAAAATAGGCATCAAGCAGACAACAGCAAAAAACGCTCCGACACTAGTGATAAAAATTACACCGTTCACCATAAGCTTAATTAATCGTTTTTAACCAACTCTGCATGGTGCGCTATAAATCGGCTTTTTAACCTCCTTTCGGCAATCCCGAGTGTGTCATCACCCCCAGTC
The DNA here is from genome assembly GCF_016801865.2 of Culex pipiens pallens. Taxonomy (NCBI): domain Eukaryota; kingdom Metazoa; phylum Arthropoda; class Insecta; order Diptera; family Culicidae; genus Culex; species Culex pipiens. The sequence goes on from NC_068938.1 coordinate 42,988,554, forward strand.
AGTAATCAAAGGGTATTAAAGACTTTGGCTGGGTGTTAGGGTTATCCACTTTTTAATGGCACTGTTAACCATGGGGCAATTAAATCCACCCCAACACCGCATAATGTCCATAATTCAAACCAAAGGGTGGGAGGGCTTGCGTTCAGCTTGCGTAAGCACTCAATTTCGGTTGAAAATGGCCGATTCGAAAACCGAATCGATTAAAACGTATAAACGCAAACATCCGGAATGGATGCGTAATAATTTTAATAACCCCTCTACAATTTAAAATGTGTCACTTGCTGCTCTTATCGAGCTGGCAACATATTCGAACGACTTTACCGTTCGGGGGGTGAAATTAGATTCTAAATGTTGCCTTAAAAAATCTTGAACCATAAATTCGGAAAGTTCGTGCAACACCCCACCAGAGAACGTAACCATACGGTCCAAGCCGGATGGCCGGAAACAGTGTTGCAAGTGGCAACGGTTGCCACCTCTGCCAGCTGCATTTGATCCAATAAAACATGATGCGTTTTCGGGGTTCATATTGGCTGGCTGGCTGGCGCAAAACAGTGCAATTTATTCGCACTGGCGTGTATTATTGCCATAAACAACGGTATTACTAGCTCTCTGGCTCGCTTGGCACAGTCCCCGCTTGCACTATTCAGTGTGAACCTCGAATCGAACAGTGTTGCCAGTAGTCGGGACGCGAAGCGCGCAACATCATGAAGCACAAGCAACATCCTTTTACGATCCTACGGTCGTGGGGTGGACATTAAATTTTGGGGGTGTCTTGATATAAGTGCTCAGCATGCAGTTTTGGCAGATGTTTAATTAATTCGTATTTGATTGCCTTTCTACTTCTTATCAACTGTTGTTTTAAATCTCACTTGGACATAATTTTTTTAAATTTAAAAATTATTTCAAAACCTTGTTTACTAATTTATGGCTATTTCACCACTTTACCTGTGATCTGTTCGTAGCCAGCGCAGGTATCGATTAGCTTGATAGGTGCCTTTGACAATAGCGAAGTGGTGATGATTGATTCTTTTCGTAAACCGAGATTGATAGAATTTCACTTTATTTCTAAAATATAATTAACATGGCAAGACTGGTCTCAAGATTTATACTTTAAAAATATGTAGGCCCCGCATTGCCCATGTACGTTATTTTCAATACTGCTTTGAAAAATAGTTTTTGTTTTTTTTTTAAACCGGGTGACATTGATAGTGACTGTGTTTCATACAAATATCAACCTAAAAGTTTGCAAATTGAATTGTTTACTTCAAATTTACCATAAATAAACTTAATATTAATGTTTCGTTTGGAAAAATCACATTTAAATGTTTGTTTAACTAAGTTTATTAAATTGTAATAAAATGTATATAAACTTCAGATTAAGTAAATACACTTTAGGTTAAATATATAAAACGTTCCAATTTTTACCAAAATTCATTACAAATGGTTTTTTTTTCGTTAAGAATTTTTTTTTGCTGCCAAACGATTTTTTTTTACATAGAAACATGTTTTACAGAAAATGCCTATAAATTTGAAGAAATTTTTAAGATCGTGTCCACGAAAAGGACATGGACGTTTGGACCTCACCATTCTGCCTGTAAATTTTCAGGGGTTGTTTGGACATAGGTAAATAGCATCTGGGCCAAATAAGAGCACTCTAGCTCAAAGGGAAGTAGGGCAAATCGGGACATAATTTATGAAAGGTAAATAACCCTAAAAATCTTAAAATGTCTGTAATTTCAAATAAATCTCAAAATTAAAAATGTACCTGAAAAATTAATTAATGCAATAAAATGAGGGATGAAGGGAGTTGTTATATTTTCGTGAAAAAATAGCAGATTTTCAAAGTTTAATAAAAAAGTCTTCCATCCAGATATCAACTTAATTCAAACCTAAAAAACTTTTTATTCTTTTACTCGTACCTTTCCAACTATAAGACAAGAAATTGACCAAGGAATTCATTAAAAATAAAATATCAACAGTCAAATGCCTTCCAATATTGTTTCTTTGCAGTTTATGATTTAAAACGTGATTTTGACCCATTCCATAGTTTTAATTCTTTTTTATTTGATCACCATCGTGTTACCCGGAAAATTTTACATAAGAATCATTGAATATATCAACCTAAACCAAACAGCCCTCCAAAAATAAAAACTCCAAATTTCCTATACAAAAATAAGCACGTGACCTACGGTTCTGCTCAAGGCCTACTTTCAGGGGTTTACAATTCAACGCACTGGTACATGGCCACGGTGTCTTTTTCCGAGAACATTAAGATAAAAAATTCGGCAACTCTGATATTTGGCACCATGAAAAAGGGCTCTTTCCCGACATTTTGCGGGGTCCGGTGAAATATTTCGTCGGGGAGTCTAGACCAACTTTTTTTTTGAAGATTTTTTTTCGATTTTATAGGGCTTTTCTTCAGAAAAGTCGATAGAAATCGATGGGTTCATGTTCATATCCATAAAATTTCTTATGAATGTGCCTCAAGAGACTCTAAATTACATATTTGACCTCAAATTTACCAGATTTCTAGCTTTCTATGAAATAACCCCAACATCCAAGCTGGAAACCTCAAAACGACCAAATAAAAATCTTTTCTTTGTACAATTTGTCATGAAAATACAGCAACAGATTGCCCGGATACAAATTCGAGCTTAAACCATTGCTAAACTTAGAGTATTTCATTTAAAAGCTATTTATTACCCAAAAGGTTCCCATCATATTTTTTTCAATCTTCTACCATACAACACTAAAATATTCTAAAACATTTTCTAATGAATCCCATTGTAGAGAACAGTTTTCTGAACAATTTCCATAAAAAACTTTTTTTTTTCTAATCCATCTAAAATTAATAAACACAGTCGAAAAGAGCAACATTTAAAAAACTATCTATTTTGGTTCAGCAGAGATAAACCCAATTTTGTAAAACAAAAAGAAACTTTATCCAAAATGTGTGGATTTAATTTCCATTCATTCGATGAACACTGCCTACTATGATATTTTTAAGGATGAAAACATTTTGCTGAAAAATAAAACATAGATAAAATTTTGATGAAATTTATTGAAAATATTTTATTAGAATCATAAAAAACTCAGTTGGGGGTGTTCATCGTTTGAATGGGAATTAAATCTACAAATTGTGGATAAAGTCTCTTTTATTTTATGAAATTGGGTATATCTCTGCTTATATTATTGTTTTTTTTTTTGGCAGAGGATTGAAAAAACTTTTGGTCTTATAGTTGCAAAGTTTCGAGTAAAAGAAAAAAAATTTTTTTAAAAAAAATCGTCAAACTTGGGGCTTCTGTTAACTATCGATAAATGAACGTTCCCAACAAGTTTGTTAGAAATTGGTGAGGGTCGAGTTCAAGCGTGCACCCAGTTGACATGGAATGACACACATTGTGTTTTTTTTTTAAATAAACATGAATGAAAATACAATAACGAATGTTTTCACAGTTTTCCTCCTAATTTTTTATGGTGCCCAAAAAAGACATTTTTAAAACTAATATTATTCATTGTTGCATTTATTGTTTATGAAATTTTATTTCAACCATCCCCACCTCACAGTTTATTCCCTGCCCTGAGCATCACATTATGGATAAGTCTCGCAAATGCACTGATGATGCTGGAATGCAACTATTGCATTCAACTGTGATGTTAAGGCTACTAGCGGTGTGTGTGTGTGTGTTAAACGATCATTGCATGCATGTGCATGTGGTATGTTGTGCTGCTGTGTAAAAGCATTCAGTTGCATAATCTTCACCCTTTAGTCCCCATTCCTCGTCGCCGATCCTCGCGGTATTGTATCACATAATTGCAAAAGGACGCCGACAATGACAATAATGCACTTTTACCCGAGCACAGTGAATATCTCGTTTTGCGATATTTTCGTTAAAAACTGTTATTTTTTTATTGTTTGTTTTGTATAATTTTGAAGAAGTCTTAGGAACTATACATTTGCTGTTTTTTTAGTGACGTTGGAAAAACTCTACGAAAATTAGAAAATCCAAATTGACTGTTAAGCATACAGTTCCCGGGATATGAACCACACGCTCCCGTTCGGAATAGTTGCCACCGGCGACGGGGGATCCATCAGCTCGATTGGACTGGGGCCACGTGCGTGGGTGTGAGCTGGCGAAGGCTTCGGCGCGGAGCCCTAGAAGTTCAAACAATCACCGCAGAGGAGCTCGTTTAGCGGAACTAACTGCTCCCTAGCAAGGGGCATTCGTAAAATTTTGCTCAAAAAGCAATAACAAAACAAACATTTACAGAAATATGATCAAATTAGGGAAATTAGGAAAAGGATAAAAGTAAATGATAGAGAAATGGAAATAAATAAAAAAGAAATATGAAGAAAGAGGAAAAATATAAGAAAAGAGAAAAGTTGAGCCAAGGGTCAAAACGGCTCTCACGGTGCGTTTAAATTTTGCCTAACGGTTGTGCAGCGACGAAGGCCGAGAATGCTTATTCAGTGCTTGCCATCACTTTATGATAATTCGAATGGGCTGGTTTTGCAGCGTGTCGTGCGGGTTGCATAATGTGCAATAACGCATGGTTCAAATTTTATGTGTGCCTGTGTGTACTGGTACACGTGGAACAAGGCTTCTGTATCGGACTGCGCGTCGGTTGGCAATGAATATTTGCGTACACAGCGGAAAAGTGGAAAATTGCAACGAGGATTTTGTGGTTTTGGAGAACACTTTTCATAGGTTTGCTCGTAGGCTGGCAGTAAGTAGAGGACTAGCACACCTGGTTGTTGTGTAGTTTAGATGGGCTTTGGAATTCTATACGTGGATTTTACTTGAATTTGAATTGGTTAGTTACAGGTATGAAGCTTTAATTTAAAGGAATTGATGAGAAATGTTGTTTACAACAGGCAATTTGCTTCAAATTATAAAAAAGTTCTCTGTTGTTTAAGTTTAAATATTCAAAGGAAAGTTTTTTCAATCTTCAACTTCAACTCCTGGTAGATCCTTTGTTGTGATTTCTTAATGAGAGTCTAACAAACCATATTCTATTAAGTTCCAACTCTCCGAACAATGGTTAAACCTCCCCCACGAGGGTAAAATAACCGGCGCCGTTCATAATTATTTCCATACAAACACTCACATCAAAAAAACACCCGGTTTATATGGGAGTGCGCGGAAGGAGAAGAGTGAGCGGAAATCTCGAAATGCACATTAATTTCACTTAAGACTTGCGGAAACTTTTTCTTTCAGACACTTTTTGGTGTGTGTGGAAGCAGCTGGGGTGTGACTTTTGCAAGCACGGGTGAACTTGGCTTTTCTGCGTTGGCTCCCCGTATATTTGGCTTCATTTGGGCTCCACCACCATGCTATATAGAGTGACTGGCGGCCGTCATCGTCGGAATGAATTGTGTGCTTGCCGCAGAACTTACCCCATTTTTCCGCGCTGTGCGAGTGTTTTAACCCTTGCGGGTCCGTTTATTTTTAATGAATAATTTTTGTTGTTTAGGACAGTGAAATTTATTATTTTAGTTTATGTTAGTCAGTGCAATCGATTGTAAACTATTTAATTTACGTTCTATATCGTTTATTCTTTGATCAAATAGGGGCTTTTAAGCCTTTCACAAATTTACATACATTCATTGATATTTTGCTAATATCTTACAGATAATAACTTAAGTTTTTTGTGATCCTTTATGATTTAAAATTATGAAAATTAATCTTGAAATTTTAAATTTAAGATTTATTTACGACACACTAATGCCATATCGTAGTCTATTTTCACTCGCAAAAATAGGCCTTTATTTCGACTACAATTTTGGGTGCTTTGGACTCCTAGGAGCCAGCAAAAACTTGCAATGTTTACATGATCTCATTCTCACCAATTTGGTTTAGTGATATATACCTCAAGCAGAGCCGTACCTTGGGTCCACGGCGCCCTTGGCGAAGCATCAGTTTGGCGCCCCTCCCAAATTTACAAGCATTTTGATAAATTGATATTAATTTTCAATTATTGCTTCAATATGAATTTTGATTTTATAATTGCAATCATAAACACAGTTATTTTATGTTTTATTTTTAAGATATTATGAGATAAGTTGAATTGAAATTTTATTATAGGAGTTAAGTTGGCTGAATATTTTCTCAGATTTCATAAAATCGATAATTATAGCAGGTTTTTGTTTTTTTTAAAATTTGTTTTCAGATCAATGCACAGAATTAAAAGCTCAATAATGATAAATTTTGCTATAACTTGTTAGCTAATTTTATATTTTTAAGCCTGCATAATTTGATCTGATCTAGTACTTGAATGTATAAGCAAAGAACTTTCCTGGATTCGTAAAATAATTAGCTGATTTAGCTTTGGATTTTATTTTGTTAATTACAACGAAAAAAGAAAAAAATCTTCTTCAAAATTGAAAAAAATAAAGGATCGATGCCCGTGTGCTATCTTGTTCTATCTAGGTAGGAAACCCAGCAAGCTTAGTTCATCGAAGTATAAAATTTCGTCAAAATCAATTTAGGCCTTTGCAAATATTTTTTGAAGTTCGTGTCCCTCGACTCTGACCAAAAACATAAAAAATATTCAAACATTTGAATTAAAAAAAGTGTTTTAAAATGCATTATACACCTGTCCAGTTGTTTTGCAATCATAAGTTTCCAAAATTTCTAAGGATTGACGAGTAATTTGCCCGTATTTCATAAATTTATTTTTTTAAATTATGTTTTGCAATGATTTTTAATTTCATCAGTATTCATTGAATAATTTTTGATTCGTAAAATTAAATTTTATATTCCAGAAAAATATTTTTTGCGCAAAACTATACAAATGTTTTTAAACCTTGATAAAATATTATTTTTTTGTTTTAACATTTGCCGTGGTTAAAGCGCCACAACTCGCTCTGAACAAATAATGTTGGTCTTATCGGTGAAAACTTACAGCAGTTTTCTATATTCAAAACCCTAGCATTTTGAAAAAAATATGTAAATTTCTATGCACAAAGTTGATTAAAACCTGGGAAATCGAGCTGAAAATATTTCAAAGGCCATTTTTTTACTCGAAAACGTAAAAATGTCAAAAAAAAGGTATATATTTGAATGTACAAATAATTCCTATTTAGAAGAAGCTCAAAATATGACCGTATTTTTTCACAATTTGGCTGATTATGATTCACAGCCAAATTAACGTGAATTTAACTTATAGCTGGTCATTTTTTAGTCTGGAAGGTATGACTTAAACTTCATTATACAACGGTCCAAACTTTAACGTGTATTTATTTTGAGAAGCTCTACTAGAACTCCTTTAACTTTCTGCCACCTGAACACCCCTTCTTTGATGAAAAAATAAATTAAGCATTAAGTATAAATTTTCAAATAACACTTCGGTAGAAATATTCATACAATTGATTTTGGCGCCCCTAAATATTTTTTTTTAATATTTTAAACCAAATTATCTAGTTATTTGTAATTCTATTTCATAATTCGGCGCCCTTTCTGTTTCAAAAATCTAATGAGGATGTTATAGTTGATATAAAAATTTTGTTCAATCATCAATTTCGGCGCCCCCCAAGGGCTGGCGCCCTTGGCGGTCGCCAACCGCGCCAACCCCTAGGTACGGCGCTGACCTCAAGAATCATTTTTTCTAATCGATTTGAGGTCTTCAGCAAAGTTTTGAGTTATGATTAGGACTACTAAAAAGTAGAGTGTGACCCATTTTTTTTTCTTCATATAGGGGAAATATACCCATTTTATGCATAATAAGCGGTCGTGTTCAAATGATGCTGGATAATCTGGAGTGTTCCTTGAAATTTTCTTAAACCAACATTTCTGTTTATTTTCACTTTTCCGAAAAATTATTCTATTCCTTTTACAAGCATTTAAAAAAAATTCCAAGTGTATTCTTATCAGACGAGAACGCAAAGGGCCACGTCCATTTTTCTATTTTCAGCATAGTTCTTTTTTCTTCCAGCGCTCTTTTGGGTCTGCTTAGTGCTACCAATTGTGATGAAATTTTAAGCGAACACTCACGAAAAGTAGCATTTATAGAGAAAGTTTCCTGGCATCACTGGCTCACTCCAACAGGCGCTGCTGGTGGTGTTGGTGGCCACCCTTTGTTCTTTATTTGCCTTCGCTTTTTGCTCGGTTTTCTTCAGCCTTCGATTGGAATGGGTCGTCAAAAGTCAAACGTCAAAAGACTTGGCGCGTTTGTATTTTTATGGCACTTGCTAACTATTTACATGTTTCGGGATTATTTTTCAAGTGAGTGACTAACTAATGTTCAATAGAACATGTTGTCAGTAGTTGGAAGCAATTTCATATCTCAAGCGCTTTGAAAACGTTAGCGCAAGTGAAAAGATATTGATGGCGACTTTCGTTAAGCAGTTAAGCTCTCATCTTGCGTGTGGATGTGTGTGCCAACAAAATGATGAGAAATGGTCTCGCAAAATATAAATTATGATCAAAAGTGCATTAAATTTGATCTTTTTGGCCAGTAAGTGACATACATTTGCTTACTCGAGGCGGTGCTGTTGCTGGTAAGTTTATAGTCTCAATAGTAATTTTGGAGCTTTAATCGAGCCGTACAACTCTCCATTAGACGAAGATAGGTGTTTGATTAGAAAGGGTATATTTCCCCTAAGAGCAATTCTCTACGAAATCGGTCTTTTTTTAATTTTATTTTTTTGTGTTTTTTAATCCGACTGAAACTTTTTTGGTGCCTTCGATATGCCCAAAGAAGCCATTTTGCATCATTAGTTTGTCCATATAATTTTCCATACAAATTCGGCAGCTGTCCATACAAAAATGATGTATGAAAAGTCAAAAATCTGTATCTTTTGAAGGAATTTTTTGATCGATTTGGTGTCTTCGGCAAAGTTGTAGGTATGGATACGGACTGCACTGGAAAAAAATGTTACCCGAAATTTTTTTTAATGATTTTTTATTCAACTTTTTGTCACTAAAACTTGATTTGCAAAAAAAAAACTATTTTTAATTTTTTTCATTTTTTGATATGTTTTAGAGGACATCAAATGCCAACTTTTCAGAAATTTCCAGGATGTGCAAAAAATCTTTGAGCGAGTTATGATTTTTTCAATCAATGCTGATTTTTAAAAAGGATCGAAATATTGGTCGCAAATAATTTTCAACTTCATTTTTCGATGTAAAATCAAATTTGCAATCAAAAAGTACTATAGTGAAATTTTGTAAAAGTGCACCGTGAATCCATTTTTAGGTAAGTTTTTTGAAAATAGTCGAAGATTTCCATTTTTTTAAATTAGTGCACATGTTTGCCCACTTTTGAAAAAAATATTTTTGAAAAGCTGAGAAAATTTTCTATATTTTGCTTTTATGAACTTTGTTGATACGACCCTTAGTTGCTGAGATATTGCCATGCAAAGGTTTAAAAACAGGAAAATTGATGTTTTCTAAGTCTCACCCAAACAACCCAACATTTTCTAATGATAACTAACGATATCTCAGCAACTAAAGGTCCGATTAACAATGTTAAAATATGAAACATTCGTGAAATTTTCCGATCTTTTCGAAAAAAATATTTTTTTAAGCCAAGTATTACATTTTAAAAGGGCGTAATATTGAATGTTTGGCCCTTTTGAAATGTTATTCCTGATTAATTTTTTTTTTAAATTTTGTTATCGAAAAGATCGGAAAATTTCACGAATGTTTAATATTTTAACATTGTAAATCTGACCATTAGTTGCTAAGATATCGACTTTAGAAAAAGGTGGATTGTTTGGGTGAGACTTAGAAAACATCAATTTTCCTGTTTTTAAACCTTTGCATGGCAATATCTCAGCAACTAAAAGTCGTATCAACAAAGTTCAAAAAAGCAAAATATTGAGAATTTTCTCAGCTTTTCAAAAATATTGGGCAAACATGTGCCCTAATTTAAAAAAAATGAAAAACTGCGATAAAAAGTCAACCAAAAACGGATTTAACTTGAAAACGGTGCACTTTACCAAATTTCCTTAAAGTACTTTTTGATTGCAAATTTGATTTTACATTGAAAAATGAAGTTGAAAAAATTTTGCGACCAATATTTAGATTGTTTGAAAAAATTAGTATTGGTTAAAAAATTCATAAGTCGGTCAAAGATTTTTTGCACAACCTGGAAATTTCTGAAAAGTTAGCAATTGATGTCCTCTAAAACATATCAAAAAATGAAAAAAATTAAAAATAGTGTGTTTTTGCAAATCAAGTTTGAGTGACAAAAAGTTAAATAAAAAATCACCAAATTTTTTTTACCGTGTAACATTTTTTTCCAGTGTAGTCCGTATCCATACCTACAACTTTGCCCAAGACACCAAATCGATCAAAAAATCCCTTCGAAAGATACAGATTTTTGACTTTTCAGACATCATTTTTGTATGGACAGCTGCCGAATTTGTATGGAAAATTATATGGACAAACTAATGATGCAAAATGGCTTCTTTGGGCATACCAAAGGCACCAAAAAAGTTTCAGCCGGATTAAAAAATCCAAAAATTAAAATTGAAGAAAAAAGACCGATTTCGTAGAGAAATGCTCAGCATTTAAAAAAATAAATTCCCAAATCTATTCTAATCAGACGAAAACGCAAAGGGCCAGACCCATTTTTCTATTTTCAGCATAGTTCTTTTTCTTCCAGCGCTCTTTTGGGTCTGCTTAGTGCTGCCAATTGTGATGAAATTTTAAGTGAACACTCACGAAAAGTAGCATTTATAGAGAAAGGGATGTTCCAAAAAGTTATGATTTTTGTTTTGTTTTAGCGAATCTGTGCTCTTTACACATTTAAATAAAATGATGGAAAAAGTAGAAAAAATCACTTATAAATCAATTTCATTTAAAAAATTCAGACAACTCTAAATCAACAAAACTGATAACGCTACTTTCTGATAAGACCTTCTCAATATGTGACTCAGTGGTATGGTCCGCACGCAGTCTACAAAGAATAATGCTGCACACGACACCTTATCTGGGAGGAAGTATTTGACGTTGCACACGATTTTAAATCACCTATAAAAACCCAATACTTTGGAAGTATTCCGGTATCAGTCGGACAGAAGCTGCAGTGGGCAAGCATTTTGTTTACAAGATAAGAATTGTTTTGGTTTGTTGGTGATTCTCGGAGCGTAGTAGTAGATTTCAAAATGCCTTGCAAATGTTGTGGAAATGGTAAGTTACTTCTCAATTATTAATTTGATTAAGGGTCCAACTTTACATTTGAGAGTTTTGGATTCAAAAATAAACTTTTTTATTTTATCTCGATAATTTCTTATAGATTGCCGTTGCACTGCCGAGTGTGGACCAAACAAGCCTTGTGGAGCTGAGTGCAACTGCAGCTGCAAGCAAGAGTCGGGCAAGTGCTGCTGCCAAACTGGAACTTGCAAGAAGTGAGATGCAGAAGGTTTTCAACAAATTTGGTCGGTCATATTTGAGTTTTAAGTTAAATTTTAATAATTTGCCCAAAAAAATTTTAAATGAAAAAATAATAATAAAATAAATTGACAAACAAGTTATCAAATGTGTTTGATTATTTTCAAACCATGGCCTTTTAAGGGTTCAACACCCTCACTTTTAGCAGCCAAGGAAATCCGTACGCCGAAAACCCTCGTAGATTCAGTGGAACCTTCCTTTTGGCTCGTATACCAGCATTAGCATGTCGAGTCGAAGAGTTTTTATTTTTAGCTGGTTTGACAGCAGCAGTGAGGGGGCGGAGAAGCAGGCGAGCTTTGGGAAAACTTTGGGAGCGAACGTTAATTCAATTACAGAGTGCCAAAAGTGTACACCAGACATGGTTGTTGAGAGAACAATTGCGTTAATAAGTAACGCCACGTACGTATCAAGTTTGGAACTAAGTAAATGAGTGGAATTTGCATGAATGTGGAATGCGGTAGTCGGAACGCAGGAACGGTTTTATTTAATGAATAAGTGCGGGTGGGGAAATAATTAATTAATGTTCTGAAAAGGAAATAGTGTAACGGATGTCATATTTATTTTTTAAACATGATTTAAAACAGAGCACACTGTTGTTTTTACTACTCGGTGATGCTTTCAATTTCCAAATGGATTCACCCTGTTTAAGGGCAGCTACTTTGAAAACAACCATCACGATCCAATCCACCGCGGTCCAACAGTTGGACATAAAAATGTGTGTTTGAAAAAATCACGTACTTTTGGCACGAAGAGACCAGCTTGACAAAGCAGACACCATGTGCGAATTCAAAGCATTGCAGTTTTCCACACGGGATAAACATTGCTCGGAGACACTTTTCGGTAACTTTGTCTGGGATATTTTTGGAAAAAAAAAACTTATCTGACACTCGAAGTTACAGTTAAGAGTAAGGTTATGATTCGAAATCCGGACAATTTGTAGCATATCATTTTTGTATTAGCGGGCAAAAAATCATGAAATAAGTTGTCAATCAACAGTTAATTTTAAGAGAAATCATGCAAAATATGTATTTTCTAACAATTTTTCATCCGAATTTTAAAATTAAAATGACTTGATGTGCTTCGAATCCCGGACACTGAAAGAAGCTGATTCGAAATCCGGACACTTTTGCTTCGAATTCCGGACACTCGTTTTTTCTTACGAATCGCACAAATTTGGATTGAAATTTTAGTGAATGGCATTCTTTAGGTCTCAAATAAGCTGTTAACATCAAAACAATCGAAACTTTGTATAGAATTTTACTAGAATTTAAAGAAATCAGAACCATAATTTTCTGCTTTGCCTTCCCGGTGCTTCGCACGCCTCTGAAATATTTCAGTGAAATGTTTCTCATTTTTGGTAAACTCGTATTTTTATTTTATTTAATTGTTTTGGCATTACAGTGTCCAAACCAATTTGAAATGAAAGTTGGTGTTAGAATTCATCAAATAACACAGTTTTGAAAATTATTATGCAAACTTATATTTAAATAATTGATAAAACAAGATGGGGTGTCCGGGTTTCGAAGCGTCAGGGAATTCGAATCATGACGTTAGTTTTCTACGATTTTGTAATTTTTTTCGCGTTTCTTTAATTTTCATTTTTTGATTTGGATGAAATTTTTCCATGCATTCCCTACGTCAAATGAAGCAATTTTCCATCATTTGTTTTGTCATGCGAGTCGCCATACAATTTTTGGGGCTGATCGAACGAAATGAGTCTGTAAATGTATAAAATTCTGTATCTTGAGGAGGGATTTTTTGATCAACTTGGTGTCTTCTGCAAACTTGTAGGTTATACACCCAAACGGCGGTCGCAAGATTGTGATGCATGACGGCATAAAAGTATATCAGAATCTGCATGAAAACTGTCCTCATGCATTTTTTGCGATATAGGTGTATGACATTTTTGCCCGTTACCGACAATTATTACCGACGGCTTTTTGGTTGTATTTCACAAAAAAAAACCCTTAGCAGAACGAGGATTGAACCACCAACTCCTTGGTTATAGATCCGACACGCTACCACCGCGCCATGGACGCTTGATGAATTGTGAGTGAAAGAGCACCAACATATTCTTCTTTCTGGAGTGTTGCTCGGGGACGCACCAGAATTATATGTGTTGGTGAGAACTGCAGATCGCTGAAATGTTTACACGCGGGCAAAAATGATCTACGGGCTTGCTGCGAAAAATGTCATAAAATGTGACGTTTTCGTCGAATGAAATGAATTTTGTAGTTATAGCTTCTTTAATTTTATTGTTTAAATCTTCCATTTCTTTTAATTTTTATGCAATTCAAAAATACTTCTTAAAAGAAAAGCACCCCTGAAAAATGTTTTTTCCAACGCTGAGAAAATTACTTACAATTACTAAAAAAAAACCTAAAATCGGGCAACAGTTTAAAGAATTCAAGTCGATAAAAATATTTTTGTACAGTTTTCACCTTCAAATTCAAAATCAAATTATTCGCTCTACAGCATTGCCTTGGCGTTCTCGATTGCGAGATTCCTACTCGAAACTAGGTGTTCGAAGGCTTGATTGTTGAGGCAATTGCAAACCTCTTTTTACACCTTAGCTTCCATCCACCCCGGGATTCGAACTGACGACCTTTGGATTGTTAGTCCAACTGCCTACCAGCGACTCCACCGAGGCAGGACCCAGGGAGACGACTCCTACACCTGGACTGAGCTAACGACCTAACCTTTTTAGGTTAGTCCGGGGCCAACATTTACTTCCCCATCCTCCCCATCTAATCTATCAAAAACGCAGCCAGTCCGACGAAAGCATGCTGGAAAGTCTTGTGATTAGATTACGCCCCAAGCACTTTTCTTGTCAGTATTAATAATTGCAGTACATCCTAGAACACCCGAATATGCATTACAATAATTGAAGCGGCCAGCCCTACTGCGTTGTGTTTCAAACAGAGAGGATTATGTGAACGAAACACATACCACATAATCTACAGGGGAGGAGGAATGCGTGGACATACCGTACCAAACGCTCCGTTTGATCTTTTCAATAAAAATATTAAAAAAAATGTATATAATTTGGTCTAATCTACGACCCGGGCAGACGGTAATAACAAAATTCATGCCATTTCAATAACAAATACTGTTAAAATAACAGAAAGTGTTATGAAATCTTCTTGAAAAATCCATTTTTGCATAAGGGTTTAATAACAGTTTATGTTATCATAACAAAATTTGTTATTGGTCTGATATTGGTTGAAAGCCAAACAACTTTGGAATAACATATTTTGTTATGGAAGAATATTTCCAAATGTTATCGGATTAGTTGATAAAATAACAAAAAATAATAACAAATTTTTTTTCGAAGAATAACTAAAACTGTTATTAGTCTGTTATTACAATAACAATCCAATAACAAAAAAATCATAACGACGAATAACAAATCTTGTTATAAATAACATAAAATGTTATTGACCCAGTATTTTCAAATATCAAAAAATGTTATTCCCACGTTATTTCCGTCTGCTCGGGGAAATTAAGAAAATTATCTATTTGTGGACCTTTTCAAAAGAAAAGCTTGATTTAAAAAAATTCATAAAAACCAAACAATTTCCTCAACAAGTTTCCAATTTTCACACCGCCCGCTATTTACCGCCCCGCAAGCTCGGTTCATATATATCCCGGAGGATTTCCATCGATCCCAGATAACCAGCGGCGGTGCTGCTGGTGGTTAAGCTCGCACGACCGGTCCCAGGATCAACACTATTACTGGCCAGAGTGTTCCCCGGGTGCAGTGCAGTCACCATTTCGGGCGTTGTTCCGATGCAACAAGGACGCAAAAGCGACAACAAAATAAAAAAGCACCATTTCAGCAAAAACGCGAAACGTGATTTAAAAGCAGTTTATTTTGGTTCAACGTTATCTTTATCGCTGGCCAAGGGGGCGGGGTTGGTTCGTGAAATTGTTGTGAACAAGACCGCACGTGCGATTTCCGAACTCGTCACCGCCCCGTTGACCTGAGTGCTGATGTGCATGCATGCATTTCTGGTCAGATTCGGGGTGGTGGACAAAAATTAATGAAAAGTCAGCCCAAAGCCCACCAAACAAAGGCGAAAAGTCAGCCTCCTCGGTTGTGGGTTGCGGAGTGGGTTGGAGGTTGAGTTGGGAAGAGGACTTTTTCGGATTAAAATCGGAAGCCACGTGAACACCGAAATTAATTTTTGCTCAAGTGGGAAACTCTTTGCGTACGAAACACGAAAAAAAACATCGAATTGTGATTCGAGAGGCATCAAAATAAATGGAAAAATCTCTGGAACGACTTGTCTTTCAAGTAAGGCATCCGAATGCAATTGCAATGCATTGTGATGAAGAATTTGGAAATCACTCCATGAAATTTCGTTTGACTATGTGAGTAAATATCCTTACTGTGGGGTTTGTTTGATCTAAACCTTTAATAATATCTGCGGCAGATGAGCTATGCTCGACAGTACAGTTTTGGTTGCGCTCAAAAAAAAATAAAAAATAAAATAAGTTCGCGTAAACGTGAACAGAGTTTATGCCAGCGAGAACCAGAAAGAACCTGTTCAACTTTCATGGTGCAATTTTGAATTTTTCACCATAAAAGTTTAACAGTTTTCTTCCTGGTTTCCGTTGGCATGAACTCTGTTCACGTTTACGCGAACTCATTTTTTGCGTGTGTCCTAACAAATAAAATTATCAAATAATGACACGAAAAAAATAAAATTTGGGAAAATATTAACAGATACCGTCATCAGGGGTGACATTGGGTCTGGGGGTGAGATAGGCTCATACAAAAATAATGAAATTTATATGACCCAATCTCACCCCCCAGAACCAATGTCACCCCTGCTGCGGTAATCAAAATGTTTTGCAAATATCGATATTTTTTTAACTTAACATTTTAAATTTTGTTTTATTTAAATATTAATTTCAGCTAGATGAAAAATTGAATAACTTAATCAACCTATGATATTTTTCTCCATAAGGCCATTTCAAATATTTTTCAAAGTTTATGCCGAACCCCCCTCCCCCCTAGCCACCCCTTCAAAGTCAGCCTTAAAATAAAAGGCCAAAATATCTCTTTTTTTCGAAAACCTTCAAAATTTCAATGAAAATAGAAGTTTAATCAAGTGAAAATCGTTTCAAATTTCTATTCCTGCGTTTAAAATCATATTAAGCATGTTTGAACTCAGGACTGGTGTAAATGCATTTTAAAATACTTTTTTCATCAAATTGTTGAAACCTTGGCTTGTAATTTAAATTTTGTTTTTTTTTGCCCCCTTCCCCTCCAAAATCTTTGCTACGGCCTACTTGTTTTTATTAGGTCCTATTTGGTGCTGCGAACAGGTTAGACCCGGGGTATCTTCCCCAGAATTTTCATCTGATTTTTTTTGGATTTAAAGTGCGTAGAAATCTAGTGTTTTTTTTTTTTATAAATAAGAAGAACAAGACCAACTTAGTTTTTATGCGAACTGTTTAAATTTCTTTAGGAATTCTACCATCAAAATCAAATGGTAGTCAAGTTGTTATTATAGATAATGAAAGTATAATTCAACTTAGTAAGTTTTCGAAGAAAAAAATGCCCTAAATAGACATTAGTACATTGGTAGAATTGCATTACAAATAAACTATTTATTTCAAAAGGAGATAAATCTTTTGGAACTTATTGCAACTTAATTGTAAAGTTTATTAAAATAGTTCAGATTGAAAAACTCTAAAATCAAATAAAATAAAGATCTTAACAAACAAGAAGGTAAAAATAAATGAAATTCAAATCATGTTGGCTAGAAGAATAACTGCAGTATCCTACTCTTTTAATTTTGAATTTACTTGAATTCCATGAATATTTTCTTTCTAACGAACGATTAAGGCATTCATAAAATATATTTTTTAAAGAAAATCTTGTGAAAAACTGTTTTTATGTATGTTTTTCTTTCAATTATGCAAAGAGTTTAAATTACGCTTTTTAGCTGCAAAAACTTTTTTAAATTTTGTTCTTTTGCATTTTGTTTACTCAATGTTATACAAATTTTTAATTCAAATGTTTTGCAAAACATATTTTTTTGTTTTTCATTTCATAACAATGTATGTTTTTTAAAATTACATTCATTCGTACTGAACCGTTTTTCAAAGTGTGTTTTTTCATTATCTGAATTTTTTGTAGTAAACAAAGTCCTGGTAGAATACGTTTTCAATTTGGTCTTCGTTGATATTTGAATGCAAATTCAAATTCAATGCAAAATCTCTCTAACACCAAATTTCCAAATTACCACCATTTCAGGCCGCATATTATTATAAAAAAACACGTCTTTTTCAAATGTTCAAAAATAGAAGGGGTCGTACCGCCCTTCCGTCACGAGATATCGAAAAATGGAGCTCGGATTCCTGATCAGGGACAAAAATTACAAATTACGACAATTCACGATGAGTAGACGGAGAATTTCCCACATTGTGAAACGTCTGCTGTACAAAGATAGCACGTGTCACAAGATAGCACACAAGCGACGATATGTTGAAAGCTTATTTATTTGTTAAAAAATAATGTAATTTAATTTTGCAAAAAAAAAAATCATAATATATTTTTTAACTTCAAAACAG
The DNA here is from genome assembly GCF_016801865.2 of Culex pipiens pallens. Lineage (NCBI taxonomy): Eukaryota > Metazoa > Arthropoda > Insecta > Diptera > Culicidae > Culex > Culex pipiens. Next base: position 43,006,538 of record NC_068938.1, read on the forward strand.
CACAAACGAATGATTACGTTCACTGAAACAGGTCAACTGAAGCCACTGCAAAACAAAGTATGCTCTCATGAAAGCGCTGAGGTTCACCACACCCACCGCGTTTTGGAAATAAAAACATCAATTAGTAATTGAATCGGTGGTTTACATCACGTGTGTAATGGGGTTTTGGTGGCAACAATTACGGAATGCAATTAATATTTCGCTTAGGGTGTAAAAATTGTTTTGATCCAGCATTGAGGTCAGCGTATAAACTTTTAAGTGAGATGGATTTTTTTTTAAATTGATATTGTTTTAATTGCTTTTTACGCACCTGTTTCTGAAGGTGTTACAATGTATATTTAGAGAGATTTGTTGTAATCCCAATCCTGTTACAATTACCCATTTAAGGGTTCACTTGATAAATGACCCGTATCAAATTAGTTATTAAAAATAACGCAGGTCAAAATTGCAGTTGGGTGCCACTACAGATCACCACATGAAAATATTGCATGTAATTATATGGTTTTGGTTGTTTGGTAATAAATTATTTCTATGATGAATAGTGGTTTTAACATTGTTAGCTAATACTCACCGTAGAGGTAGCCACTACAGTTTGATTCATGATCGGTAAGCCACCGTGTAATCTACTTCAAAATTAGGCAAACATTATCTGCCACATCTAGATAAGCTCTGGCAAACTCTTTGTATGTGTGTTTATACATTTTTGTGTGTGCAAGTTTATGTATGTGTGAAATTCAACACATACCCACAAACCACAGATTCGCAAATATGTTGCACCATGCAGCGCAACACGGTCAAAAGTCCCGGCCATGGTCAGAAAGTTCATTCTTCTGGCCTGTCGTCGGGGTGCAACTTGAAAGTCCAAACAAACAAGAGTATAAATACAACCAAGAGATCACGAGGGTGGCAACAGAGCGAAACTTTTCCCGCGTCGTGCTCAGGGAAAATGGCATAGTTTCCTCCGGGGAATCTCCTTTCCTCCCAGAACAATACACACAAACACACCTGAAGTTGTGTTTCTTTGCCAACTTCTTTTCCGTTTTGTAAAAGTTTTGCGAAAATGTTCATTTCTGTTTTTTCATTCTTGGAATCAGCACAGTTGCCTTCTGCTAGGGTGACTGAAAATTCCAGGAAATTTCAAGTTCGATAATTTTAATTTTAAAATATTTCTCATCAAAGCAAACCGAGCAGAAAGTTTGTATATTTTACCAACAAATATGATGGAACACCGCCCGAGTGTACGCGTGCCTTCCAGTGGCAACTTTGGCAAGAGTATTGCATTGCTCCGGTATCGGTAACATTCCCAGGCGTGGGATGGCACCCTCGTGAAGAAGATTCCTGGGAAGGCCGGGCCTAGCAGCAGCAACTAGAGCTCGGAAACAGACTTTATTGAACATTTTTAGTTTGAAAAAGTTTTCGTTTCCTTTTTCGTTTTTGGGATGTGACGTTTTTGCCGGGGGATAAAATGGGGTAAAATTGAAACTTTATTGACCTTGAGTCTGATTGAAACGAAACCAATAAAAAGCATCAAAATTTTGGACAAAAATGGTTTAAAATTGCTATACTAAAAATCCAATTCAATTGATGATATCAATTTTCGACGAATTCGCAAAAATCAAACGCTACGCAAGAGAATCACCAAGGAGTTAAAAAGTTGTAGTTGATAAGAAGCTGACTAAATTCGGTCGTTTTTCAACATCAGAGTAGGAAGAATTACGTAGAATGAATGTTTTTTTCAAATCTGCATGCAATTTTGACAATGTCTCAATATTTAAAAAACGAATGCTTGATATAATTGAAAAATACTATTTATTCAGGGGGATCGAAGTAATCTGAGAGCGTGTACAGACGTATATTTTTTTCGCTGTCATATTTTTGGAATTTGATTTTTTAGCGGTTGAGCTAGTGTCAGTGGAATAGCAAAACCCAGATTTCAACTTCTCGTCGGCTTGATGCTCTTCATGGGGATGACGATTACACGAACAAGAAGGCAGGATCAGCAACAGCAGGAGCACTTTATGAAGTGGTCATCATGCTCCTATTCCAATCTACCAATCCGGCCAGCAGTAGCAGACTAAATGCATCGTGTGGTGATCAGTACCAAATTGCGGCGTCCGATGCCTTTGCTGCCGGTCAAGCAGTACCAGGATTGCTGCTGGAAGAACTTTAACCTTGATTGTTGCTGCCCGCTACTTTACTGTAGTCCTGTTCAAGTCCAGAAGTCTCAGAAGAATTACGATTCAAGTGGCATTTGATGATAAGTTCAAACCCCGCTGGAGCTGTAGAATCTCGATTTGGTGAGATCTATCCATTTTATCTATCATTATTTGATTGATGATTTTTTTTCCTTTATTTTACAAAATATTCTATTGATCAAATGATATATCCATTTTATCCCTTTCCCACCTTCCCTTTCTCCTATTCTTATTTTCTCCCCCTCCCCTCCCCCCCCCCCTCCCCTAAATATTTAAACTGCCAAAATTACACTTACACACCACACCACAACTGATTCGGAGCGTTTGGTACGGTATGTCCACGCATCCTTCCTCCCCTGATGATTCTGAGAAATGTGATCCGTTCACAGAATCTGTCTCTGCGGTTAATGCAACGCAGTAGGCCTGGCCGCTTTAATTTTTGCTATACATTTTCGGGGTAACTCGGATGTACTGTAATCATTAATATTGACAAGAAAGGACTTGAGGCGTAATCTTACCACAAGTTCTTCCAGGATGCTTGCTTCGGACTGGCTGCGCTTGTGTTCGATTAGATTAGATTAGATTAGAATACTATTTATTCAGGATTATTTCTTATCAGCTGATTTTTTTAAATTTTTTATTTAAATTATTTTCAATTATTTCATTGTACACAGCAAAAAAGTAGTCATCCAGCTGCGTGTAAAAGGCCTGGGTGAAAAATAAATGTTGCATTATTTTATGAAATTCTATGTAATATTACATCCTGGAATATGCCATTCAAATATTCATCGGTCTGATGGCCGAGCGGGCTATGGCGCCAGTCCTTACTGTTGGTGCTGGGTTCCCGTCGGTCGCAACTTTTTTTTTTGTGTTTACAAAAATTGTACATGCAACATGTAATAGTAAGTGTCTTTTTTGACGAAGGTAATGTGCCTGTTTTTGCATATGATTTTACCATCGGATTTTTTGCTGTGTATTTGTTCAATAAATCTTTGTTGATTCTGAGTAGAATTTTTTTGTTTGAAAATTATTTGGCACGAATTTGTTATGCTTTATCTTTATTTTCAACATGAATTTATATGTCTAGCATTTACAAAAAATACTGGTTTAAAATGTCTTACTTTGAAAACAAATACACCGCTATGAACATTCGAAACGCAGAAAAAAAAAAACAAGAAAAAAATCTTGCCCATTTCGTTTACTCCATAGTTTATTTATTTTGTTCTTCTCCGCCTGGGTCTAAGTTCATTAGATTCGAATGTCAGTTTTCTCCCAGAGTTCCGTTACATGGCTGGAAGCAGTCCACGAAGAAAAGTATAAACACCGAAGGAAAATAAATGTTGTTTTTTTTGTTGTTGTTGTTGAGATGTCAGTGTTGCTTTGGCGGATGTTGTACTGGTTGATCATACCAGGAAGAATAGTTATTGGTTGTTTGATACTTTGTGAAATGAATTTATTTTTCTAAACAGAAAAAATAATAGATTTTTCGAGATAAATTCCACTTTTTAAGTCAAGCATTTGATAAGTTGAGAAATCAGTGTTTTGTATAATAATAGGCATGATTTGAAATATTGTATTTTGTAAGTCGCAGACCCGTATTTTTTTGTTTGGCCATTAGAGTGACCTACGCCGTGTTAGGGTGGTCCAAAAAATGGCAATTTTAGTCGATTTTTGCAAAAGCTACCTTTTTTTAAAAAAAAAAAATCATGACTCCGCACCATTTCAACCGATTTTAGCTGTCTTGGACGCAAACGATAGGGTATTAGATAGCCTTTTAGGAAAAAAAGTCAGAAGTTTCAAATATCTAGCGTAACATTTGAAAAGGTAGAATGAAAACTTAAAATAATGTTTTGAAGGTCTCGGGACCAAAGAGCCTATCTCTGAAAATGTTACATATCATTTAAAAAAATGGTGAAGTTATGTTTTCAGAATTCCGAGACACAATTTTATGAAAATAAAAACCGTGTCTTTCGAAGCACCGCGCGCAAAAACGGGAAATAACGAAAACGGGAAAAATGATTATTTTCTTCTAAAACTGCGATAACTTTAAAATTTAAGCGATGATCTTAACATGTGTGGGTACCAAAAGTTGCGTCTTTTAATTACGAAAATTTTGGTACCCAAGCATGTATAGATCATCGCTTAAATTTTAAGAGCGAGTCCACGAACAGGGCATACCCCTTTGTATGGGACGTCGTTTGGACCTCACCAATCTGCCTGAAATTTTCAGGAGTTGTTTGTACGAATAAAATTAGCATCTGGCCAAAACATGAGCACTCTCTGTCAACGAAAATCAAGTTCGTTTCCAAGGATACTAGATGTCACCAGCAAAAAAGCAGCTTCTAATTTTTTTTTTAACTTTGATTTTTATTATTTTTTGTCTACCATTTTCTCTGGTCCTGGGACGAAAATCTAATATTTGCAGATCTAGTAATTTCAGTAGTTTAATCCTCTACTTTATATCACGTCCGTGTTTATATTATAAACATTATAAAATATTTGGTGACTTCAACTCTAAAACCCGCTTTTCCTAATTGTTTTGAACGGTAGTGGTATTATTCCGGTAAACACTCAGGTCACACTGGTGACTAATCACCGAATTTCGGTTAAAGTTACCTAAATCCAATAAACAACACCAATTCTGGCCACAATCATCACTAAATGGAATTAAATTTTCCATCCCCTTAAAAAACACAACCGTGCGGTCGGTCAGTCCCCCCACCAGAACAGCACACCGAACCGGTCAAGGATTAACCCAGAAATTTATCCACAACCCACAATGACCCCGAGGGCAATTCCCCTTTCTTAGGCCGCAGGGGCTTATCTCCAGCCACAGATCAAAGTGGATGTATTATGGTGCAGAATTGGAAGGAAAATGTGTGAATTTGCCACTTGAACGGCGAACGCTTTGACGCTGGTGGCCACAAGCCTTGGTCAGTTAATAGTGGCGTGTTTTACGGTCGTAAAAGGTTCCAGGGAGGGGTCGAGCCTCCCTAACCGGGAGACGATTTAGGGTGGATTAAGCGAACAATTGATGGGGCCAATAAAGGTAGCTGACTTAATTGGTTACACTTAGTTGTTAAGAGGTTGAATACAGTTTCACTCTTGAAAATTTATATAAAATTAAAAGAACTTACAGTTTCCTGAACTAATTCAAAAGTTTTGAAGGGACATCTAATTCCAGCAAGTAAAAGCGCACCTACATAGTTGAACTAATGCCAATCAATTTGTGTAAGAAAATACGAAAATAGATTAGATCCAACTGTACCATAATTTTCCTCCAACTATCCCGAAACAGAACTCAATTAGTTGATTGAAACTAAAGTTTAAATTTCATCACGCAGTTGATAAATTTCTACCGGATGACGCAAACGCCACTTTTCAACGGTGGAAAATACAATTTCCAAAGAAATCTCCCAATTCACTGACGCCACTTGGCCATCAAAGGGCGCCTGAGTTGGCAACTGTAGGGCGAGCTGTCAACATCGATTCAGTTCAACTTTTCAACCAACAAGTTCGACAGTTGCAGCCTCGGTGCGGTGCGCTTCGTCTTCTGTGTGTGTTTTATATGGTCAGGGCTTGTAAGCAACTAACTGTTCTGGAAACAGCCACTGGGCAAACTTTTTGCCACCATCGATGGTACCTCAGGGTATTTCGAAAAGTTTCTGCTCTCTGGTGCTTCCCTTTTGCAGGAACAGGAAGCATACTGATAAAGACTTGGGCGTAGCTTTGGATGTGCGTTTTCATAGAATTAATGTTTAATTGAAGAAGAATGTAATGATTTTCCCGTTATTAGAACAGAAATATTCAGTAAAAACCAAATGCATATTTTGAAATCGCAAAATTGTTACTATTTTTTAATAGTACTCGTCAATACCTATAACTTTGAAGAAGACACCAAATCGATTAGAAAATTCCTTCAAAATTGACAGGTTTTCGAAATTACATACTGGGTCATTCCATCTGAAGCGGAACAGCATTTATTACCATCTCAGCAAAATTACCATCTCCGATTCTGCTCAAAATTGGCAGAGCTGTTGAGACTATCAAAACATGCAAAAATCCCGAATTTCATCCAAATCGGACCACCCCCTCCATTTTTGTACCCTCCCGAAAAATCGACTTTTTGGCGATTTTTGAGCGAAGCCCCTATCTTCAATCGACGATAACTCAGGAACCACAAATCTTAGAGGGTCGGTCTTATGCTCAATTTTGAAGGAAATTGGACGTAGAATCGATTTCCGCAATCAAAATTTATATTAAAATATGTTTTCTACCTGTATTGCGCAATTGAAAACTTTAAATGGCCGTATCTCAAAACAGCCCTATTTATTTTTTAAATTTGACCTCACCATCGTATTCCCCGGCCAATTTTACATAAGAATCACTTATCGACAGAAAGGAATATGTTTCGTTCCAGAGATATCGAATTTTAAAGTTTTAAGTATTTGAGATTACCTACATCAGCTACACTCGCCGCATCTGCTAGAAGCACTCAGTCGTGCTGATCAATAATTACTACCTGGTGTTCTGTAAGATGAATTATTTTTATAATTTTATACGATTTTGAGATAATCAATACCTTGAAGAATCAATTTTTTGTTTAAGGAATATTTATTGGGTAATTTTTAATGCACTGTTTTTCCTGATCTCAGTGTCATTGAACCATATTAAGTAAAATTTGAACTTTTAATATTTATTTGCAAATGCTATAGAGTTTTTACAATACAATTTTCAAAAATTTATCATTATTTATCTATTATTTTTATATTTTTCCTAATTCCTCATTTCTTCCCACTTTATCAAATTATTTCTTTTATTTCTTCTTTTATTTGAAGCGAGAACAAATGTAGAGCTGGCTGTAGTAGATGAAATAATTCTCATGGGATCTAGAGCTTTTGCCATGTGCGATAGCAAAATAGTGGCATTCAGCAAAAACCCCAAAATCTGCCTTACGGTTTGAAAGATCATATTAAACCGATTTTTTATATTGTGAGCCAGTTTAATCTGAATAAATGATGATTTTTTTTTCAATTCTGGTACATTTAATTTCAAAAACAAAACCATATACTTCTGATACATGTGGACAGCAGCTGTATCGTTTTCCAAGATTTCGAAATGATTGACAAACAAAAAAAGATTATTGTTCGGACGGTGTCGAAATCAACACAACTGAATTTGATCTTCATCAGGTAATAAATCAGATTAATCTTTGTGATTTTCTTACATTTTTTAGTTTTATACTTTCCAGAAATCCTCCTCCTTAATCATGCTTCACGAGAGTTTTATTCATGTTAATTCATAATTTTTAACACGATAATGTATCGTACACTTTTTCTTAAGTGTTACTTACAAGATCAATTGCAATTTCCTGCTAGCTCTGCGGGAATTCCATTCTGCCCTGTATTGCGTGTCGTTCTTGCTCTGTCCTGTGGGCTAATTTGCTAATGATTATTTGGGATGAAACCTTATTTCAATAAATAACCAGTTAGCAGTTATTGATCAGAGCGCCCGAGTGCTTCTAGCAGATGCGGCGAATAAAGCTTATTTAGGTAATCTCAAAAACTTAAAACATTAAAATTCGATATCTCTGGAACGAAACATATTCATTAGCCCGGGTCAAAAAAATTAAAATTGCTCAAATCAAAAAGTATATGAGATTGCCCGAAAGAATACTCAAAATGGGGCCTCCAGCCCAAATTTCAGCCCATTTGGTTGAAAATTGGCTTGCCTTGAGCAGGAACAAGTTTAAATGGGAATTAACCCGTAAAACTGGAGCATTTAGGTAAATTGCTCTGTACAAGTCAGCCGTTAACAAATGACGACTTTTGCATACCATGGGGTCCTAGGGGATGGTCTGGGGAACAATTCCTCTGAAGGGTGCAAGATGATCCGAGGCCTCTAATCTTGCCTAGAAGCAGATTCATTCCTGCGTCGCCGAAATTCTCATGGTTCCAGCAAAATGTACAGGGATAAATCAAAGCACACTAAGAAGGCTGCCTCGATCAGAGGACGCCACATGTCAATCTGCCACCACGTGGCAGGAGGATACGTGGGAAATGGAGTTTAAAATGATATTTGACGTTTATGAAGTGTTTTTGCACAAATATCTCACTAAATAAAATGTTATAACATTGACAGAACCACTTTTAAAGCCAAAATTGGAGAAACCCTCCTGCCACGTGGTGGCTGATTGACATGTGGCGTCCTCTGATCGAGGCAGCCTTCTCAGTGTGCTTTGATTTATCCCTGTACATTTTGCTGGGACCATGAGAATTTCGGCGACGCAGGAATGAATCTGCTTCTAGGCAAGATTAGAGGCCTCGGATCATCTTGCACCCTTCAGAGGAATTGTTCCCCAGACCATCCCCTAGGACCCCATGGTATGCAAAAGTCGTTAAATTTCAACGACAGACTTGTACAGAGCAATGTACCCAATTGCTCAAGTTTTACGGGTTAATTCCCATTTAAACTTGTTCCTGCTCAAGGCAAGCCAATTTTCAACCAAATGGGCTGAAATTTGGGCTGGAGGCCCCATTTTGAGTACTCTTTCGGACAATCTCATATACTTTTTGATTTGAGCAATTTTATTTTTTTTTGACCCGGGCTAATATTCATTTCTGTCGATAAGTGATTCTTATGTAAAATTGGCCGGGGAATACGATGGTGAGATCAAATTTAAAAAATAAATAGGGCTGTTTTGAGATATGACCCTTTAAAGTTTTCAATTGCGCAATACAGGTAGAAAACATATTTTAATATAAATTTTGATCGTGGAAATCGATTCTACGTCCAATTTCCTTCAAAATTGAGTCTATGACCGACCCTCTAAGATTTGTGGTTCCTGAGTTATCGTCGTTTGAAGATAGGGGCTTCGCTCAAAAAACGCCAAAAAGTCGATTTTTTGGGAGGGTACAAAAATGGAGGGGGTGGTCCGATTTGGATGAAATTCGGGATTCTTGCATGTTTTGATAGTCTCAACCAACGTTGCCAGATTATTTTGTGGTAGATCTGTATTTTCTTGGAAATAAATCTGTATTTTATCTGTATCTTGTCGAATTCGAAGCCATAGAAGACATTTTAGAAATTATAACAACAGATTTAGGCTTTTTAATCATATTAAAGCATAAATTAATTACTAAATTGTTGAAACATTCAAATATAACCATTTTAGAAAAATCTGTATATACAGATTTTTGGGATTTTTGGGATCGAAAAATCTGTAAAATACAGATTTATCTGTATATCTGGCATGGCTGGTCTCAACAGCTCTGCCAAATTTGAACAGAATCGGAGATGGTAATTTTCAAATTTGCATTTTTTCTTGCACACTTCAGGTGGAATGACCCTACTATTTTTGTACGAACAACTGCCAAAATTGGAGACTTGTATGGGTGAACCAAAGGCACAAAATGGCTTCTTTGTTCATAGGGAAGGACTCTACAACGTTTGAACCAAATAAAAAATATAAATAAAATCCATTTCCGGTTTTGCAAATGTAAAAATCATAAAAAAAACAAACTTCGTCCAACAATTCCAATTAATCACATTATTGTAACCTAACCCTCATTGCTATTCTTCAAGAAAAAAAAACAGTACAACTCATGTTTCATGCAGATCTGCCTAATTTTTATCGAGTAAACTGCCTTTGCACGTTTCAGGACTTCAGGACTCACATCAGCAGCACTCGCGATTAAGTCATTAATGTCTAATTTGGTTACCTCCCCCCACCACGGCATGGGCGGATGAACAATTAAAACATTATGCCCTCATTTGAATAGTATATGAGTAACACGTCGTCGTCCTCGTGCACGTGGTTTGTTTTTTTTCTCTCTCTCGGGGGCAGGTTTTTGCTTGCGTTGCCTTTTGCCAGGCTGATTAATGTTTTGGGGGCTGTGGTGTACTGTTGCCGGCGCTGCCTCTGGGTGGTTGTGGGAAAAATCGGCTGTAAAATATTTGAATAATTCATCAGGGAAATTCACAAAAATCACGCACCGCGGTGTGCCGAACGCGACAAAGTAAACGTGACGATAAAAAAGTACGTGGTTGTGGGACCTTTGATCGACGTATAATCACGGAATTATAATGACTAATTAGTCGCAACAAATAGGTTAAATGTTTTATTTAAGCAGCTTTTCCGAGTGCAGATATTAAATGTAATCTGATTATACTAAAGTAGCAAAACTTTATTTAATAATTTACACGTTGTTTTATCAATTGCTCGCTTTTCTACACTTTTTAAATCCGTTATCAATACTTGCGATACAAATGACCCAACAACACTCTATCCCCAGCGTGTAATTACTATCCATCCCTAGAAAACAATTGCCTAGCATTCTCAGAAGTGACTAATCCTCCCGATGGGCCTAATCGGTCACCCCCTAAGCTGGGTTCCCTTGACGGCTGATCAATTCAAGCCACACTACCCGGTACCCGGAAGGTCGAACTAATTGATTGTTTTTGCCGCTGATGGTAATTATGGGTCTTTGAGCTTTCACGAGCCCAGAAGCCTTGGTTGCCGGCGTCACCCAACACATTATCGGGAAACGTGACCAACCTGCAGAGTAGAAGTGACCAGCATATTTTTTTGTCCTGGGGGTGGTTTTTGCAAATGGAAATGGCCCTAAGTGGAGATATGGTTTTTTACTATTTTACTTTGAAGTGATTCTAATGATCTTTTATTTCTTTTTCAGGATTATGAATTTTGTTTATGGGTAATTCTCCGCCAACTCACGCGAAATCGGAAAAAGTTGCTCCGACCCCTTTTCAATTTGCGTGAAACTTTGTCCTAAAGGGTAATTTTTGTCGCTGATCACGAATACGAGCTCCATTTTTCGATATCTCGTGACGGAGGGCGGTACGTTACACTCTAAAAAAAAACGTGCAAAATTATAAAAAAACACGATGTATTACAATTTTATTCTAAATAAAAAAATTCCCTTTCCCTCCTCCTCATGACCCATTTTTTACAGTCAGGTAACGAGGAATGAAAGAATTTTTGAAACTATTTTTTGTAATTTTTTCGAAGAAAAATTAAGATTTTTTTTCGAATTCTGAGTTCGCCGTAAAATTGGGCGTCAAAGTTTACATAATCTTATTCACTTTCATAAAAAAAAATATATATTTAAAATGAAGTATACAAATAGTAATTTGATCAAAATTCATTAACTATTTTTTCATGAATATGAGCTTCGAAATCGGCCGATTTAGAGATTTTTTATTATTGTATTTATTATTTGGCTCAAACTTTATGGGACCGGGACCCGTGGTGTAGGGGTAAGCGTGGTTGTCTCTCACCCAGTCAGCCTGTGTTTGAAGGGCAGAAACATTCAATATTACGCCCTTTTGAAATGTTAGTCTTAATTTCAAAAAGTTGAAAATATTGTTTTCGAAAAGATCGAAAAAATTCACGAATGTATCACATTTCAACATTGAAAATCGGACCATTAGTTGCTGAGATATTGACATAAGAAAATGGTGGGTTGTTTTGGTGAGACTTAGAAAATATAATTGTCCTGTTTTTAAATCTTTGCATGGCAATATCTCAGCAACTAAAGGTCGTATTAACAAAGTCCGAAGAAGCAAAATATAGAGAATTTTCCCAGCTTTTCAAAAATATTTTTTTCAAAACTGGGCAAACATGTGCACTAATTTAAAAAAATGAATAACTCGACTGTAATCAAAAAAGTTACCTAAAATGGCTATAACTTGAAAACGGTGCGCTTTATCAAAATTTCACCATAGTACTTTTTGATTGCAAATTTCATTTTATATATATATATATATATATATATATATATATATATATATATATATATATCTATATATATATATATATATATATTTTATATATATATATATATATATATATATATATATATATATATATATTATATATATATATATATATATATATATATATATATATTATATATATATATATATATATATATATATATATATATATATATATATATATATATATATATATATATATATATATATATATATATATATATATATATATATATATATATATATACAGCAATTCCCCACGAAAACAGCATGGAAAAAAACAAAAGTCCTCGGATCGGGCTCAAAATTTTTCTGGGGGTTCCCTGGCCGAAATAATTAGACCCGTATTTTTTTGTTTGGCCATTAGGGTGACCTACGCCGTGTTAGGGTGGTCTGAAAAATGGCCATTTTCGTCGATTTTTGCAAAAACCACTTTTTTGGAAAAATTATAACTCCTCGCCATTTTAACCGATTTCAATTGTCTTATACGCAAATGAAAGGTGATAAGTTGGCCTTTCAAAGAAAAATAGTAAGAAGTTTCAAAAATCTAGCCTAACATATGAAAAGGGCGTATGAAACTTTAAAATGCCGTTTTGACGGTGTCTGGACCAAAGAGCCTATGTCTGGAAATATTTTTATCGGATTCCCCGGACATTTTTACATAACATACTAAAAAATGGGAGGAGTTCATTAACAGGATTCCGAGATATGATTTTTTGAAAATAAAATCCGTGTTTTTTGACGCGCCGCGCGCAAAAACCGGAGAATGACGAAATTGGCAAAAAATCAACTTTTTTCACTAAAACTGCAATAACTTTAAAATTTCAGCGATGACCTATAGATGTTTGGGTACCAAAATTTTCGTAATTAAAAGACGCAACTTTTGGTACCCAGACATGTATAGGTCACCGCTGAAATTTTAAAGTTATTGCAGTTTTAGTGAAAAAAGTTGATTTTTTGCCAATTTCGTCATTCTCCGGATTTTGCGCACGGCGCGTCAAAAAACACGGATTTTATTTTCAAAAAATTATATCTCGGAATCCTGTTAATGAACTCCTCCCATTTTTTAGTATGTTATGTAAAAATGTCCGGGGAATCCGATAAAAATATTTCCAGACATAGGCTCTTCGGTCCAGACACCGTCAAAACGGCATTTTAATGTTTTAACGCCCTTTTCATATGTTAGGCTAGATTTTTGAAACTTCTTACTATTTTTCTTTGAAAGGCCAACTTATCACCTTTCATTTGCGTATAAGACAATTGAAATCGGTTAAAATGGCGAGGAGTTATGATTTTTCGAAAAAAGGGGTTTTTGCGAAAATCGACGAAAATGGCCATTTTTTAGACCACCCTAACACGGCGTAGGTCACCCTAATGGCCAAACAAAAAAATACGGGTCTAATTATTTCGGCCAGGGAACCCCCAGAAAAATTTTGAGCCCGATCCGAGGACTTTTGTTTTTTTCCATGCTGTTTTCGTGGGGAATTGCTGTATATATATATATATATATATAAAAAATTATATCTCGTGACGGATGGGCGGTACGACCCCTTTCATTTTTGAACATGCGAAAAAAGGGGTGTTTTTTTTAATAATTTTGCAGCCTGAAACGGTGATGAAATGGAAATTTGAGATCAAAGAGACTTTTATGTAAAATTGGAAGCCCGAATTGATGGCGTATTCAAAATTGCGAAAAAAACGTAAAATACTAAAAAACTTTTAAAAACTCTGCCATTTTCCATTACTCAACAATAAATTTATTTGGAACATGTCACTTTAAGGGAAATTAAATGTTCTTTTCTACCCAGAAGGGTATTTTTTTCGTGTTTTTTCTAACTTTGCAGGGTTATTTTTAAGAGTTTAACAATGTTCTTCAAAGTTGTAGAGCAGACAATTATGCTTGTAACCATCACGAGATATCGCGATTTTACGAAAAAAAGTTTTGAAAAAGTTGGTCGTCGTTGATCATGGCCGTTCATGGTCTTCCGCGACAGACACGGACGACGAAACAAAGAGAAACGCAAAAAAAAAATTAGTCCACCACAATTTTTTTTTACCGTGTATAATTTTTTTCTGTGTAGTCCTTATCCATACCTACAACTTTGCCCAAGACACCAAATCGATCAAAAAATTCCTTCAAAAGATACAGATTTTTTAATTTTCATACATCATTTTTGTATGGACAGCGGCCAAATTTGTATGGCAAATAATATGAACAAACTAATGATGCAAAATGGCTTCGTTGATCATACCGATGGCACCTTAAAAGTTTCAGCCGGATTAAAAAATACAAAAATTAAAATTGAGGAAAAAATACCGATTTCGTAGAGAATTGCTCCTACGTGTTTGCATGTTTAAGCATGGATAAAAAACAAATTCTCATGCATTTTGGACGGCTGACACTTCTTTAATGATTTATGTTTATTTTCTAAGGTAATTTCAGGCTTAAAATCCACGTGTGGCAAGATAGCGCGATGGCGCCAGAATATTGTTGATAATGCCGAGAAGAACCGACGAAGCAGATCTGTGTGTGCGCGTGAGTACCTTGCGGCCATTATTTTCCGCCAAGGGCTGCTTGTGTTTACGCGAAAGCTTATCAGACTGGAAGGAGAAGCTTCAACAAGGAGGCCACAATGTGGAGACGATGGCAGCGTGGAAGCTTTTCAGTGGAAAATTAAGCTTCCAGGAGTACACTCCCGCCCTCCACCCAGCTTACATGATGGCGTCTTGCGCGAACAAAAAAGCGACTAAGCAAATAAAAATGTAATCTTTCGGCTTATTAGACGGCTTTTTGGCGCGCTTTCTAAGGTGCTACTAAGTAGCACAATGACGGGGAGATATTGGTTGTTTGAGTTGTGCGGCATCATATGATTCCTGGGTTGTGATTGGGACTTTAGTATAAAACGTGAATTTTGCTGTAATAATTTCATGATAAACAGTAGAGTGCCTAAGGTTTTGGAGAATACCTTTCAGCCTTCCATTAGATTGAAAAAAATATTTACAATGCAATGTTCAATTTCATATGAGATATTGCGATCAATTGAAACACATTTCTGCACACATTCGACACCGTCGTGCTAATTTGTCGTACGTCGCGTTTTGACGTTCATTCTGATCATTCTGTGCATCGTCCAGAAGTTTGGTTGAATTTTGTCCAGAGTTATAATTACAAATGTTTACGGTAGCCGAGCTCGTTCCTGTGTCAAACGCGTTCTGATCTGAAATCCCTTTGGCCAATTGTCGCACTTACATCAATTTTCAGGCTGTGTCAAGAGAGCACGACAAGGTTTAAAACTTCTTTCATCTGAAAAGTGACAAAAATGCAGGATTGCGATCGAATTTTGGGGATCTGTGAACGTACGACAAATTAGCACGACAGCGACGAATTGCACATCCATCGTGTCAGCCTTGTCATGTTCAGACATTTATATTTATTTATTGTTGATATTTTTCGCAACAGGAAACCGTAATAAATTTTGCCCATTCAATGTGCTGTGGTTGATGGATATTGTTGCAATAGTTTACAAAATTCCAAGAAATGTACAGCATCACATTGATGCAATAATTGGAAACTCATCAAACGTTGATTCAGTTCAAACAACAGGGCGCCACAGGTGGACGTAAGGCAACATGTTAATTAATTGAATAATTGATTATGCGGTATGCTGAGCAAACATTACTGTCAACAGCACACATTTTTGTAACATGAACGTTGAAAAGATGCTTAAATTAATACTTTCAATTAAAAATCTAAATGATTGAGAGCAGTTTCCACGCAGACATCATTTATTTAAGCCAAAAAAATAAACCAACTCGGAGATTAAAGCCCGCAAAATATGTTCTAATCTATCTCAGTTTTATTTAAAGCAAGCTTTTCTTGCGTAGCCCGGTTCGACGACGTTTTGGCAGCGAAATTTCAAGCATTTCAAGGTGGAGGAGACGGCAGCAGCTTAGCCTCCAACATATCTGAAATGGAACATCTTAACGGTCTGCGCGGGCCCTCGGGCTGTAAAATTTAAGCACTCTCCGTAGCAAAAACCATCGGCGACGACGGCCGCACCGATGAACCTTTTGCTTCGTTTTTCATTTCATGGAAAATAAGAAAAGCTAGGGGAAAGTAGCTTTCTATTTTAAATGTTTTAATAGGTTTCACATACTTAAACTAAGTTTGATTTAAGTATTTTACAATCGAGATACTTTGAAATTCCGCAGGATAAATTCAATTTACTATATTTTTGCTTCTCTATTCAAGCATTTTAACATGTTTTTCACATTTTAACATACTTTTTTTTTTATGGAAAAAAGTTCAAAGTTTGCAGTTCAAGAGATTTTTTTCAATGGTTATAAGCTGTAAAATATCCTGTGTTTGAAGGAGCTTTTCACATAAAACTCTAACTTTATATATTTTTTTGTAAAATAATAATTGAAGTAGAAAAAACCACAATTGTGCACCCGAGCAGACGGAAATAACTTGGGAAGGTCAGTTTTTGATATTGTGAGAAGATCGAAATATGTTATTGGGATGATCGGATTAGTTGTTAAAATAACAAAAATCAATAACAAAGATTTGTTCGAAGAATAACTTAAACTGTTATTATGTTGTTATTGCATTAACAAACCAATAACACAGAAGGAATCATGAAGGAATAACAAGATTTGTTATTTTGTGCGGAGAGGTGGAGCAGCATAATAACAAAAAATGTTATTGAACTGGTATGTCTCCATAACAAAAAAAGTTATTGTTTTGGTTTATTTGTAATTTGCAAATAAACCTGCAGTTGCCATAACTCCTCTGTACTAGTCAGGGCTGCAGAGTCGGGTACCTCCAAGCGACTTTGAATCCATACTTTGAAGACAACTCCGACACTGGATGCAGGATATGACGTCAACGACGACTTTAGCTCTCCAAAAATACCCGACTTCACAGATTCCGACTCCAAGTAAAAGTTGCTGAAAATTAGATGAATCCGATGCAGTCTCCGAGGTCCCACTCCAGCTCGAACTTCAACGTCAGCTCCGACTTCCTGGCTCTGTGAAAATAATAACAGTTTTTGTTATTCACACTTCAAAAATTCTCAATAAATAAATCAATTCCGTTAGGGAATATAACAAAATAAAAATAAAAAAAAAGAATTCTCAAAAGTTAATTTATCGGATTAATTTTAGCTTGAAACCCCATTTCATGGTGAAATAATGACCCCGATTAAATTGGTCAAAATTATTTCATAGTTCTAGCTAATTTTAGTAAAATCCCTTAGGGGGTATATCAAATAATTAAAAAAATCAACTTTCAAAATTTCAACTTTTTAGAATAATTTTAGCTTAAGGACCCCATTTCATGGCCAAAATAATGACCCCGACGAAATTGGTCAAAATTATCCCATAGTTCTAACCATTTTAAACTAAGTCCTTTAGGGGGTATATCAAATAATAAAAAAAATCAAATTTCAAAATTTCAGCTTTTTAGAATAATTTTAGCTTAAGGACCCCATTTCATGGCCAAAATAATGACCCCGACGAAATTGGTCAAAATTATCCCATAGTTCTAACCATTTTAAACTAAGTCCTTTAGGGGGTATATCAAATAATTAAAAAAATCAACTTTCAAAATTTCAACTTTTTAGAATAATTTTAGCTTAAGGACCCCATTTCATGGCCAAAATAATGACCCCGACGAAATTGGTCAAAATTATCCCATAGTTTTAACCATTTTAAACTAAGTCCTTTAGGGGGTATATCAAATAATTAAAAAAATCAACTTTCAAAATTTCAACTTTTTAGAAAAATTTTAGCTTAAGGAACCCATTTCATGGCCAAAATAATGACCCCGACGAAATTGGTCAAAATTATCCCATAGGTCTAACCATTTTAAACTAAGTCCTTTAGGGGGTATATCAAATAATAAAAAAAATCAAATTTCAAAATTTCAGCTTTTTAGAATAATTTTAGCTTAAGGACCCCATTTCATGGCCAAAATATTGACCCCGACGAAATTAGACAAAATTATCTCAAAGATCTAAACATATGTATTTAACAAAAGAAAAAATAATAACAGATTGTGTTATGGACACTTAGAAACTTTTCCATTTGTGCGATTTGTGGTAATTTTATTTCTAAGTCAGTATACCGAACGAATAACAAATTTTGTTATTAGGAGAGTTTTTGAAATGTATAACATTTCCTCTTATTGGCGTGTTATTAAACATTTTCAATATAATATCACTTCAATACCAAATTTTGTTATTTTATCAGAAACTGTTATTATTTTTTCTTCTTGAAGTTGAACTTCAGGTTAAAATAATAACACTTTTTGTTATTTTAACAGGATTTGTTATTGAAATATTATTAATTTTGTTATTACCGTCTGCCCGGGCAGGCAATAATATTTTTTTTCAAAGACAAAAATGTGTTTTCATTTCCATATTTAACATTGCCATGAATTTTTGTTATGTGTTTAAGAGATTCATTTATCTTCATAATTTTTTTCAAAATAAGTTATTTATTTCTGCGTCCTCTTACTATCCCCCATCTATTTGCTATTTCGAAAGTTATTTTGCAACTTTCTTTCCCTTTCCTGCTCAATTCGCTCTCATATGTGTCAGTTAACTCTTACCCCGTTTGAATTTGTAAGCTGTTCAAAGATACCCCATATCTTAGATTAGGTTAATTACTGCACATTTGGACATTTGGTACACCCCCGCACTCCTGGCACCACCCTTTTTTGATTTTTGGAAAACCTTGTTTTGCAATGCATTTTCCTAAGAGAATAATCAACAAAAAGTCAACTGTTTAGTTAGCAAAATTCGATGAAGATTTGACGTAAAATGCAATGGCGTACTCGACATAAATTTTATTTTTTGTTAAGTCAAGTCTATCATTTCAAAAAGGCGTAATATTGAATGTTTGGCCCTTTTGAAATGTAAGTCTTGATTCATTTTTTTTAATATTGTTTTCGAAAAGATCGAAAAATTTCACGTATGTATCATGTTTTAACATTGAAAATTGACCCATAAGTTGCTGAGATATCGACATTAGTAAATGGAGGGTTGTTTGGGTGAGACTTAGATAACTTCAATTTTCCTGTTTCTTTTTCTTTAAGCCGCTGTATCTCAGCAACCAGAGGTCTAATCTTAAATGTCTCTTAGACAATTTTATAGCAAATTTTCAGAACTATTCAAAAAAAAAAATATTTTTAGAAATGGTCACTCATGGTCACTATTTTTTAAAATAAAAAAAAACTGCAAACTTTTGTGGAATTTCGATTTTTTTCAAAATTCACTATTTTTTTTTTAATTTGGCGGCAGAATTTTTGACCATACTTCTGTATAGCTCAAAACTTGCGGGTTAAGCATAGTATAGCATAACGGGTCTGCACCACGCTGTAGGGGATGCCACAATGGTCAATTCAATATTCTTAGACAATTTGATTGCTGCCCGGTACAACCAAGAATATCTAAGAACGTAAATTTCCACACTGTGCTCCAAGGCTACGCCCATACAGTCCCGTGGGGATTTGGGAGGGGATGTTTTTGTTGTTCACTAGTGGCAAAAGTGCAGGGAACCCATGCGACTTTTAAAAGTGAACGGAATATTTTTGGGAGGTTTGGAATGGGGGTTAGGGGAATTTCATCGGGCCGATGAAAATGGTTGAGTGCGTAATGTATTTAATGATTTGAATGTTTGTAAGTGTGAATGTGAGTCTGTAGTGTATTATCTAATAAGCATATAGTTTTGTAATAATGATAAATAATAAATATAATAAATATAGTAAATAAAATAAATATAATAATTATAATAAATACAATCAAGATGATTCCAGGAAGCTGTAAAAAAAACAGTTATTTAAAATATAAATGCTCCAGATGGTTCCCATGGTGTTTAAGAAAGTTTCGTTAATTTAAGCAATTTGATCATATATGGTATGAGGAGATGTTATATTACAGGAAAGGAATAGGATAAGGAATAATATGAACATTTAAATAAATCATACAGTGAGTAGACAAATTTACATGTAAACATTTGATTTAAAATAATTCCAGGAAGCTGTAAAAAATGAAAATAATTTTAAACTAATACTCCAGATGGAAACACAAATAAAACAACAAAGACACAAGAATCCTAAAACGCGGCTTCGCACCTTCCACATAATTCGACATGAACACGATCACGAATACAGCACAAAAAGAACGCCACAAAAATCCATCTTCCCGGCGCTGCTGCTCACACGACACTGACGCGCAATAATATTCATTAGCACAATGACCCCCCTCACCGTATGCATGATATGAACACGATCACGAATACAGCACAAAAAGAACGCCACCATAGCTCAAAACTTGCGGGTTTAGTCCCCAAAAACATATCAAAAAAATTTGAGAATCAAAAAATAGTATTTTGGGAAATTGTTTTTTTGTGAAAAAAAAGTTAAGGTATAAAATCGGCAATTTTTTTCCGTGTACCTATGTAACAATACGAACATTTTTGCCCAAGTTGATCAGAAAATTCATTCATTTTTGTATGGACAGCTGCCAAAAAATTGTATGGAGACTTGTTTTGGGTAAAAATGACATAAAGGACAGGCTCCAACAAAGTTTGAGCTTAATCAAAAAATACAAATAAAATCCATTTCCGGTTTGGTAGAGAATTGCTTTAATGTATCATCTCCGCCATTTTTGCCGCCATGTTGGATCATAAAATTCTAATTCACTCCGAAAGTTCTTTAAGGCTTCTACTCATATTTAAGGTCGACTTTTTCTTGGGGTCATTTAATGACACTTTTTTTGAATTTCTTGCTCTTTTCAATAAGAATAATTCCGAAAATTTAGAATCAAGGTAAAGTGTTTATTTTAGACATTTTTTGATTTTTTGATCTCGAACATTGTAAATCTAAGCAATAGTTTCCGAGATATCGCGAATTGAAAAATGAGGGCTAACTAGATGTGATAAACTTCTTTTAAACAAAATGCAAACTTGCAATCTTGTGGCAGTAACTTAGCAACCAGCAGTTTAGTATAGGAAAGTCAAAGGTAGTGAAGGGCTTAAAAAAAGAGTTTATAAAATGCGCTTCACTATCAGTGACCACTCTCCCCTACCCATAAAGGGAGGAGGCGCGGCCGTTAGTGGTCGATGGCGAACGCGAGTTCGAACAAGGTCCAAGAGAAGGGGTTTTGCTGGCGTGGCGCCGTCGTCGCTTTATTAGTGGTGTTCCATGATTTGGAGATTTGTGTTCTCAAGTTTTCGGGGCAGCATTCCGAAGTTAATTGTCTCATAAAATATTTAGCTACTCGTTGAACAATCTCGAGCGAGGTGGCGAGGAGGTTGTTTTCTTTGGGTACATTTTCGAGGCCAGAGATTACGCCCGAATCGATGCAGTTTTTCGATTTTTTTGCTGGCGAAAGCCGGAGGAAACTTTTGCCGGTTAAATTCTGTGTTCGAAGTGTTTTGCGTTTGCAAAAGTTTTGGGAGAAAGTTTGGGCATTTTTCTGTTTTCTAATGTACACCATCTAACTTTTATGTGCTTGAATATTAAGTTCAGTTTAATCATTTGAAATGTTTTAGAAGTTGAGCTGGATTAATAAAAATGCACATCGTTTGAAAATTTCTGCTGAATAATAAATAAGTCTATTGCTACGAATCGTTCAGTCTTCAACTTTTCGAGAACCAATTCGTTGCATTTGGGTGCTCTTATGATGATCCGGGTCCAAGCCCCGGGGTGGCCATCGGGGTTCGGTCACGAGCGAACCCTTGGTGACCTTTTTTTTTTGTGTGCTGAAACTGGTCAGCACGAGTTTGTGTTATTTTTTTCTCCAGAAGAAAAAAGCTCATCTCTTCGCTGAAGTCGGGGTTCGTTTTCCCTTCAGGCCAACTTTCTTAAGACGGTCCGAAGAAAATTGTGAAGTAGTCGATGGGATGGAAAGCAAAAAGTAAGAGAAAGATTCCTCCCGTTAACCACTCATGCTGGAAATGGAATTTTTATATTAGTTTTCCAAGAGCACATACAGCGCGGATTAGATTTTTCCTTCCAAAAAAAAAAGAGGAGCAAAAATACATCCAGCGCTAAGTGGAATGCTTAGTGGAAGGCTAATGTTCCAACTTCTGAGTTGTTGGACTGACACGGAGGGAAGCATTTGGCCAACAGAGAACAGCTGGAAGATAATCGCTTCTTCGTTGGGGCACCGCACCGGGAAGCCGCAAATGGGGAAGGTTTATTAATTGCGTCACCGCGGCTGAGACGCCGTTGAAATCGACGTCGTCGACGGGTTGAACTCGAATGAAGTGATAAGATGCTGTGAGACGAGACAAATTGGAGAAATTGTAATTAAGAGCCGGCGAGACTGATGAATAGTTTAGGATGGTCTTTTGGTTGAAATGAGAGAGAGATGTGGGATTGATTTAATTAGTGGTGGGGAAATTGTTAAGCAACACATGTGACAAATTACTTGATTGATATTCTTTGTTATCAAGTTAGTTGAAGTTGAACTGTCAAAATTGTTTCTTGTTTTTTTTTTCTGACAATACCTCGTTTATCTACATGTTCTTCGATATCTAAAGACTGGATAAACAAAATTAGCTAAAAATTTAAGGGTAACTATTCTCAAGACAGGATATATGTTCCTATTTTGGAACTTTTAAGTGTAGTGCGGTTATAAATTAACCTTGCCGTGTATATTACAATTTTATTTTTTGATAAAATTGTCTTACGAATGCATGACATAACGTCAAAGGATATAGGGTCAAATGGACAAAAAATCGGATGGACAGAACGTCGAAGAACATACAAAATATTTTAGAAGTAGAACTTTTTTTAAAGAACCGCGTATGTTTTAAGAAATCGAAAAAAAAACACAATATATTTTAAAAGCATGATTAAAAAAACTGCCCATGTTTCAAAGAATGGAAAAACTCACAAAAAAGGTTGTTTTTAAAAATAGAAAAAAAACAAAACACATTAGAAAGAAAAAAACTCACAAAAAAACTACAACCATCAAGATAAGTTTGCATTTAAAGAGTTGAAAATCTCTAAAATTATTTTTAGAACTCAGACTTTTCAAAGAACTGTTCATCATGGATGGGATAGCTAATTTTAAAAATGTCAACTCTTGAAAAATAATTTATAAATTATTTTATTTATTCGAACTGCACAACCGGGGTGACTTTGAAACAAATTAATTTGTAATGAATTTGTATCAATGTCACCCGGTAGACTAAAATTGTAAAAATTGAGTTGATTACATCAAATAAGTTCAACCATACAAGTCGCTATACAATTTTGGCACGTTAATTGGAACGTAAATATTCGAAAATCTGTAACTTTTAAAGACATTTAATGATCAATTTGGTGCCTTCGGCAAAGTTTTATTTTTTTTCACAAAAACTAAATTTCCCAAAATCTCTCCCCAGAACCTCTATAAACCTCTCTTAAAACCCGAAAGGGTTCGTTCAAAAATTACGTCCATGAATAGGGGGGGGGTCTGGGGTTTGTGACAGCCCATGTTAAAGGTATAGGAAAAGTGCGTGACAGGGGGGAGGGGGGGGGGTCTGAAATCCCAAAAATCTCTGGACCCAAAGGACACCCACAAAAGGTTGTCACGGTCTTTTTTGATAAAACCTACATAGGAATTCAAGGATTCACAATTTAATCCTTAAAACCTTCTCAAAGTCTTAATAAAACCTTTGTTAAAACCCAGACATGAGTTGACATGACAATGACATTTCATAAGTCTTTAAATGTCTTATGTCAGACAGGCTTTATTTTGGCAAAAAATAAGTCTTTGTCATGCCAAATGATATAATGGCGATGTTTTGCAAAAATGGCGATGACGAAATACGAAATATGTTTTGGAGCTAATTACAATAAGATTATGTTTCACAGTTGGTGGCTTAATTTCAGCTGCGGTTAAAATTTCATCGATAAATGTGGGGGAGTTAGAGCAAAAAAAAAAAAAAATGAACTCGCTTCATCAAAAATAATTCTCTTGTCATAACATTTTTTAGTAAAAAATTTTTTGTGCAACTTTTCGAAAAAAAATATCAACATATTTTTGAACTTTGATGGTTGTACTAGTTATGTCAGAAATTCAGCATTAATGTGTGGTTTCTTCAAATAGTAAACAAATTTATTGCTTTTGTTTTTCTACCAAGATGGCGGTCAATCACATTCAATTAGACCACGCGTTTAGCGCCATATTTATGCATTGCTATTTGGCCGCTTTTTGTAAGCTTTTTGCATGCCTAATGGCACATGACAGCTAAAACACCCTTGCTTTTAAAGTAGCACTCAATAAAACCGTTTGGCATGACATTGCCATCGGGTTTTCAAGACTCTTTTAAAACTTTCACAAATCCTTATTGAAAGCCATTTAGCTTTTATTGGCACCAGGTTTTATGTCCGAGGCATAAACAATTCTTAGAACCTTTAAATCAGCCCATGCTTATTGGTTGCTGTAAATAGCCACCCGGACAGACGGTAATAACAAAATTCATGCCATTTCAATAACAAATTTTGTTAAAATAACAGAAAGTGTTATGGAACCTTCTTGAAAAATCCATTTTTGCAATCAAATCAAACCATCCACATTAACGACCCCCGGGTCTTTTGTGGTCTCTATTGCAAGTTTCTGCTCGAACCTAGGAGTCCGAAGGCTTGAATGGGGAGAGCACTCAAACCTCTTTCTACTCCAAGGAACCTTCCACCCCAGTGTTTGAACTGACGACCTTTGGATTGCGAGTCCAACCGCCGCCAGCGATTCCACCGGAGTAGGCTTGGTTTGGTGTGTTGTTTGTACTTATGGCATGGAGACGACTCCTACACCTGGAATAACTTAACGGCCTAACAACCAAGGCGTCATCCATAAAGTATGTCACGCTCTAGGGGGGGAGGGGGGGTCTGAGCAAGTGTGACATTGCATGTTATAAGTATAGGAAAAGCGTGACAAAGGGGGGGAGGGGGGGTAAATTTTGGCTGATTTAAGCGTGACGTACTTTATGGATGAAGCCCAAGGCCGGGACCGACATTTTACTTCCTCATCCGATGGAAGGTTGGAGCAGATGGGAATCGAACCCAGAATCATCCGCTTACAAAGCGGACAGCGTAACCATTCGGCCACGCACTGCCACCACTGCCATTTTTGCATAAGGGTTTAATAACAGTTTGTGTTATCATAACAAAATTTGTTTTTGGTCTGATATTGGTTGAAAGCCAAAACAACTTTGGAATAACATTTTTGTTATGGAAGAATACCTCGAACTGTTATTGGGATGATCGGATTAGTTGTTAAAATAAAAAAAATAATAACAAAGATTTGTTCGAGGAATAACTAAAAATGTTATTAGTCTGTTATTAAAATAACAATCCAATAACAAAAAAATCATAACGACGAATAACAAATGTTGTTATAAATAACATAAAATGTTATTTGCCTAGTATTTTAAAATATCAAAAAAAGTTATTCCCAAGTTATTTCCGTCTGCTTGGGTAAGAGTTTAATAACAGTTTATGTTATCATAATATTTTTTTTATTTGTATGATATTGGTTGAAAGCCAAAAATGACACTTTTGTGGAATTTTCGGATCTTTTCGAAAACAGTACTTTTTAATATTTTGAATCAAGACTAACATTTCAAATGAGGTTGTTTGGGTGGATTTTCTCTGTTTGTAATATAAAGTTAAATAAATAGATGCTTCTCGCGTTTTGCCGAAACATCAAATCGATTGAAAAAATACTTTGATTTTACAGATTATCAAATATTCACATGCTCTTTTGTATGATCAACTCACAAATTTTTTAGGAAGCGTGTATGGAAAACATACATGACATAGGAAATTAATGTACTGAGATTAATAGATTTGCAAAAATCTTGAGTATTGCTCGTATTTCTGTTATGGAGAGTTATAAAAAGATAAGATTGCTAAAAATAAAATAATACTATTCTTATCACGATTATGTCTTCAAACGCGTTGCCATTTTGAACCTAAATTCACCGAAATTGGAAAAGTTTAGTCACGAATCCTATAGCATTTTATTTCCTCAAATTTATCGAACGCATCCAAACTAAACAGTCCCCTATAAAACTTTCAAACAAGCAACAATTGGCGCAAACCAAGCTGCTGCTGCTCGAAAAAGTTTTTCTCAAGGATCTTGTTTTCCAGTGCTACCCTGGAGAGAGCACTTTTCCCCGAAAATGTTCAACAATCAGTTGAGGGGTTGAAAGTTTTCGGTTTCCTCTGTTTGAAGTATCATTTGGCACCCTCCCGTTTCGGTTTTGCGTCCTCTCAAGTGTGACAGTTTATTAGTGTGAAATGATGATGAGGACTGATGAGTTGAGTGGATCGTCCTGGCAGAGTTTTTTTTAAGTGTTCAAAAATCTTTCTGGTTTTGGCGAGCAGTCTTGTCGAAAAAGAAAAACAGATTTTCTCTACTTCACCGACGTTTCGGCCTTTATTTTGAGGCCTTCTTCAGGGGGTTTATAGTTGTCCTGAAGAAGGCCTCAAAATAAAGGCCGAAACGTCGGTGAAGTAGAGAAAATCTGTTTTTCTTTTTCGACAAGACTGCTCGCCAAAACCAGAAAGATTAAAAAATAATCAGTCGTTGCGAACCCGGATCAGTGTTCAAAAATTTAGAATATTTCAGTCTGTTCACACTACTGACGTCGCAAATAATTAGTGTATTGCAGAAAAAAAAACATGTAGAATACTTTGTAAGAATATGGTTCATGGTAGATATTAATTAACGGGAACTTGGATTTTTAATCCCATTAGAAAAATCACTGTTTCAACTTACCCCTTTCCACGTTTCTTTCCAGAAACCTTCCACCTTAAGCCACATTGGATCCAAACAGTGCCAAGAAACCAGAGGAGAAAAAAGAAACGATTCTAAGACAAATATTGTTTCACTCGCTCGTTTTTCCATGGAACTGAGGGCGGGGAAAGTTTATCAAGAACTACGACCGGGAGCAGATAAAACTTTTTAATTGTATTTTCCTATTTTGCACTAACGTGAGGCACAAGAAGATGCAGCGCTCGGAACAACTTGGTTTTCACAACGACTTCACAACTAGTGCCCCACTACTTGGTGGCACGCGGATGGCTTGGGCCCCGAGGGATGAGGGAGGGCAAAATTTGTATGGAAAGTTGCTTCTAATTAAAAGAGTCAATACTTTAGAAAGTTTTCACATTGACCCAGAAACGAGGCGATTTAGTGGAGAAAGATAAGAAGATGAGCATTTTAAATTTCTTCCTGTTTATTTCGGTGAAGAATTGCTGCTTGTTTTTATTCCAAATAATTTGGGACTCATTTGATTATTTTTATAGTTATTTTTATTTTGGCTAAGTTTACAACTATGTCAAGTAATGGTTATTGTATTTCCTTCGATTCAAACCAATGCATCAATCTCTTCCTTCGCTTTATTGGCAATAGCTCTAACGCAAACAAATTTACTTTTCATCTTCGCTGAGGGAATCCCTCTAAATTGCTGCGTTTCCAACAATGCCATCGCTCGTCTTTGACCTGACGGTACCGGGGAAAAGTGCCGGTGCATTTCGGACTGTGTACCGTACGGAAAATCCGCTTACTTCCCGTCCATCGGGGGGTGGGAAACTTCTACATCCCGTTTGTCGATGGAAAGCTTTTATGTGAAGAATTCTCGGTGAAATAAGAACTTCAGAAAAAAAAAAACTAAAATGTATTCTTATTTTTGAAGTGATCCCTAACTGTTAACGGATATCTCTCAAAATTGGCAAAGATACATAGGAAACCCGTGCAGGGGTAAATAACACGGGAATACCAAATTTTGGTATTACTTGGGCAAATATCAGGGACCAAAATGTGCCCTTGGTTGCCCAGTAATAGATGGTAAAATACCATGAAATCATACCAAAGTCTTGTATGTGGAAGGGCACAACAATACCAAACCATGTTATTCCAAGGTTAAAATAATACCTCAAAATAAAACCATTTCAATACCAAGTTGAGGTCTCCTGGATTTTTGAACAAAGCTTGAATACCAAAACTTGATGTTACCTCAGGTATTCCCGCACCCTTGGAAAATCAGATTTTGGTATTCCTGTGGTCTTCCACATACATGATTTTGGTATGATTTCATGGTATTTTACCATCTATTACTGGGCAACCAAGAGCACATTTTGGTCGCTGGTATTTGCACAAGTAATACCAAAATTTGGTATTTTCATACCATTTTCAGTGTAGCAGTTGCAGTTAGTGAAAAAACGGAAATGTTCCATATGCAACAGCCAAATCTACTCACCTGATGATTCCATGTTGTTTTTAGTGATATTCTTCACCACATCGAATGCATTTGTCATTGATGAACGGCCTGTGCTTGAAGTTCTTGAAGATTCTGAAAAATAACAAGATTGAAAAATAAGTGTTATTAAAATGAAACTGGATAGAAATTCACCAAAATTCAATAATCTGTCGATTAACTCGTTTTTCAAAGTATTTGGTTATCCCAACTTAGAGAAATTTTAACGTTTTTTTTTTAATCTTTGTGGGTATATAAAAAAAATAAAATCAGCTTTAAAATTTTTGGGTTTCAAGTCATTCTAGCGCAAAGTTAATTGTCTCGTCAAAATTTATAAAAAAGTTATAAGGGTATATCAAAAATGTTTAAAATCAAGTTTGAAATTTCCGGTTTTCAATAAAAGCATTCGCTTTGAGACATCATTTTAGCGCAAAATTAATTATTTTGTCAAAATTGGTCAAAATTTTCCCATAGTTTCAGAGGAATTTGATATAATACTGTAATACCAAAAGAATACAAAAATGTGGTGTTCGACCATTGACAAATTCTGCAATTTTGCAATATCAAAACAATACCTTAAATTGGTATGATACCAAATTTTGCACTTGCAAAATCCTTAAGACAAATTTTAAAGGGTCCAGGAATACCAAAATTTGGTATTGATACCAGAGAAAGGTATTATTACGCATTTCCCTTGTTATTTACCCATGTTCGGGACCTTGACCCAAAAATTTACGTGACGGGACAACGCAAGCTTGCGTCAGTCGTAACTCTGATTCCTCTTGACCAATATACAATTTCTAAGAAGCATTTTAAGG
Source organism: Culex pipiens pallens (assembly GCF_016801865.2). Lineage (NCBI taxonomy): Eukaryota > Metazoa > Arthropoda > Insecta > Diptera > Culicidae > Culex > Culex pipiens. The sequence goes on from NC_068938.1 coordinate 43,035,606, forward strand.
GGTTTTTGGAATACGAAGAGAATCCGAAATATGATGAAAATTGGATTTCACGAATCATTGTCAACTAAACAATTGTAATTTTTCGAGACGGGACAACGCTCTTTTTAAATGTCCCGTTTAATATATAATTTTATACTTGCAGATTCGGCTTTTGTCAATATGAGGTCATACACTCAACCCCCGGTGGTTTGTAACTTTTTCGATTGACACTTTTTTAGTTTGTACCCCGTTGGTTGGTCAAAGTCAAACTAAAAAGTGACGAACTGTCACTTTTTACACGGCGCTCACGCACACTATCAAAACAAACGTTTGGTAGTGCGTGTGAACTCCGTGTAAAAGGGGTGTCAAACTAAAAAGTGACCCCGTTCGTTTGACAACAGTTGGTGTCAAACCATCGGGGTTTGAATGTATACAAGAGTCATCCCAAGTAACCATCCAGCACTAAGAAAAATCATAAATTGGCTGTTTATTAGCATTCAACAGCAAGTTAGCTATAAAACAGCTCTAAAACAACTGCTGTAGTATAAGCTGAAATGCAGCTGTTTTAATGCTACTGCTAGCAACACTGCTGTATTTTTGGTGTGAAAGAGAGAGAACTAAGCAAACGGAAATAAAAATAAATATAAAATGAGGGAGAGAGAGCAACATTTTTGCTTCTCCCAATTTTTTGACTTTTTGTGCAGAGTTGGATCAACAACAGTAGAAGCCAGATGGAAATCAGAAATATAAAGTCCAAAACCGACTGCAAATCAGCTGTAAAAGCGCTTTTAGTGCAGATGTCAAAACTTCTTAGCTGTAACCCACAGCTGGTAAAGCGCTTGTAGTGCTAAACAATGACTTGTTTTAGTGCTGTTTGGTTACTTGGGATTTTACTATAAAATTCCGTTTAGAATGATTAATTACCTGCATTTTTTTATTTTGGAAAATAAAAAATTCCAGCATTTATTCATTTTACAACTTCTGCTCACAGATATGTTTGGAATAAGAACTTTAGTGTAAAAATATGTTTTTCGTGTGTTTCAAATAGTTGGAAAACATGGAAAATGATCAGATCCATCCAAAGTTCAACTTGAAGAAATGACTGCTTGGTAAACTAGTGCTAAGAATTGGTCTTAATGTTAAAAATCAATATAAATACAAAATATACAGAGTGTGTAACATAAATGCGTTTTCAATGCAGTTTAAGAATTACTTTCAATAGGTTGAAAATCATGTTTTTTTTTGTATAGGGGAGAATTTTTGACGGTCAAACTATGATACAAATGGCTTTTTGAATAGGGACAAAAACAATCACAAACAAAACACCAAGACATAAAGTGCTAATTTTGCTGAGGATTGCATTCGCATCGATGGGCCGCAGAGAGTGTGCACTGTGTTTGAGCAAAGCATTATTAAAGTTGAGAAATGAAAGGCGCTCCAGAACGCACCAGGAGCACCCAGAGCGAGAGAGAGGATCACTTTTACAACGTTTGAGACAGCTAGAGCTCCCCGGGAAAAAGTAAAATAAAGCAGATACCGAGGCTACTTTCCAGCATCCCGATGCTGAGCTGCGGTGGATGGTTCAGCTAATATTTAACTTTGTGCTCTTGGTTATGGCCGTTTTAGAGGGTTTTTTTTGTCTTCTTGGGAACTGCTTGCATCCACTCCATCTTTACTCCAGAAAACGGCCAAGCCCGATGCAATCCGCCCCCGCAAAACAAACTCAGTCCGGTAAACCTTTTTTGTCTGCATTTCATCATGCAAAAGCTTTTGCGTAAAGTTTGCCGATGGAAATGCTTAGGGCTTAGCCGCTGATGGTCGAACTAAAGTTATGGTCGCTGGGAGGCACTCGTGGACGATGATGGTACACACTGTGAGTTGTGGGTGGTCCATTTCTTGGTCCAGTCCAGTTTTGATTGGTTTTTGCGTAGAGAACCATTCAAGAACTTTTTGCAGAGTGTAGTTTCGGGAGTTTTCTAAGAAGTTTGTTCAAATAGGGCTGTTGTATTGTTTATGTAATGTTTGAACAGGGGAGTCTATGGAAGAGTAACTATTTAACTATATTTTAAACGATTTTACTGCAATCTACATTCTTTTAGAAAACTTTCGGTATAAATATTAATGTACTTCTTTGTTGGATTCTAGTTTAATTTGATTTAAAAAAGTTTCAAAAAAAATATTTTTTGTTTCCCGAGCAGCCGGAAATAACTTGGGAATAACACTTTTTGATATTTGAAAATACTAGGCCAATAACATTTTATGTTATTTATAACAAGATTTGTTATTCGTCGCTATGATTTTTTTGTTCTTGGATTGTTATTGTAATAACAGACTAATAACATTTTTTGTTATTCTTCGAACAAATCTTTGTTATTATTTTTTATTATTTTAACAACTAATCCGATCATCCCAATAACAGTTGGAGATATTCTTCCATAACAAAAAATGTTATTCCAAAGTTGTTTTGGCTTTCAACCAATATCAGACCAATAACAAATTTTGTTATGATAACATTAACTGTTATTAAACTCTTATGCAAAAAATGATTTTTCAAGAAGATTCCATAACACTTTTTGTTATTTTAACAGTATTTGTTATTGAAATGGCATGAATTTTGTTATTACCGTCTGCCCGGGTTATCTAACCCGAGCAGACGGAAATAACTTGGGAATAACATTTTTTGATATTTGAAAATACTAGGCCAATAACATTTTGTGTTATTTATAACAATATTTGTTATTCGTCGTTATGATTTTTTTTGTTATTGGATTCCCGAGCAGACGGAAATAACGCGGGAATAACATTATTTGATATTGGAAAATACTAGGCCAATAACATTTTATATTATTTATAACAAGATTTGTTATTCGCCGTTATGATATTTTTGTTATTGGATTGTTATTGTAATAACAGATTAATAACATTTTAAGTTATTCTTCGAACAAATCTTTGTTATTATTTTTTGTTATTTTAACAACTTATCCGATCATCCCAATAACAGTTGGCGGTATTCCTCCATAACAAAAAATGTTATTCCAAAGTTGTTCTGGCTTTCAACCAATAACAGACCGATAACAAATTTTGTTATGATAACATAAACTGTTATTCAACTCTTATGCAAAAGTTGATTTTTCAAGAAGAATCCATAACACTTTTGTTATTTTAACAGTATTTGTTATTGAAATGGCATGAATTTTGTTATTACCGTCTGCCCGGGAAACCAATTTCTACGGAAATTCAAGGTCTTCAAATAAAGTAATCAATTTGAAACGATATTTTTTTCCGTCATTTTTAACACCGCTCCAAAATTTTAATTCGATTTGTAATTTGCCCTAAACATGTTGAAGACTTTTCTTTAAATCACCCAAAACTAGAGTTCATGTTATCAACCAGTTTTATCATATGATTTTCAATCTTGAAGAAATTAATACAGCAATTTCACGTCGAACAGCAAACTCAAGATCTGAAGTGCTCCAGTTTGGCTAAAATTTGGCATGGGAGTTCCTTGGCCAAAATAAATTAACCCGTATTTTAGTTATCCAAATAGGGTACCCGGGCTGACGGTAATAACAAAATTCATGCCATTTCAATAACAAAATTAAAATAACAGAAAGTGTTATGTAATCTTGCTGAAAAATCCATTTTTGAATAATGGTTTAATAACAGTTTATGTCATCATAACAAAATTTGTTATTGGTTTGATATTGGTTGAAAGCCAAAACAATTTTGGAATAAAAAAATTTATTATGAAAGCATCTGTTATTGGAATTATCGGATTAGTTGTTAAAATAACAAAAAAGAATAACAAAGATTTGTTCGAAGAATAACTAAAAATGTTTTTAGTCTGTTATTATAATAAAAATCCAATAACAACAAAAATCATAGCGACGAATAACAAATCTTGTTACAGTCGTGCCTCGGTTTAGCACCGCATATGGGGGATGCAAAACCGAGGCGTGCATAACCGAGGCACAGAGCTTATGGGATTTTGGCTATATGGGAGACATTGGCTTTAATCGTACGAAAAATCATGCAAACATCAAAAAATTATAGTGTTTTGGAATCGGTATGATGTCAGCTATCCATTAAAATTATTATTTCATGAAAGTTTTCACAAAAATACGTACTTTTCCTGTATTTCGAAAATGCATATTTTTTTCTCTAAAGAAACCAAAAATATATTGTTATTGCATTATGGGTATCATATGATCAGATTTTTTTCATACATTTTGGATGTAATAATAACATTTTTAGAAAATACTCAAAATTTTCACAAAACTACGTTTTTTTCGAAAAAATACTCAAAATTTCAATTTTTACAATATGGGTATCAAACGATCGGGATTTTTTCATATATTTTGAATGTAATAACAATATTTTTTGAAAATACTCCAAATTTTCACAAAACTACGTATTTTCGAAAAAAATACTCAAAATTTCAATTTTTACAATATGGCTATCAAACGATCGGGATTTTTTCATACATTTCGAATGTTATAACAACATTTTTAGAAAATACTCAAAATTTTCACAAAACTACGTATTTTCGAAAAAAATACTCAAAATTTCCGTTTTTATAATGTGGGTATCAAACGTTGTTATTACATCCAAAATGTATTAAAAAAACCTGATCATTTGATACCCATATTGCTATAACAATATATTTTTGGATTTTTTAGAGAAAAAAAATGCATTTTCGAAATACATGAAAAATACGTATTTTTGTGAAAATTGTCATGAAATAATAATTTTAATGGATAACTGACATCATCCCGATTCCAAAACACTATAATTTTTTGATGTTTGCATGATTATTCATAGAATTATAGCCAATGTCTCCCATATAGCCAAAATCCCATAAGCTCTGTGCTTCAGTTAAGCACTGGGCCGTGCTTAACCGAGGCAGCTGAACGGTGCAAAACCGGGGCAGTGCAAAACCGAGGCGTGCAAAACCGAGGCAATACTGTATAAATAACATAAAATGTAATTGGCTTAGTATTTTCAAATATCAAAAAATATTATTCCCAAGTTATTTCCATCTGCTCGGGTAATCCAAAAGTTTCCAAAAATATCTCCGCCACTCAATATCAGCTAACCACGTTTTAAAAGAAATTATATTAGTTGGGATTTTAATAAAAAATACTAGGCCTTTTTCAGTATATTGCTGTATGGGACCATCCATAAACCACGTAAACACTTTTTTGAAAATCGCAACCCCCCCATCGAGGACAATTTTCAAACAAAAAAAAACTTTTTTTGTATTGAGCGAGGACAATCGGCAAACCTCCCCCCCCCTCCCATAAAGTGTCCACGTGGTTTATGGATGGTCCCTATACAGTTACAGATCGAATGAAAACTTTGTTTGGTAATTTGAAGGTCTGGGGATCTAAGAGCTAACAGCTTGAACATATTTTTCAGGATGTTTTACGTAAAATATCCAAAATGGTGAAAATCTATTAACAGGATTCTGAAATATGATTCTTTTAAATATAAAAAAATCAAAATTCGGTACATTTTTTCATTATAAAGCACCATGCGTCTTCACCAAAATGTACTGGGAACTCATTTCGATGGAGTAGCATGGTACTTTTAGTACCAAAAATAAGCACTTTTGTTCATCTTGTTTCATTTTTCTCTAGTGTTGACTCTTAAAAATCTCCAAAAACTCAAACAATATTTTGGAATTCGATTTTTTTCGACTGACAAGAAGTCATTCAGGTATGTCTGAAATATCTTAAAAGTCATGTTCAATAAACCCCAGGGCATAATTAACGATAATTTTCCATTTGGTATTAAAAGAAGAGATACGTATGATATAACATTTTCTGACCTCATAAAAATAACTTCCTGTCTGAAACAATAACTAAAATCAGTACAATGGCAACTATGCATTCGGAAACTTTTGGAGATTGCACCGAAACTTCTTGACCTATTCTTACTATTTTGTTTTTTTTCTATACTCTTATACGTTTACTAGAACTGGCCCTGTCATATTTTGAAAAAAATAAAAAAAAATATGATTTAAAATTTCAAACACAGCATGTATTTTAACAATTATAAAGGTGCTACTGTTTAACAACTTCCAAATCCCAATGAATTTAGTGTTATTTTTTTCCTGACATGTTAAAAATATAATAAAAAATATTTTGTATAATTGTTGAAAAAAATACAATTCGAAATTTGAAGTATCCATCAATTTCTTCGTTTTGAAAACGAAACTGATATTTTTTTGTAAAAGTTAGTTGTAGACAAATAGTTTTCAGCAGTTATTTTAAAGATCCCATCATTTCTGCCTACACCGAAAAATGTATAAATGCTTTAACAATTGCTTGTAGAGCCCTAAATACAAAGTATCTTATCGAATTAAACCTTTCTTATCGTAGTTCGAACTGCGACGTACATTTTTATAAAACGTAAATAAGGGCTGTTTGCTGCAGATTTCTCTTTTACGACGTTAGCAATGTTGTAGGGATGTCCAAAATGGTAATTTTTGTTTGTTTTATTTGATTTATTATATTTTGATCATTCTTGAACAATTTCCATCAATATATCAATAAATCAAAACAGAATTAAATTTCAAACGTGACACCCCGGCATCATACCAAAACTGATAGCTGCGAGGGCTGATAAGACCGTCTCGAACGATGATTCACCGCTTGTACGTGGTCTACAGAGAACGTCTTTGCACACGGCACACACCCCGGACTGGGACAGGTGTTGCACACGCTTTAAACTTGTCTATAAAACTCAACACCCCGGCCATGTTCTGGTATCAGTCTGAGCAAGTTGCAACGAGCTTCCATTTGAGTTCGAGATAAGAATTGTTGGTGTTTTTGTTGGAACGTTTGAAACAGATAGCCGATCAAGATGCCTTGCAAATGCTGTGGAAATGGTGAGTTTTTTTCGACAAACTTGTTTTATTTATTTGAATTTTGAAAATAATTTAATTTCATAACAGATTGCCGATGCACTGCCGAGTGTGGACCTAACAAGCCCTGCAGTGCTGAGTGCAACTGCAGCTGCAGGCAGGAATCGGGCAAGTGCTGCTGTCAAACTGGAAGCTGCAAGCAGTGATGCTGACAAGTCGAAAACCGGTCATACGTTAGCCTTTAAGAAATTTCAATTCGGTCATATTAGATGTAAGGACATTTTCGGTCATATTAGAGTTAAATAAAGTCGGTCATATTACAGTTCTAGTCAAATGTGGTCTTTTTAATTGAAACAAGCATACTCTTGCTAAACAATTCGTCTTCCGTTAATGGTATTTACAAGTTTTATTAACATCTTTCACCAGTTGCCTGGAGACCCTGGAGACGTTGCATAAATTACACAGCTTTTCAGATCGCTTTCGCATTACGGGGAGAAAGGAGAGATAATATTAATATCCCACGATGCCGTCGAAAAATGGGCCTCCCCATTTTCAGTCACTTGGCAGCCAGTGGTTCGGCAAAGGCAATGAATAATAAATTACAAATCCTGGTCCCATCTGGCAACGCAATCCAACCGCTCGTTTTTACCCTGCCTGCGCACACCCCGCGCACCGTTAATGTGTACAACGAGATATAACTTTGGCTGGCAACACTGCTGGGCTCCATCTTGCAGCAGTGTGACATCCTCAATTTCCGGCGTAATCTAATTTCCCTCGTTGATTGCCACCGTCTGTGTGTTTGTATGTGTACTTTCGATGATCAGCTTTGTATTTGTCGACGCGGGGAGACACACGGTTTTCCTCTAATAAATAATTAATTTTCCCTAATTTACCCGCGCGTTGTTTATATTTAGATAATGTGTTGCTCGTTTTCGAATGTTGTGTGCGCTCGTGAAATTGTGTTTGTCACCGAAGCTATGCGTGTTCGAGTGTGGGGGTGGGCTGATCATTGTGGGAACAATTTGCCATCATTCTGGAGGAGCAGCCCTCGACGACGGAATTAATGGATATTCGCTCATGTTTCGAAACAAATTAATTTCTGCCTTCCCACCTGGGAACCTGGGGGTGCACAGGACTTTCTTGGCCACGCCGCTTCTTCGAGCTGCTAGCAAGCCCCAAAGTTTGCTAGGCTCAACGCAGCACAGAAAACAGAATGGAGGCAAAAGCGACGTGGTCCGAACATAATTATTGTTTTCACACGAAAAAGTGTCTTTGGAACCGTCTCATTTTCTTTCCCTGTAAATTCAAAATGTAACATTCTCAAGCCAACAAGACTCAAGCAACTGTTCAGAAAGAAGAATATGTTTGTGGTCTGTCCTCTCACGTCATCAAGCGCTCCAAGGCGTGGTGGCAGCGTGTCGGATCAACTACCAAAAACTATATGGTTCAATCCTTGTTCTGTTAAGATTTTTTTCTGCAATACAATCAAACAGCCGTCAATAATGTCGGTAAATGTCAGTAACGGGCAAAATTGTTATACACAGATATCACACAAAAAAGCATGAAGACAGTTTTCATGGAATCGACGTAACACCTTATAATGTGGCCCTCTTAAACCTTGCGGTTTCGTCAACGGATCCACAGGCTTGTATCGTTCCTTTTGCGACAAGACTCCGCCTCCCGGGTCTCCTAAGTGTGAAGGTATGGGCACGGGGAGAGGGCACCGAAATGACCCTTCTTGGTCAATGTAGATTCGAAAAGTACATTAAATTTCCCATAAAATGACATGTTCCAAATTTTTTTACAGTCGAGTAACGGAAAATGGGAGAATTTTTAAAACTTTTTTAGTGTTTTTTTTCGATGAAAAATACGTTTTTTCGGATTTCTGGGTACGTTATCAAATCGGGCGTCTAATTTTACATAAAAGTCCCTTTGACACCAAATTTCTATCTCATCACCGTTTCAGGCTGCAAATTATTGAAAAACACCTCTTTTTTCGCATGTTCAAAAATGGAAGGGGTCGTACCGCCCCTCCGTCACGAGATATCAAAAAACGGACCTCGGATTCGTGATCAGGGACAAAAGTTACCCCTTAGGACAAAGTTTCACGCAAATCGAAGAGGGGTCGGGGCAACTGCTGTGTGAGTTGGCGGAGGATTACCCAAATTTAATACCTTATTATGCATTCTAAAGTTTATATTTTCCAACAATAAAAATGAAAAAAAAAATCTAAGAAAACATAGAACATAAAGCATCAAAAATAGAATTTAATAAGTATACAAGCATGCTTTTTACGGCTGTCAAGGTTCTGAAAAGACTAATTAAAAATAGGTATATAATGACAGCTAGAGCTAGACAGTAAGCCAAAATAGTTTCTGGATATTCCAAGTAATCCTGAGAAATTTAAGTAATCCGTGACATATTTTTATTATTTGTATTTTTTTATTTGGCTCAAACTTTGTGGCGGCCTTCCCTATGACCAAAGAAGCTATTTTGTGTTATTGATTCACTCATACAAGTCTCCATACAATTTTGGCAGCTGTCCAAACAAAAATGGTACGTAAATAAATCGAAAATCTGTAACTTTTGAATGAATTCGCTGATCAATTTGGTGTCTTCGGCAAAGTTGTAGGTAGTGTTGAGGAATATCCAGAAAAAATAGGTACACGGAAAAAAATTGCCGTTTTTTAATTAACTTGATCAGAAAATTCATTTAAATGTTACAGATTTTCGAATATTTACGTACCATTTTAATATGGACAGCTGCCAAAATTGTATGAAGACTTGTATGGGCGAATCAATGACACAAAATAGCTTCTTTGGTCATAGGAAAGGCCCTCACAAAGTTTGAGCCAAATAAAAAAATCCAAATAAAATCCATTTCCGGTTTTGGTAGAGAATTGCTCAAGCAGATATTTTTTTCGAAATAATCTATTGCCACCACTGCGCCCCTTCCATTCTAATCTAGGGTTCCATTCTTCAGCCTCGGCTCTCGGTTGCTCATTTCCCTCCTGAGACCGTGTTATAGGTGACAATGGCATCGATAAATAATTTCAGAATTCTCTCAAGTTATTTATGCACAGTTTATCGCCTGTCATGCTTCCGCTATATCTTGTCTCTGGGTCGCTCCGCTCCGAAAGCACGATAAGGAAGCTTTTCCGGTTTCTTTGAGGGGGGGTGGTGAATAGAACAGCGTGCTGTTGTCCACTTTCTTCACCCACCCACCCAGCTGAAGCTGATGCGATGCGATGAAAAATGTGCTGATTTTCTATGAACTTGATCTGTTTGCTTGTTTGATTATATTTCGCGCTTTGTTAGCATAGCGGTTCCCATTCGAGTTTGAAGAAAGAGCGCGATTTTTCCTCGACCTTTTCTTATGGCTTTTGGTGCTGCTGCTGTTGTTGTTGACTATGTTGTGTTTGCTTCTGTTTTTTTCCTTCTTTTCCTCCCCCAAAAGCTAGCCTTCCGTGAAGAAATGCTGTATTGTTCGATGTTAAAATATGCAGCTTTTTCTGCAGAAAAACAATCCCGCTAAGAGTGTTTACTTTTTCGAGAAATCTTTGTGGAAGGACAATGTTTCGGTCGGCCGATTGTTCGGTCCAGTGTTTGCGAACGGAAATGTTTGGTGGTGTTCTGGGAACATTTAGGCTTGAGTTGCTGGTTTAGAGGGACATGCTTTTTTCAAGAGTTTGTTAAAATAAAAATTATGCATTTATCAGTTTAACAATCTAGTCGAAATTGAAATTGGCCAAAGCAACATTCACATTTAAAAAGTGACATATTGGAGACAGGCTTTAAATGTGTAATGCAGTTAAATTGACAGATTATGTTAAGTATTCAAACTTAATTTAATTGTGATTAAAATTTCAGCTTACCTAACTTTGCTTTTGGGTTTTTTTTCAAACATAATTGATTGAGTGACGAGCAATTTCGCTGCCGTTCAACTTCTGACGTGAAGTTCAACGACATGATAGTTTTCCAACGAGGGTTTTTTTTTTCAGGAATAATCCTCCCATTCGAGATTCCGTCCTTTGGCAGGTCGGTTGGAAGAATAGCACCGGTTCCATCCTCGGGTAACCAACTTTCGCACACAACATTCATCACAGATGGTTGATGCAATTTCCACGTCAGAATGCAAACACTTTTCCCCTTCACCCACTTTTCCCTCGATTTTTCCCCTTATTTTGAAAGAAAGCTTGTTTCCAAAAGGGTGCAGTTCGTCTTTCTCGGAGAACTTTGCACACAACTCTATACACTTTTGATTCTTTGTCGGAATCCATTTTGGGTGTGCGATCGAAAAGAAGCAGCAACGGTACAGAATAATGCATTTCAATGCGAATTTCCCCGTTTGACACCCGGCACTCACTCCTCCTCCTCCTTTCTGTTTTGGTGGTGGCTCTTGGAAAATTGAATGTCATTTCATGCCAGATTGAATTTATTTGTGATTGAAGCGGAACGTGCGGCGTAGAGAAATTATTTGGAGGAAAACACTATTGCTCCCACCCTGCTTCGGAGGAAAAAGCTCATTTTGAATTCATCGAACGATCCACGCGCTGTTTCGAGGATAATTTCTAGCCAGCGAGTTCGATGAAACTTTTGTGAACGTGTGTGGGTGTGTGGGGTGTACTAGTGTACACGTGCAAGACTAATGTGCAGACTCGTTAGCTCGTGGATTTGATGAGGGCAGAGATGGAAATCATTTGGGGATCATCAGGTTAATGAATTTATTTGAAGAATTTGGTGAAAACATGGATTTTTTAAACTGATTCCTGATTTTCTTGATTGTTACGTTTTAGATATGGATAGCCAAATTACTGTTAAATTCCATTAAAATAGCTTCAAAACAGATAACATAGTTTGATAGCATTGCCACCTTCAACATAAATTTGATTTTTCATTATATCAAATACCTGACAATAAAAGTGTCTGATAATGAGCAATCTGGAATATTTATCTTCATTCAGTAAAATTACAACTATATCGTTAGTTAAAAAGAGAAACATTAAAAAAAATATAGCTACGTTTCCATTCTAAAAAAATAACGAAAATAATTTAATGAGTGGTAAAATAAAACAGTTTATTGGGTTTATCAAAACCAAAATGTTATGATTTTTTTTTGTTTCGAGCATTGGTAGAAGTTACCAAAGAGTTTACTTTCTTGTTAAACGGAAACCTCAATTTCGTTTTAAACATGTTGCTTCATTCATACATTTTCAGAACATTCTACAAAAAAAAAACTGAAAAGTTCAATTTTGAAATAATAAAAACTATATTTTCTTTTGGAAGTCAGTTTTACCACAACTGAAGAATGTTTATGCTCAATCTCTCGGGGCTTCAAATAAGTATACCGTGCAGTTTCGATTTCGTATATCGTCAAATTTTAAACAAATACGGAGGAGCAATTCTCCAAAGAATCAGCATTTTTTGGAAACTATATTTTAGTTTCGTTTTTTTATTTGGGTGAAACTTTGTGTGTACTGCTTTCTATGATCAAAGTAGTCTTTATGGGTCATGAGTTTACCCATACAAGTCTCCAAACAATTTTGGCAGCTGTTCATACAAAAATGGTACGTAAATGTTCAAAAATCTATAACTTTTGAAAATGTTTTATGAAGGATAACAAGTTTAAAGTATTGACGAGAACTAATCAGAAAAAAGTATCTCGGAAAAAATGTTATTACCGATTTTTAAATAAACTTTTTTTTCACAAAACTTTAGCTTCTCAAAATCCGTTTTGTTTTTTTTTTTAATTGTTTGATATGTTCAAGGGGACAAAAAACCGCAAATTTTGAGCCATGAGAAAGTATTGGGAAAAAATTGCAGTCGAATCATGATTTAAAAAACACAGCAAAAAATCCGATGGTAAAATTGCATGCAAAAGCATGCACATCACCTTCGTCAAAATAAACACTTTATATTACACACTGCATGTACAATTTTTGCAAACACAAAAAAATAGTTGCAACCGACGGGATTCAAACCCAGCACCAACAATGAGGACTGGCGCCTTAGCCCACTCGGCCATCAGACCGATGAAAAGTTGGAAGGATAAACGCATATATCAGCTTGACATTTCTGTCAAGTAGGTTTCCCATACTGATGGGCTACATAATTCAGGGTGTATAATCACATAAAATTGCATAAAATAATGCAATATTTATTTTACACCCAGGCCTTTTACACGCAGCTGGATTACTACTTTTTTAGCTGTGAAGTGTGTTTTTTGTTAGAAATATAAATTTTAGTCTATTAAGTTTTTGACGTCAGTTTTAAATGCAAAATCAAGCTTGCAATTGAACAGTATTTTAAAGATTTTTTGATAAAATGCACCGTTTTCAAGATATAAACACGTAAAGCTTAACTTTTTAAAAAGTGTCCATGATTGTTCATTTCTATAAATATTTTGTTCGAGAAGTTCAGAAAATTTCTACTCAAATTGCATGAGAAAAATTATTGACCTGTATGGACAGACTAATAAACAAGAACAAGAATAAACAAGAAAATTGAAGTTTTTAAGTCTCATCCAAATAGCTTTTTAGTCTCTGGTGCCAATATCTCAGTAATTTATGGTCCTATTTTCAATGTTAAAACATGAATAATTTGGGAAATTTTCTTATTTATACGATTTTTTTATTTTAAAATCAACTCTAACATTTAAAAAGAATGCAATTTTGAATATTCAACTTTTTTGAAATGTTTTTTTAGATTCCATAATGCTACAAAAAAACGAAGAGATCATTTTTTTTACAAATCGATGCCCATGGGCTCTCTTTTTCTATCTAGATAGCAATTCCAGCAAGCTTAGTACAAAAGAGCTTACCGGCATCGAAATGTTTCATTTTTAAACATTGGAAATAGGACCATCACTTTCAGAAATATTGGTGCTAGAAAAAAGGACCTGTTTCGATAAGAATTTAAAAATTTAAATTTTCTCGTTTTTTTTTCCTTTAATCCGCTACCAGAGGTTTAATCTTCAATGTCGCTTCGGCAACTTTATTGGAAATTTTCAGAACATTTCGAAAAAAAATTCAGGAATGGTCAATCAGCCTCATCCTCGTCAACACCAACAGCTTTGCCGAAGACAGTAAGTCGATCAAAAAATTGAGGTCTTCCCGGATTTTCCCAAATATTAAAACCCTTTTTAAAAAGCCTTTAGGGTAAAGTTTCACGAAATTTACGTCAAGTACTATCCGATGCAAAATTGATTTTAAATCTTATAATCATTCGAAAATATTCTCAATCTTACATATTTTTTTAAAAAAAATCAGCCCGAAAGATGGCAGTTTTTGTCATCTCAAACATATCCAAATTAGAAATTTTGTTGAATTGAAAATTGAAATTGAACTACGCGAACAAAATTTCTAATTTGGATATGTTTAAGATGACAAAAATTGCCATCTCGAGCTGATTTTTGAAAAAAAAAAATAATTTAAAAATGAGCATATTTTCGATTGTATTTAAGATGTAAAATCAATATTGCAATCGAATAGTACTTCACATAAAATTCGTGAAACTTTACCCTAAAGGGTAATTTTGGTCCTTAATCCTGAATCCAAGGTCCATTTTTTGATATCTTGTGATGGTCAGGCAGTAAGACCCCTTTTATTCTTGTGGATTTTTACTAAAACAAGTTTTTCAGTGATTTGTAGCTCAAAACTCAAAAATCGGTAAAAAACGTTTTTTCATAAAAAAAAATGTTTTAAAATCGTTGCCATTTTTCATTACTCAACTGTCAAAAATCGAGAGACATGTCATTTTATGGGAAATCGAATGTGAAATTATCTGCAATAACCCGGAGTGGTATTTTCTTCATTATGAACAAAAAAATCATTTTAAAATTACGGGTTTTTTTGTAACTTTTAGGAAGCTCCAATATTCTGCAAAATTGTAGAGCAGACAAAACCCAAAATGTTGATATAGAAGCATAAGGGGTTTGCATGTATTCTTCACGAGTTTTAAAAAAAGATGTCTTTGACCATTTTTGACTAGTTTTTAAAAGTGTTTACCCCTAAACCTTAATCGTGTACTTTTGAAAGTTTTTTTTTTCGAAGAGTTCAGCCAATTTTGCATAAAAATAAACCTTCAAACTCTTGTTTTAGCTCGTAAATTGCTTGAATTTGGTTTTAAGGTGATTGGGGAGCTTGAAAATATGGTATTTTGAGATTGTAAGTAAATACTTTACTTGCGTCAAAGTGGAGTTTATACAGTTTCATAAGCCTTACCTACTTATTAAAATCCAATCACAACATCCATTTTGCCATGGAATTAAGTTTTAAAGTTATCCCACTTGTATACTAGGCCGGAGAATGTGTCTTATTTTACAATTCAAATTAAGTGTTCTAGTCAAAGTTAGTTTACTCCTTCCCGCCAAGAGCAAATTCGAGATTTTTTTTCGTTTTACATTATTTCTAGTGGTGCCCTGGAGTTTTAGTTTAAGAGCATCATTAGGGCAAAATAAGTGCCTGTTGAGAAGAAATAAATAAATAAATAAATAAATTTAATCCATAAAAAATTACTAAACTTCTTGATAATTGCTTGAAAAAAAAAAACAAATAACATTTTCTTTAAGAAAGCATACCTAGGAAAACATCAAAATTCTCACATCCCTGACCGATACCCTCCGAAACGCGATAATGACGTTTCTTCGAACAGCTGCTTTATTTGCCAAAACTAGGCACAAACCACCGAACTTTCCGCCAACCAGCAGCATCCACTTGGCTCACCGCCTACAGTCACATATATGCATAATTTGAACTTCAAGTCTGCAAGCAGCTAGATGTGGGAATTCGCCAAGTTAGAATGCTCTCATAGTTGGCTTTGCTGGCAGCAAATTAGACAAGAACCGATGCGTATTGCATAATCACATAATAAATTATGAAAATTTCTCATTTCTTATCGCCAAAGCTGTATCTCGGTAGTTTTGCTGGTACCGTTCGAACCGGGCGGGAAAATTCTCTCTAAATGTGCGCCCCAACTTTGGTGGCTTGTGCCACGTGCACTAGGGTGCCCGAAATAAATGGCCAAATGTTTTCGAACTTTGCCTCAAAAGTTGATTGCTGACATTGGGGTATTCTAGCTAGAAATAGGCATTTTAGAGAATAGGAGAAAATAGGTAAATATTAATCGATTGGTTCTTGAAGAGTTGAAGTCGGTAAGACATGCTTCAAGTCTAAACATCACAAGTAATGCTAGATTCATAAAAAAATCAATGATTGTTGAGCCGCCATTTCTTCTTGGCACTCTATTGTGCACGGAAAATATTTGCAAAATTGTTTGTTTAGGAAAATAACTTCAAAAATATAACTTGAATACAAAAAGTTATACCAATAAGTGATGCAACGAACAGTAAATGTTTGAATTTGCACGATGCAACCATGTTGATGTTGAGTGTTCAAATTCGTATAATATGAACTCACAAATCGAGTAGACTTCTTTTGTTTATCCTGATCCGTTGAAATCACAACGCTGTTTGTTGGGGGAAAATTTACCATCGTTTTGATGCGTTTCCGCAACTCGTAGGTTTAGTTATGAATTTTACCGTTTATATTTGAGCGTTAGTGAATCGTGTTTGTTGATTTAATTTGTCGATGTTGTTTTAACGTTTTGACTATTGCATTTCTATTATGACTTTCAGTTTGTTTTTAATGTTTAAACTTCATGGTTCAAAGCTCAAATATTTTCTCTTAGATAATAGATAATACTGTTAAACCATTTTGCTCAATTTTGCAATAATTATATTAGTTATAGACGTCTGAAAATGTTTTCCCAGTGTCAACCCTTATCGTGCCTCCTGCTTTTTTCCGAACGACAAAGAACCTTGCCGGCAGCCACCTTATGGTTCGTGGCCTCCGTTACAGAATCCGGCCGGCATCGTTGGACGACAGAAAACAGTCTTCTCTCTCATCCAGCCAGCCAGCAGATAACTCGTTTATGATTCACATGCACTCTGCCTGGGCCACTATCTCATGCGCCATTTTATTCGCATTTTAATGATGGCGTTTTTAGTGTTCTAATGTATGCACATAATACAGCACTGAGCGGGAAAATTTATGGGAACCACTTTCAGCACTTTCCCGCTCAAGTATCATGGTGGGGGTGAATTGAAATGAGGATAGAAAAAACGGCTCTCTATTTTATTAATTAGCTTCAGCGTGCAGGATTTGGATCAGTGCACTTAGCCAGAAAGTACATAAAAGTGGTTCTGGTTCAGAAAGCTTGGTTGATGGTTTCATTGAGTTCTCAGTTCGTTTTTGAAAATGGACGTTTTAGCAAATTGTTCGTTGCTAAAGTATTGTGCTGACCATGTGCTTAACGTGAAGACTTCCATCATTGTCATGATTTTTCGTTCAAAGATATAAATTTTGCGTCACTTTCAATATTTTAACAAAATTCCATCAACAAGTTGTTTAGAATAGTGCCCTACACATGCTGATTCCTTTTGGTAACGATTATCCCATTCCTTGTAAAGTTATGGAAATCGTCATTATTCAATGATTGTCAACTAGGACGTCAATGACTGTGCCACAAAATTATATAAATTTTGAAGCACAATTGATTTAGATCAAAAATTCCTTCAGTGGCTTCAAGATGGCAACAACCGGCACATGCTGATTCATTTTGGTGCTGAAATTCGTTAAATTGAATTTAATACAGAATATTTTATAGTGATGATCAAATTTCTTCGAAAATGATCAACGGCTTCACCTTAAACCATAACTGGAATTGCAAGTCGTTGCGTCCCAAAAATTTAGGATGGCAAATTTAACTGATATTTTACTGTTTTCTGTTTCCTTTTACAACCAACTTGTTTGCAAACATTGAAATAAATGCGTTATTCATAGCTGAAAGGATACCGCAAAACATTGTACTGTATCTTCAAAACTAATATTGGAAAAACTGAATAAATAAAGTGAATAGAAAATTGAAATTGAGATCAGCTATTTCTGAAGACATTTTCTGGGACATATTGGCTACTATGAGACCACAACCCCAAACTCCTGGATCTTTCTCAAATCCTAACCGATTTAGAAAGCTCCTAAAAAAAGGAATTATTGTATGTGATTTCCCACTTTTTCAGGAGAAATCTTTATTTACTACCACTCATCACGCAAAGGAACAAACTTAGATTTTTTTTAAATGAGGCCCATTTCATAAATTACGTTGCAATTTTCCGTGAATTTTTGGTCCCCCTGAGCCGGAAATGGATCTTAGTTTATATTTTTTTTGATATGGTTTAAACTTGACCAAAGAAGCCATTTTGCGTCATTTGTTCACTCATACAAGGCTCCATACAATTTTGGCAGCTTTCCATACAAAAAAGGTAGGAAATTTTTCGAAAATCTAAACCTTTTGAAGGAATTTTCTGATTTATTTGGTGTCTGCGGCAAAGTTTTATTTTAGGTATTTAGCAGGACTAAAATTTTTATATGTTTTAGAGGATAAAAGAAACAGCTTTGGAGCCATATAGATGTTTGGACAAATATTTCGCCGCCTAGTTATAACTTTCTGAAAAATATAGTATTTTTTGGAAAACAAATAAAATTTGGTCAACATTCTTTTTGACTTCAGATTTTATTTTAAAATAACTTTTGAAATCGAAATTTGTTTTACGGATTTTTTGATAAAGTGCACCGTTTTCAAGATAAAGCCACTTAAAGTTTCCTGAAAAGTTCACGTGCTTCGATTTTTTTTTAAATACCGAGCTACCAATAACTCAGCAAATAATGGTCCAACTTTCAATGTTGAAATGTTTCATTTTGTGACATTTGATGATCCCTTCGAAAAAAAGTGAATTTCTGATTTAAGACTAACATTTCAATAGGGCCAACCATGAAATATTTTGCCTAATATTTCAGAAATGGACAATCATGGAAACTATTTTAAAAAATTTAAAAACGGGTAGTTTGCAAAATTGATTTTGCATTAAAAAATGATATAAATTGTAATTGCTCAATTTTCTATTTTCTACAAATCATAAATCGGCGACAACATTTTTGTTCATGCTTCTCTATGGTTCCAAGCCTGCGGTACTTTTTTTTCTTAACAATTAGGCCGTTGCAAATATTTTTCAAAGTTTATGTCGCCCCCCCCCCTTCAGAGTTGGCCTGAATAATCAGAGGGCAAAAATTTTTTTTTTCCTAAAAAAAAATAAAATTTTAATGAAAATTTAAGTTTAATCATTTGAAAATCAGTTAAAATGCATTTTCCCGCGTTTATAATCATATTCAGCATGTTTGAACTCCTTTGAAATTTTAAATTTTCATGAAATACCAATGTATAGTCCCACGAAAAGTTTTTTTTTGCGAACAAAAAAATTCCGTCAATACCTCGATATTTTCAAAATTAAAGATTAGAAAGCAACTGTACGCCTGTAAAATGCATTTTTAAACAATCTTAGCATTCAAATGTTGAAACCTCGGCTTGTAATTTAAATTTTAATATATTTTTTTTAATTTACCAGTAACCATTCGGCCACGCACTGCCACGGAGAGCCGAGGGACATAAACTTCAAAAAATATTTGCAACGGCCTTAATTCTGGTAAACAAATGTTTACCAGATTGTGTATTGACATTTTTAAATTGATTATGCTAGTTGTAAAGTTTATGTATAATAAAATCAACAAAAATTTAAAACTTATATTTATGTAAAATAAAATGTCGAAAAAAACGAATTTCGGTAATGAAGATCATTATTGTTTTCGTACAACCGAAAGGAGTATGGGCAAATTTGTATGGGAGCTGGTCAAGGATGTACACGAACGGGAGAAACTTTATTCGAAAGATCTCGCCGAGACATGAAAAAATGTCTTCTGGACGAACTCTCTAAACCCCGGGGTTCAAAAGTTACAAGTTGTTGAAGTTTGAGTATTTTGGGTTAAAATGTACAAAAAATTATTTTTGCTATTTCTAAAATCACTGATAACATCCTTATTTTATTATGGATTTCGATCATCTTGACTTCATTCGACGCGTATCAGCAAAAACTATAAGTTCTGATATGTTTTAGCATGATTGAAATATGACTTCTCTTGTCTTTCTACGTTTGAACCGTTTAACATGAGACTTACCATAGAAACAAGTCGAAACTTGAAGATTCTGAAAACGGATCCTACCCAGACTGCTTCAGTTAGTATGGAAGGCTACAGTGCATTGTTGTAACAACTTATTGAGATGTTCTGGGTCATCCAAGAATTCCTTGAAGTTAAGACCGGTGGGTCTACCGCCGTAACAAGCAAGAGGTCAGTGATTTTTTACCACTAATTATAACCGCATAGCTTCAGGTAGTATGGTAGACTACTTTGTTAATGTTTTGAAATGTCCTGGGTCATCTTAGGACTCCCTGTAGTTAAGATCTGTGGGTCTTTTTAACCCAAAATACTCAAACTTCAACAACATGTAACTTTTGAACCCCGGGGCTTAGAGAGTTCGTCCAGAAGACTTTTTTTTCATGTCTTGGCGAGATCTTTTGAATAAAGTTTCTCCCGTTTGTGTACATCCTTGGACCAAATCCGCCCATTCACCTTTTGTTCATTTTGACAGCTGGTTTACCGATCTAAACTTTTCTGATTTTTCAACTACCGAATTTGGTTAAAAAAATCTTAGTGTGTAGCTATTCAATACAATAATAGTTATGACCAAGAAGGCAAACCTAATTTCTTTTTCATTAAATT
Organism: Culex pipiens pallens; assembly: GCF_016801865.2. Classification (NCBI taxonomy): domain Eukaryota; kingdom Metazoa; phylum Arthropoda; class Insecta; order Diptera; family Culicidae; genus Culex; species Culex pipiens. The sequence continues at coordinate 43,056,123 of NC_068938.1, forward strand.
AACTCATCAAAGTTTCGCGTTACACTTATAAGAAGTAATCAGAAAGCATTTAAGTAGACAAACAAAATGAATCATTTGGGTGATTCAGACACCTCTATATATTTTGTTTTAACATTTGCCTAATGCCGGATTAAAGTGTTAAACATAATTCAATCATTCGATTTATTGAATTTGTAATTTTAGAAATTTATTCATTTTTAATCTATATTTAAGGAATAATGTTATATAAAAATCTTGTTAAAAACAAATTGTTGCGAAAATTCTATGAGCAAATTACAAGCAAACAAAATTGTAAAGTACAATCAAGTTCAAAGAAAAAAATATGCTCACATAATCAAATGATCAGTCAATCCTTCAAAGTGTGTCTAGATTGCCCCCCGAAAATATTCCACAAAATATAAAAAGATACTGATGAATCTATGAGTTATTCTCTGCCAACTTACACAAAATCGGGAAAAGTTTCCCCGACCTTTCTTCGATCTGCATGAAACTTTGTTCTATGAGGTGATTTTGTCCTTGATCAGGAATCCGAGGCTCTTTTTTGATACAGTGAAACCTCTTTTTACGCGGTGCGTTACTTTTTTTCTAATTTGTCGATTTTCTGGAACGACGGAACATTTTTGTAATGTTTTTAAAGCAATTTGTAGATTTTGTTCAGATCTACAAAATGGTTTTTGAAGCTTGCAAAAATATTGTATGGTTTAAGAGAAATCTACGAAACAAAAAGCGTAACGCCACCGCGTAAAAAGAGGTTTCTCTGTATCTCTTGAAACATTCGAAAATGTTGCGTTTTTCAATAATATGCAGCCTAAACATAAGGGGTTTGCTTGTAACCATAACGAGTTATCGCCATTTTAAAAACTAACTTAATCCACCTATGTGGTTGATGCCTTCCTCACTTTTTACCAACAATGGGTAATATGAGTGGTTTAGACACATATTTCAGCTATTTTTTTTAGGTCCAGAAAAATAAGTACACAGATATAACTTAAGTGGTCAGAACACGAGACAGGGTTGTCAGATCATCAATTTTATGGACTCGTTAGAAAGGATTTTCGATTACCTAACCAACAATGGGTTGGATGATGGATCCGGACATCGTTTACATGCATTTAAGTGAGACCCGGCTTCAAAAAAGTACATAAATATCACTTAAGTGGTCATAACTCGAGACAGGGTTGCCAGATCTTCAATGTTGTGGACTCGTTGGAAAGGTCTCTCGATTACCTAACCAACGATGGGTCGGATGATGGATCCGGACATCGTTTACATGCATTTAAGTGAGATCCGGCTTCAAAAAAGTACATAAATATCACTTAAGTGGTCATAACTCGAGACAGGGTTGCCAGATCTTCAATGATGTGGACTCATTAGAAAGGTCTCTCGATTACCTAACCAACTATGGGTCGGATGATGGATCCGGACATCGTTTACATGCATTTAGGTGAGATCCGGCTTCAAAAAAGTACATAAATATCACTTAAGTGGTCATAACTCGAGACAGGGTTGCCAGATCTTCAATGTTGTGGACTCGTTGGAAAGGTCTCTCGATTACCTAACCAACGATGGGTTGGATGATGGATCCGGACATCGTTTACATGCATTTAGGTGAGATCCGGCTTCAAAAATAGTACATAAATATCACTTAAGTGGTCATAACTCGAGATAGGGTTGCCAGATCTTCAATGTTGTGGACTCGTTGGAAAGGTCTTTCGATTACCTAACCAACGATGGGTTGGATGATGGATCCGGACATCGTTTACATGCATATAAATGAGATCCGGCTAGAGCGTCCAATTTCCCGGGGTTACAAATTTCCCGGGAAACGGGAAATTTTTAACAAATTTCCCGGGAAATCCCGGGAATTCCCGGGAAATTTTAAATTTGTCGAAAATTGATCTTATCCTGCTTCTGATTGATATTTTGCTACAAAATTGTATAGAACAGAAACTTTAATCTTCAAAATGAGTGTGGGGGTCAATTAATGGCTTAAAAATCATACAACCTTATAAAAATATTGAAATTTTATAATTTTATATGCTATCTTTCAACTCCTACCAAATCAAAAAAAATCTATTGATTTTTTTTTTGTTGAGAAGTATTATTTTTTAAATCAAATTTTGAATCAGTGAGTAAAATCCAAGCTTCTCAACCATAAAATGCTTTTAAATTTGTCTCTGTTACCATTTCAAGAGACTATGTTTAAGAATAACGTTGACTCATAAAGCACAAAAAAAAATCATGTAGAAATTATGTTTTTCATGGCAAATAACTTGTTCTAGACCGTAATTTTATCAACAAAACTCATTTTAACGATTTCCAGGCAAAATTTTGACTTTTTATCAATTTCACTTAAAATTTATATGTATTATGTTAAACAGCTTATAAACTAAGTTATGTGAATTTACACATTGATTTTTTTCCTTCTTAAAAACTTATCAGCAACCTTAGTGATTGTGTAAAATTTGAACACTTTAAATCTGATTTTAACAACAAATACTTTGTACAAAGTCACCCCAAAATGCTAAATACAATTTTCAACGCCACTATTTTTCAAATACTATTGAAAAACATTTTTTCCAACAATAGTGCATGGACCTTGTGTGGCCTACCCCAGTACATGTTTTACAAAATAATAATCTTGAGACAAACCTTACCAGTTGGAAAAAAAAATATAAAAACAGAATGAAATCCTATCATTGTTACCCCGTTTTACAATAAATATTATCTGAAATACACCTGAAATGAACCTGATTTTTTCTTATTAGTTCAATATGCACAGTAGATTAAAATGAATAAAATTATGTTAGGTTCTCTCATTTTTTTTGTGTAAATTTTCAAAAAATTTGGACCAAAAAGTATGGAAAATGTGTACTTCCGCTTGAATTTCGGGAATTCCCGGGAAATTTACAAATTTCCCGGGAAACGGGAAATATTATTTTTCGGGAAATCCCGGGAATTCCCGGGAATTTTTTTCCCGGGACGGGAAATTGGACGCTCTAGATCCGGCTTCAAAAAAGTACATAAATATCACTTAAGTGGTCATAACTCGAGACAGGGTTGCCAGATCTTCAATGATGTGGACTCGTTGGAAAGGTCTCTCGATTACCTAACCAATGATTGGTCGGATGGTGGATCCGGACATCGTTTACATGCATTTAGGTGAGATCCGGCTTCAAAAAAGTACATAAATATCATTTAAGTGGTCATAACTCGAGACAGGGTTGCCAGATCTTCAATGATGTGGACTCGTTAGAAAGGTCTCTCGATAACCTAACCAACGATGGGTCGGATGATGGATCCGGACATCGTTTACATGCATTTAAGTGAGATCCGGCTTCAAAAAAGTACATAAATATCACTTAAGTGGTCATAACTCGAGACAGGGTTGCCAGATCTTCAATGATGTGGACTCGTTAGAAAGGTCTCTCGATTACCTAACCAACGATGGGTTGGATGATGGTTCCGGACATCGTTTACATGCATTTAAGTGAGATCCGTCTTCAAAAAGTACATAAATATCACTTAAGTGGTCATAACTCGAGATAGGGTTGCCAGATCTTCAATGTTGTGGACTCGTTGGAAAGGTTTTTCGATTACCTAACCAACAATGGGTCGGATGATGGATCCGGATATAGTTTACATGCATTTAAGTGAGATCCGGCTTCAAAAAAGTACATAAATATCACTTAAGTGGTCATAACTCGAGACAGGGTTGCCAGATCTTCAATGTTTTGTACTCATTGGAAAGGTCTCTCGATTACCTAACCAACAATGGGTCGTATGATGTATCCGGACATAGTTTACATACATTTAAGTGAGATCCGGCTTCAAAAAAGTACATAAATATCACTTAAGTGGTCATAACTTGAGACAGGGTTGCCAGATCTTCAATGTTTTAGAATCATTGGAAAGGTCTTTCGATTACCTAACCAACGATGGGTTGGATGATGGATCCGGACATAGTTTAAATGCATTTAAGTGAGATCCGGCATCAAAATTCCAGCACCCGATTCGCAACTTTGACACTTTTTTATACGTAACTTTTGAACTACTTATCGGATCTTCAAATAATTCAATAGTGCAGTATGGGGCACCAAACCGGACCGAATGCAACTTGTTTGACTCAAATCGGATCAGCCAGTGCCGAGAAAACTTGGCAAGAATTTTGAGCACCAAGGGGAATACGCACACACATACACACACACACACAGACATTTGTTCAGTTTTCGATTCTGAGTCGATAGGTATACATGAATATAGGTCTACGAGCTGTTTTTCAAAAGTTACTTTTTCGAGCAGGATTATAGCCTTACCTCAGTGAGGAAGGCAAAAAACTTTTCTCTCTTCTGGTTTGTTCAGAATTAATTCTTTTGATATTAAGTTCATTTCTCATATGAACACTCTCTCTTTTTTTTTAAAGAGGATAAAATTTGCTGTAGTCTGTAGTCGTCCTATTTGCCAAGCTGTCCTAATACACTACAATTTTGTTTAAATATAATGTATTTATATAAAACACTTTTATTAACCAGAGGTTTTGCAATTGGGTTCTTCAAATAAATTGTGCAAATTTTAAACCCCGTCTGTATCCCATCGGAAGTCAACGTTAAATCACATCCACTCGCCGTATTTACAAACATGTTTGTCTAGCCTTAGCTGTAAAGTCCCCCTCTCGCTCTTCAACATTTCCCGATATCGGTCATATGAGTGTGGTCCCGCAGCCCGGTCCAGCTGGGTTCCAGCAAACCCAACGCGAGCACCCTCCGGTCCATAAACACGCCCTTCAATCAGGGACCGATTGGCTTTTACGAGCAAATAAAATCCCCAGCCGAATCCTCATCAAATCTTCAAATCAATATACTCCGCCCCGTCCGGTTTGGGACGTCCCGAATCCGAGCTCCCATTCCAGGGTGGATTAGTCCCCCTGCCGCCGTCGGGGCCACTGCAGCAAGGCCCGGACTTTGTGGCCATGGCCATGGTCCAGCAGCAAAAACTCAAAACTAGAAGCGCGCAACACGTGGCCGCACTGAATCCACATCCGATTCGGAGCAAAAAGCATGCAGCTTGCCGAAAAACACATCAACCACTCTTCAAAGTCGCATTCTGGCAGGCACGAAACACCGGACCGGTACGGAATGTTGATGTCCTGGACCCAACCCTAGGCCAATGACGGTCAAATAGACCTTTTTTTTTGCTTTGCTTGCCCGAGTTGCTTTCATAAGACTGTGTGTGTTCGGTTTAATCTTGTGCATCACCTGGGGAGTTTCATCCACTTTTTCCGAAAACTTTCACACACTTATCATGATTCATGCTGGGGTCAGGGTGGTGTACGGCATCGCAAGAGTTAAGTCCTCAAAAAGCGTAAAATATAAAGAGGAGGGTTAGTTTTGGGGAACGATGTAGGGATGCTGGAAAATTGTCAGTGTATATTGATTACTGAATATTAATAAAGTTTAAACTAGAGCTTTCAGAATTTAAAGTTTTTCCTTTTTGGGTGTTTTTGAGACCGAATTAAGTCAGGGGTATTCGAAAACACAAATAAGCAAAAAATAAAAGTTTTGTTTATTGGACATTAAAAAAACTCTGTAAATTCGAAATGGCCTAAATTTTTAAGGTAAATTTTTAAAGTATTTTTTTTCGTAAACCCATTTTTTCAAACTAGATTGAATTGATAGAAGATCCATCGACCACTGTTTTTTTTGTAAATTGGACGTGGAATTGTGTGACATCAACTTTTTTTTGATAATATTTAATTTTGATTTATTGCACAATTCAAAAATTTACAAGTAATTTCCTTTAAGTTAAGCAATCGTGAATTATGCACTTTTGGTTTTTTTTATTTTTTGTACATTTAAATCAATATCAAAGGTGATGACTTGCATCAAGGCCATAATTTAACATACAAGGACATACATTTTACGTTTCTGTCAATATTTTGAAAAAAATCTTCAAGTAGTTCACTTTACACGTGTTGATACATTTTAATAAAGTCCTTTTTTTTTAAAGTTATGACAAATTCAATGTTATCCCTTTATGAAATGTTAGTCTTGATTAGAAAAATCAAAATATTGTTTTCGTAAAGATCGGAAAATTTCGCAAATGTTTCATTTTTCAACATTGAAAATGGGACCATTAGTTGCTAAAATATCGACATTAGAAAATAGAGGGTTGCTTGGGTGAGACTTAGAAAACACCAATTTTCCTGTTTCTTTTTCATTTAGCCGCTGTATCTCAGCAACCAGAGTTTCAATCTTCAATATCTCTCAGACAATTATGTAGCAAATTTTCCGAACTTTTAAAATAAAATAAAAACTTAAAAAAAAAAAACTGCTAATAATGGTGGCTATAAAAGCTTAAAGTACTTTTCGATTGCAAATTCAATTTTACAAAAAAAAAAAAACAATTAGATCAAAAAAATTATGTATGAAACTTTGATTTTTTTCAAAAAATCACTATTTTTCAAAAAAATCATACCTTATAACTATAAAAAAATCTCGAAAATAAAAAAAAGCAGATTTTGGTAACTGACTTTTTGTCAAAAAAAGTTAATGAAAAAATCGGCATTTTTTTCGTGTGCTTATTTTTTTCTGAATGTTCCTCCGAAATACCTAGAACTTTGCCAAAGACACCAAATTGATCAGAAAATTCATTCAGCAGTTACAGATTTTCGAATATTTCAAGCAAAACAATGTAAATGGGCCAATGTCGAAGTGTAAACAAAGGTTCTATCCTGCTCGTTCCTAATGTAAACATCAACTGACGTGAGCAGGATAGACTCCTTGTTTACACTTCGACATTGGCCCATTTATATTGTTTTGCTCGATTTACGCACCATTTTTGTATGGACAGTAGGGTGGTCCAAATCTGGACTTTTATGGGGCTACCCCCTGAAATCAAAGATTGACCCATCACTAGGCTAAATTCCAAATTTGAGCTCATTCTGACCACGGGAACCCCTCCCTCCAATCGCTTAAAGTTTGTATGGGAAAAATCGTCAAAATGTATGGAGAAAAGCAACTGTTTTACTTTTTTACCTGTGGAAGGCGCCATAATTATCCGATTCTTTCCATTTCTCAAATGTAGAACCTTCATTAAATTTAGAACAACTTTCCCGATGACACCATATTTTTAGGATTTTTTCCCGCGAAGTTATTAGCGCCCAAAACTGACCATTTTTGCGCGGCCAGCTGTAAGGGGCTACCTAACAACGATGTTTATTTCCAATTCGTACACGCACGTGCTCTCTCTCAGGTTCAAACTCTCTCACAAGCTTGCTCGCCTGCCTGCTTGCCTGTTTACCTACAAGCGCGCGCTGTTTCTCTGCTTGGACTTTTGTCGTCGTCGTCGTTTTCGTTTGCTATCCGCTGCGCTGCGTTCTTGACATGTTTATTATGATGTTGAACTAAAATACCAGGTTTGTTTTGAGATATAAAATTTAATGTAATATGTCATCAACAATAGATATCATATTATAAGAGCGTGTGAGAGAGAATACAAATTTGATGAATTAGTTCATCCATGAATCGTCATCTGTTCTGATCCAAACCTACACAGCAAAAAATCCGATGGTAAAATCGCATGCAAAAGCATGCACATCACCTTCGTCAAAATAAACGCTTAATATTACACACTGCATGTACATTTTTTGCAAACACAAAAAAAAGTTGCAACCGACGGGATTCAAACCCAGCACCATCAGTAAGGACTGGCGCCTTAGCCCACTCGGCCATCAGACCGATGAAAAGCTGAGAGGATAAACGCATATATGAGCTTGACATTTAAGTCAAGTAAGTTTCCCATACTGATCGGCTACATCAGGGGTGCCCAACCTTTTGGCCCTGCGGGCCAGATATGATTTTTCTGAAGTAGTGGCGGGCCGGAACTAATATTTGATAAAAGTTGAAAAAGTAAACACATTTTTTTCAATTTTCTTATGATTGTGTTCATTTAAAGTAAATACATAAAAGAACTAGTGTTGCAAATATGATTCATATATCTTGATTTTAAGAATGAAAAACAAATATAACACTCAAAAATATGTTTATTTGACTTATTTTAATTTTTGTTTGTTTAAAATTGTATAGATATTGTTTTTGACGATTGCAATTAAATACCTTGAAATTTTTTTTTATAAAAAAAAACATTCAAATTTCAATAATCGTTGCAATTTTTTGAAGTTTTTGATATTTTTTAAATATTTTTAAATTTTTGCAGCGATCTATTTTCAGTATGAATATTTTGATTTTTTAAGCTTTTTTTAAAAAAAAACTTTCTACTGAAAAGTTGTTCTGGAAAAATCCATTAGTTTTGCTAACTTATTTATTTAAAAAAAGAAAATAGAAAAATACTTCAATTTGAAGTAAACACAGTTAAAACTGAAAGAAATAACATTTAGTCTCTTTTTGTAAATTTTAAGACAACAATCCAAGTTTTTTCATAAATTTCACAATTTTACGAAATGGATAATTTTGTTTTCCTGCACAATTTTTCAGTTAAAAAATATCAATATAAAAATTATAAGAATTAAATTCAAACATGAATATATTAAAATGAATATGTTAAAATTTGATCTCATGCTTAATTTTTTTTAATTCAGACAATAAATTTATTTATTTAATACTTCATGAACAGCCTTAAGGGCCGATCATAGAAATATTTTGAAAGCCGTCGCGGGCCGGATAAAATGGCTGCACGGGCCGGATCCGGCCCACGGGCCGGACGTTGGGCAGGCCTGGGCTACATATTTCAGGGTGTAAAATCACATAAAATTGCATAAAATAATGCAATATTTATTTTACACCCAGGCCTTTTACACGCAGCTGGATTACTACTTTTTTAGCTGTGTAACTGCAAACGTTTTGGATTTTAATTTATCTGCTTTTGTTACAAGAAATACCATGCAGTTTTTTTTTTGATAAAAAGGGAAGGAATTTTCTTTAGATTTTTTTTTAAACTGAATCCAAATGAGTATCTTAAAGGAAGGCCGCAACTGCAAGATCTGAAGGTAGTTAACGATTGTGCAGAAAGAGATGTTTCCTGAATCGAAAAATTTACAGGTAAACTGACAAAAAATGATAAACAGTTGCAATATTTGTTGCAGGTGGTCTAGGAACACAGAAAGAAATTTCCAGAAAGAATAAAAAAATAATTTTAGAGAGTATGAATGAAAATTTGCAGCAATAATTGTAAAATTGCCTTGATTTGTTCTGATTTGTACTAAAGTATATTTTTGTTAAAGCAAACTACCTAAAGAAACAACATTTGTATTACCTGAAGGTTTTTTTTAAATAATTGAATCATTATCATGTTTCTTTAGCATATACGAAAAACTGCGTGTAATGCTTGGAAAAACAAACAAACCCTGTTCTTATGACATTTGCTGTAATTTTTTAATCGAGCCTAAGCTGTCTTTTCTTTAAACTATTTTTTTCAGCGCGGTTTTAATTTTTTATTTTTGACATAATTTAAGAATTTATATCCTGAATATATCTCAAAACAATCCTGCTATTTTAGTTGAAAATTATAATAAACATGCCAGAAACGCAGCGCAGCGGATAGCAAACGAAAACGACGACGACGACAAAAGTCCAAGCAGAGAAACAGCGCGCGCTTGTAGGTAAACAGGCAAGCAGGCAGGCGAGCAAGCTTGTGAGAGAGTTTGAACCTGAGAGAGAGCACGTGCGTGTACGAATTGGAAATAAACATCGTTGTTAGGTAGCCCCTTACAGCTGGCCGCGCAAAAATGGTCAGTTTTGGGCGCTAATAACTTCGCGGGAAAAAATCCTAAAAATATGGTGTCATCGGGAAAGTTGTTCTAAATTTAATGAAGGTTCTACATTTGAGAAATGGAAAGAATCGGATAATTATGGCGCCTTCCACAGGTAAAAAAGTAAAACAGTTGCTTTTCTCCATACATTTTGACGATTTTTCCCATACAAACTTTAAGCAATTGGAGGGAGGGGTTCCCGTGGTCAGAATGAGCTCAAATTTGGAATTTAGCCTAGTGATGGGTCAATCTTTGATTTCAGGGGGTAGCCCCAAAAAAGTCCGGATTTGGACCACCCTAATGGACAGCTGCTAAAACTGTATGGAGACTTGTATGGTTGAACCAATGACACAAAATAGCTTCTGTGGTCATAGGGAAGTCCCCCAAAAAGTTTGAGCCTAATCAAAAAATACATATAAAATCCATTTCTGGTTTTGTAGAGAATTGCTCATTTTTAAAATTGTATTTTATAGAACATTTCAATTTTATGTATCCTTTTTTGTTATTTATTGCCCTCCTTAAGTGAAGAGCTCAGAAAAAAGTTAAAATAAATTTTATTTGAAACTGAAATCATTCACGATTGTTAATGTTAACTTTCTTTGAATAAATGTGGACATGATTTTAATTTAATGTTATGAATAATTAAACTGAAGAGCAGTTCCACGCCAAACAGACCAAGTACTAAAAAGTTTGAAGAGGAGCTCTTCAAGTCAGCGGCATTTTAAAATTCTCATATCTAGAAGCTATTGCAAAGTATCAAAATGTGGTCATAGAAAATCTATACGAAGTTTGTCAAGTTTCCTGAAAAATAGACTGAAATATTAATACACGCTATTTCTATGAAATTTTTAACTAAAAGTAAAATTTAAAGGTGAGCCCACGATTGTCCGCTCTTTTTTTGAATTTAAGTTGTTTAAAAAAGTCTCCCGAAAATCCAGGATGGTATGTTGCTCCTCGAAATCTCGAATCTTCTCGAAAAATACAAAATCATTTATTAAAATCATAGTTTTGGAAAGTAAACATTTTAAGTAAATTTTTATTTTTTTTTCGATTTTGGATACCTTAAAATATTCAAAATCCGAGTGCTGAAAGCGGTTTTCCTGAGCGGTTTTATCATTACAGTCTCCATTCCATTGTTCTAAGTCCCATCTTTTGGAAGATATAGCTCCAGTGATTTTGAAAAATAAATATTGAAAACAGGGGATTTGGCAATTTTTTGATTTGTTTTGGTCATTATCATACAGGAGACTTGATTTTCCAGTCTTAACAAAAATAACGGAAAGCTCGTCCATTTTCTCATACCTTTGCCTTTAACTTAAAATCTGAAAATCTCAAAGAAAAAGCTTGTATTTTTATTGCAGGTTTTTTTTAGAAATCTCGTCAAATTTCATAAATTTCATAATAAAAAACTTGGATTTCGTATTTTAAACATATCTTTAACATCCCTACCAGCTCCCATAACATCAACAGACTCGTTCCGTCTGCTTGACGCTCATAGATGTGTTTTTTGAGCTACTCCAACCTGTTCCAGCCGTCCACAGCCCCCTGGAAAAAGGTCCTTGAGGAAGCCCCGGTAGCCTCGAGGAATGCTGGTGGAAAAAAAAACCGCTGGTCTGAAAACTAGCACCCCGATAATGGAGCACAAACAACCGGGCCCAGCCAGTTCGGACCAACAGGAAAAAAAAGTACTTGGGGCTTCAGGTATCGTTTATTTTTACGAGCCATAAAACTTTCCTTCCAAATGAGGAGACGATATTCGTAAAAGTTGGAAATAAAATAGCGCCAAGATAAAGAGGATCATTTACCTTCCCAGTTTTCCACCTCTCGCAAACTTCTCCTCAACTTTGGCAGACCCCTTGCCATTTTTTTCCATCGCGGTGTGCAATTGCTTGTGAGGGAGGGAGGATAAGGGGAAGAAAATTGTTTTATGCTACTACTGATACTACCCTGATAGTATTTGGGGTAACTTGGGTCATGAAGGAGATATTAGTATGGAATATTAGTACAGTCATAAAAAATCTTTCAAATTCTGTAAATTAATGTTACAAAAATGAAAAGCTGTCAAATTTTAACCCACTGACCCCTCTCAGAAAAGCTCCCTCATCATACCCGAAGCTATGCGTGCGGGCTTTTCTCTGTTTTGCTGAGGTTGTCAGAAAAAAAGAGCAAAACAGTGAAAAAACGAATGAAGATGAAAACAGCAAAACTGAAAGATGATCTCAAGTTGGCTTCCGTTTTCCGTCGCACTTGAATTAAAGTTTAAATTGAGTGGGATCATTCGGAGTCATTGTTTTTTTCTTTTGGGTAGTTTCTTTTTTTTCTCTCTTCCTCGCCGGATTTGAGGGGAGCTTTTCCGGCGGAAAGCAGCACTATACCGGCACGGTAAGAAGCGCAAGCAATCCTTGATGTTGATGGGAGGGATGAAAAATCGTTCTCCTTAAACTCGTTAACGAGGCGCATGTTTTCCCTGGAGGTAAACGTTATGAAGAACTACCTGGGCGTTTGTGCGTATGATTCTTTTCGAAACACTTTGAAGATTAAAACATTAAACCAATTTTGGAAGGAGATTAGGTCGTTTTGTAAATGCGGATTGGAAAATTTTGTGCAAGCTTTTAAATATCGATATTAAGTATATTGTAAATGGAAACTATGGATTATCGAAAGCAGTGTACAGTAGTAGAGATAAAATAAATTTTCAAATATTGTTTCTGGCTGATTTAATTGTTTAAGTTAACAAAACATTGCATTTATTGCAAATACTACAATTTTCTTCATATGAGATAAGATGCGTATTTTGTATAAAGCTGAGAGTTGATTGCCTAATCTTATCCAACAATCAAGCAATGAACTCGGTCGAAAGCTTCCTACAACCTGATCAAAGACTCCCACATTTATCATGTCTGTGCAAAATCCTCACTACCTTTCCCACGTTCACCGAGCTGACAGCTGCTTGAGTCGTACTTTATTCGACGCTTTGATTAATGTGTTATTATTCGATCTCTTCCAAGAACCAAAAAATCACCCTTTTCCATAGATTTATCCCACGCAAGCCAAGAAAATCTCGGTGCGTGTGGTTCGGCCCCAAACGATTTCCCACATTCAGTGAGTCGCTTTTCAGTTGAACTGATTTGTGATAAAGGCAAGCCAGTTCTTCACCTTGGCAACCCAACTCCCCCCAATCCGAAACATAGATAACTTCTTCGCATATATCAAACACGGTGACAACTCGGCTCATCCCCCCCCCCCTCCGTCTAAACTGCTTCCCAGTGACGAGGGGTGTAACGGTTATCGTCGTATCTTCCAACGTACGATTGCGTCTTGATTCTGGGCTATAGAAAGTCGCTCCCGTTGAAAAGGGTTTGTTGGAAAAGTGTGTAACCTCAACCGTCACAGGACCGCCGGTCGATGGCTCGGGCGATACATCCGAGAAACTCTGGCAAATCGGTAAGCTGATTTTGGACTATTTTTTAAATTTTGATAGAAAATTAACAAGATTTAAAAGTCACCATTGAGAGATAACATTTTGGTGTCTTGGACGAAGTTTTTTTCAATGGTCTCTGGAACAATTTTACTGAAGTCAAAACAAAATTTTGTACAAAAAAAAATTCTATTTGACAACTAGGTAGATTATTCGCCAAATCCGTTAGTCAAAATATGGCACATGGCACAACTAAAAACATTTCCCTAAGACACCAAATCATATTATTGGAAAGTTATTGTTGGAAAGTTATCGGAAAGGCATTTACAAACACTCTAATAATATTAATATATTTTAAAAGTCTAATCTTTTTGTCTAAAGAGTTCTAAACAAACCCTAAATCTTTGCCCAAGATCGAGCCGAAAATTGTTATTGAAATTACCGATTTTAAATATTTGCATTTTTCTGCATGGCCAGCTGCAAAAAAAAAAACAGATAAAAAGTACTAGTAATAATACATAAAAAACTAACTGAATCCACCTACGTGGTAAATGCCTTCCTCACACTTTTCACATTGCAATAATTTAAGTTGAGATTAATGTTAAACAATAATTTGATTGTCAATGGACCTGAAATCTTTACAAAGATGAGTCGTATAATGAATTTGGTCTTTAAGGTCATCAGAATTATAACGATTCGGGTTCATTCAATGTTTCTAGCTAATTTGAAATGTCTTTCAATTACCTTGGTTCGAGTGATAGAATCGATTACCTTTTCGTAATAGAACATCAATATCACTTAAGTGGCCATAACATTAGATAGGGTGACCAGATCTTCAAAGTTTATAACTCATTGGATAGGTCAATCAATTACCTATTCAAATTATGTGTCACAAGATAGATCCGGACATCATTTTCATCAAGTTTACTGAGATCCGGCTTCAAAAAGGTACATAAATATTACTTAAGTGACCATAACTTTCGATAGGATGACCAGATCTTCAATGTTTATGACTCATTGCATAGGTCTTTCAATTATCTATTCAATGATATATAATATGATGGGGATGGCGTTAGATAGATCACTTTTGTGACATCCGGATATTTACGAAAACACATTTTATGCATAACTTGTTAACTACTTCCAGATCGCAAAATTAAGTGGCTAATGGATGTTCCGAAAAATGGTGATGTTTGAAGCTTTGGTGTTTTCAGAAGAGTTGTTACAAATGGAAAAGGGTAACTTTTGGTTTTTATAAATAAGGGTGGTTCACTATTAGAGTGATTTTGAAATCAAACTTTTCAGGAATATTTTTGGGATTTTTTTTATCTTCTAGAAAGTTTTAGAAAGGGCTCGTAAATCTAAGCAACTTTGTCGAAGACACCAAAATTTTATCTCGCAATCTACGCCTTCTACGACCAAATTTAGAGAAAGCATCTGAGCAAACCTTCCAAAATCAGTTTTTTGAACGTAGCAATTCAGAGTTAAGTTTGAGAGAAAAGTGATGTTGGAGGCACTTTTAGAGCTCTAAAAAACGAAGGAGCGGCCGTGGCTGACTGGTTGCGGTGTTCGCTTTGTAAGCGAATTGTCCTAGGTTCGATTCTCATCTGCTCCCAACGAGAAAGTATAGGAACATGAACGAAAAATCAAAGTCGCTCGAGTCGGGGTTCGATCCCCCGTCCTTTGGATTGGTAAGCAAAAATGCTAACCACTAGGCAATCAAGGCTTGGTAAGCTATGACTGGAATTAGGAATACTGTTACTGTCAAACTATATACGGGCTGGGTCCTTGTCCATTTGACAAGGGTTTGGAAGTTCTAAATAACGTTGGATGCAAAAGTTCTTCAGGGTGGGGCTTGTCGATAAAAGCTGAGGTACCTCGCGCTCGGCTAGCCAGCGTAGAAATGGGTTACAGCTATTTTAAGGTAAAAAAGATGCAAATTTAAAACTCAAATATCTCGAAATGGCGCAAGCCAAATTGTAAGCGCCAGGTTGCAATCAAAAGAGGAGACCTATCACTATAAATGCTGAAAAAAATTCAGAGGAAATTTCTTTAAAGCCGAGATTTTTTGGTTTGAAAATGTCTAATTTTCAAGGAAAAAGTGTATGGGTTCACCCTAACCAAATTCCAAAATTGTCCAACTATATGTTTTTCCATGTAATTTTGCCCACTGGATCTGAATCTGCCTTCAGAATTGAGCCAAGGTGTTAAAAAAAAGAAAAGATTTTTGATTATATTTTGGGTTTCTATGTAAAATTATCATAAAAACCCAAAATATGATCAATGCTGTTGCTGAAATATTATATAATAAAAAAATAAAGCCCATTTAATCAAGGATTACACATTAAAACAAGGTAATCTTGATGGTATAATATTAAACATCATAACCTCTGCTTGCTTGTAATTTTGATTAAATTTTTCTCAGTTGATTTTTTTATGAAACATAAACGGTTTTAATAAACCTAACAGTTTTTTGATTCTTAAGAGAACCGCTCCATTCAAAGAACTAAATTTCAAGTAAATGCTCTCCAAAAGGATAAGCAATTGACTTCCCCGAAATGTTATGTGCCGACTTGAGCTGTCAGATTTGGCTACGAGATGTCCTACTGGATCAGCCCCCTTTTCCCCGCCCTAAAGAAATGCTGGGTGCGGCGAGGTAAGGCGAGCTTTCCTAGAAAGTCGTAAATAATTCGTCTTAGAAAGTGCAGAAAGAGACAAATAATCAAGCCTGGCAGGTTTGAATTTGGGGACTCTTCGCCGGTACATTTTCCAGCAGGGTTTTGTTGGGCGGTGAAGAATCACGGAATGATTTATGCGATCAGGGTTTCGGGGCCTGTCGTCGAAGGAAGAAGGCGAGAGGAGGGGAATTCGTATGGCTTTTTTTTTATCGGGTACGCTGCAAAATGGATTAAAATCATCAATCACGACATATTAATTTTGTAAAGATTTTTTTGTGTGCTTCATGACGGATGGTTTTAACTTGAATGTAAATAATGTCGACATTATGTCAGACTCTTTTTGTTCTTTGCCAGGGTATTTAATATGGATTTTCAGTACATTACTGCAATTGAGAGTGATAAAAGGATTCCATTTGCAGATTGCAAAATCATAAAGCTTCACTGACGTTCATTCGACATTGTCCGGCGTCACAATGGAGCTTTTCTGCAGCTCTCTTTTCAATAAATGTGAAATTAATTGCTACGTGGAATGTGTTGATGTTTCCAGTCCGATGTTTTTTTACGGATTGTCTAGTCACAATAGGAATTTACATTTGATTGATGCACTCTACTCTGGACAGCACTCTGTGTTCGACAGATTTTGTAACTGTATGTCAAAAGCAGAAGTATTTTGTGATTTGAATTACGATTGCATATAAATATATTCTTGCATCCAGCTTTTTTTTAAACAAGTTTGCAAAATTTTAAAGCAAAAAAAAACATAAATAGAACATAGTATAAGGTTAAAAATGGACTGGTTACGCTTGACATACAATTTCTTTCATGCATCAGCTGGTACGCGTTCCAATCAATTAGTCACTCTTCACCAAACCAAACAACAACCTCAACCCTTTTTTTCTGCTTAAATTTTAACCTGTTTGACAAACAAACGACACCAAATCCCCCCGAGAGTGGCAATCCATTAATCAATGCAAGTTGTTTGTTTTAAAGTCCCATTTCGATTCGACGATTTTTGCATTTGAGTGAACTAATGCACCAAAAGCAAAGGGCAGATTTGTGCTAATATTTATGACCATCACTGCAACCCATTAAAGCGACCATTCATTCTGGAGTTGTTTGTTGAATCGACATGTCACCGGCAGAGTTCAATATCTGGTTGACGAAATGTATAAATAAATTTATAATAAATTCTGTAAAAAATGTTTACAAACTTAATCAGCTCATAAATAATTGCTTGTATAATAAATAGTTAGAGCAAAAAATATTTTCAATTTTTCAAAACATGGCAATTAAAACTAGCTGTGTGCACAACACTGATTGATGGTTTATTATTGCGTACATTTGTGAAATAGAAAACCGGTTTAATGGTACAGTCGTTTGGAAGCAATTGTTTTGTTGAGCTGCAATATATTGCCGTACCGGGAATCGGATTTGAATTAGTGTAGTTTATTGCTCCAGATGTGATTTATTTTTATGAAAGGACAAATCCCAGACACACACGCACGCAGAGAAACAACCAATTTGATTGCCATTGTTACTGCAGAAAAGAGGGAAAACTTTTGCTCAAACAAAACTTGTGCGTTAACGAAGAAGTGCCTCTCCCCTCCCCTCACCACCACCACCACCAAAATCATTATCAGCATCATCGCCGTCGCAAACAAACTCATAAAAGACAGAAACAAGAGAGAATGTCACACACACACGCACCCACTCACAATACATCAACAAAAAAAAGCTCAAAGGAGAAAAACAGGGGAAAATTAGCAAAATCTCGACAGCGAATGGAATAAACAAAAGCCGTCGGGATTAAACACGTTTTGTCGCGGCCGGGGCAGGTTCTGCAACCCTAACCTCGGCAAGATGACATTATGAGAAGGAGCCTTCTTTTTTTTGATGTTGTGCTGTTACGCCAGGCTTTTTAGTCTTTTGCGCAAAAACGGACCGACGTACATGTGACATGACTGCCAAGCCCCGTGCACACGTGCGTTGCGTGAGGGTGGTTGGATGGATTGGAAACACGAAAATATAACGACATCGACGATTAGTTAGTATTTACAGGGATTTTTTTTTCGAAAAATGTTTAGATTTTTTTAATTTTCAATATAGTTTCGAGGAAAATTCACCCGCGCAAAAAAAAAATTGAATTATTTTCAAAAAATTTCACGTCAATGCCTATAATTTTGGAACTGTGCAATTTATCAAAAAATGTTTGCAGTAAATTTCGATTGAAAATTTGATTTTTTCATCTGAAAATGGTTTTGAAATTAAGTCTTACATTTTTTTGATTTTTTCCAGAAATATTTTTTAAGTCATGTTTCCGGTACACATGAAAAACTTCAATATTTTGATGGAAATACAAGTGCAAAATTCAATTAAAAATGCATTTCCATTCGTTTAGGATAATTTTTAAGATCTTTGGGTTTATTCAAAAATCTTTAGAGTTATTGTAAATTTTCGATGTACAGTACCACAGAAACTTTTTTTTTCGATAAAATTTTTGTTTTCGTCAAATCTCAGCATCAGTGGTGCGCTGGAAGTGGGGACGCGATGTCGTGATTATTCAGGTTAATTTTTTTGTGTGCTTTTGTGTCGCTGTTCTTATGGGGTGAGTGATTGTGGTAATCGAATGAGAGTGGCATAATTGGCAAAGGGAGCGCGTTGTCGTAAAAAAATATTCGGAGTGAATTTTTTTTGTGGGCCTTTTGTTTCGTATTTTTGTCGTGAATTGTGTGTTGCGACGAGGCCACGCTCTTGCCTTACTGAAATATTTGCGTCTTGAGCGTCATTTTCGTTGGGTTATTCGTGTTTTATGTGCTTGTGTAATCTTAATTAACTGTTTTGTGATTTTATAGCCCTTTCTATATCAACGTTGATCGGAAGGCACGGCGTCGGGTAAATTGTTTTCCCAGTTTTATAATAAGGTTTTATTTTTTTACGGTGAAAAAGCCATTTATATATAATGATCGAAAGACGCGCTGACATTTTGCAACGTCGAGATAATAGTGGAGCAAAATAACTGTGTGTGAGTGATTTTGTGTGTTAACCAGAAAAAGTCGCCGACGGGTCTGTTATGAAAGTCCTCCCCATAGCATCGTAGCTCGGGAGGCATCGAAAAGCCAATACCTTATCCTACTAACCCAACAAAAAATTAATCACGTGATGTTTGAAGGAGATGCTTTGGATTCAACGGTCTCATGCGGTATCAACAGGTATATAGCGAAAAGCTGTATGCTTGATGAGTCTGCAACTTCAATTATCGGACTAACATTCCTCCCTTTCGTTGAATTTCAGGCTTCTTGGGAGGGCGCCGGTATTGACTAATAAAGTAGGGATCTTCAGAGGTTAAACAGTGAACGGATGGTTGGCTCCCACCGATCATTTTTGATTCATTGTTTAACTTCAGCTGATCTGTCAATAACGGAGTAGCAGCTCATTGGCAGTCAACCATGCTCATGCTCAAAATTTTTGTTTTCGTCAAATCTTACACTGAACTTAACTGAACAAGTGTATATTGCATTTTCAAACACTTTTTCATCTAAAAGTTGAGACTATGGCTTGTCATTTCATTTTTTTTGATTTTTTTGTCCCGCGACCAGAGCCGAGGGACAAAAACTAAAAAAAAAGCATTCCAGCTTTTGACATAAGAAATACATGGACAAAGTTTTATCCAAATAAAAATATCCAAATCCCAATATAAAAAATCCAAATCGAAAAAAAACTGCGATAAGATATTTTCACGATTTTCGACTTTCGTCGTTGAAAATTGAAACTGTTTTAAAATATTATTTTATTTCAAAATTAAGCCTTACACAGCAAAAAATCCGATAGTTAAATCGCATGCAAAAGCATGCACATCACCTTCTTCATAAAGGCACTTAATATTACAAGTTGCATGTACAATTTTTGTAAACACAAAGAAAGTATCAACCGTCGGGATTCAAACCCAGCACCAACAGTAAAGACTGGCGCCTTAGCCCGCTCGGACATCAGACCGATGAAGAATGGAGAGGATAAACGCATATGGGTCATTCCATCTGAAGTGTGCAAGAAAAAATGCAAATTTGAAAATTACCATCTCCGATTCTGCCCAAATTTGGCAGAGCTGTTGAGACTATCAAAACATGTAAAAATCCCGAATTTCATCCAAACAGACCACCCCCTCCATTTTTGTACCCTCCCAAAAAATCGACTTTTTGGCGATTTTTGATTGAAACCCCTATCTTCAAACGACGATAACTCAGGAACCACAAATCTTAGAGGGTCGGTCTTAGACTCAATTTTGAAGAAAATTTGACGTAGAATCCATTTCCGTGATCAAAATCATGAATAAAACATTTTTCTACCTGTATTGCGCGATTGAAAACTTCAAATGGCCGTATCTCAAAACAGTCCTATTTATTTTTTTAAATTTGACCTCACCATCGTATTCCCCGGCCAATTTTAAATAAGAATCACTTATCGACAGAAAGGAATATGTTTCGTTCCAGAGATATCGAATTTTAAAGTTTTAAGTATTTGAGATTACCTAAATTAGCTTTATTCGCCGCATCTGCTAGAAGCACTCGGGTGCGCTGATCAATAGCTGCTACCTGTTTATTTATTGAAATAAGATTTCATCCCAAATAATCATTAGCAAATTAGCTCACAGGACAGAGCAAGAACGACACGCAATCACGGGGTTGGGCACATGGTTGATCCGTAGGGAATACGGAGCGACTACCGTAAATATTGGTAAATACGTATTTACGGCATGCACGAGAATTTGAACGAAATTTTGATCAGTGTGGAATGTGACGTTTCTACACATCAGCAGCAAATGTCACAACCAAAACAGAAACAACGTGAGTCGGTTAAGGCTGTAACGTACGGATTGGAGGAGGACGCGACTGCGCTGGCCGAAACAATCTCCGCAGGTTCAAGTGGATGCCAAGTTCCTCCACCCACCGGTTTCGATCTAGCAGTCCGAAAGCAACTGACCGCTGTTGACGGATTTGAAGGGATTCTTCAAGGGAACCATGATTCCGCGCGGAGCTGCTACCGTTCACAAGGCGCTGGCCGCAACGGATACCATCGTCGAAGCTGCCGACGAAGGCGGTTGGGATGCGTGTCGACGAATTGTTCGAGAACGCCTAGGACGATGACGATCCGTAGGCTGTGGAGTCGCCGGATGGGATGTTGGAGACGAAGACCTGGAACTGCCCGAGGAATTGGTGGCAAAGATTTCCACCAGCACCGCCGGTGACAAAGGCTTCTACGCCGTACCTCCGAGAGGACTTCCACCGCCCCACATGTGATCGATCAACTCCCAACTCGCCGGACATGATGTCCGTTCAGGATCGTTCCTCTTACAGCCCATCCCCATCGAAACTGGAAGGAACTAAATGTCCAACCAACGAAAATCACCAGTACATACTTCTCTGCACGCCCTGCTCGTTGTCGAATCCCGCCAAAAAATTGCCGAAGCCCAACAACTCCTAACCATTTGTCGCGAATACGTCGTCAGTCTACACACCCTCGGCGAACAGAAGCGATTCTGCGAGCTGGCCGCCTACTTCACCCAGGTCAACCTCCAACCTCTTTTCAAGTTTAAAAACTACAAAACCTCAGACTCCTTCGCACGACGCCTCCTCGAACTAAGACCCCGTCTCGAAGTGGTCCGCAATATCCTCCAAGCGTGCGAGATGAACGAGTCCGACGAACACACGCTCTGTGCCGTCCCGTACCGCGACATACCCACAAAAAAGTTCTCGCTTCGTTTCGCGTCCTACCTGCCACCGTACTAGGGCGTCACCTGTGCCGTTTGAAGTCGGTATTGAAGGCCCAGTTTTGCAGCGCTCTTGGGGAAGCCCTATCAAAGTTGTTCAAGAAGCGGAAAAGAGACTAGCCGCACGCCTAGAAAGATCGGATGCAAACCAATGCGCAAACCGTTCCCAATCAGTAGTCATCCTGGACCAATCACCGTTCCGGGTCATAACCCATTTCCTCAAGAGTTCTTCGTGCTCAGCGCGAAGACGCAGTCAAAATAGCCAACCGCCACCAATTTTTTTTTATTATTTTGAAAAATTATAAGAAATGATTCATTTTTTTCTACAAAATTATCACAATCATTAATTCCTTCTCCGCAGCTCGCAAAAGAGCAAATATGCTGTGGTAATCGTTGAAGCGGTAGACCTGAAAGTCCACCTCCACCTGTTACAGGTAGCCGTACACGATCTCATTGCACATGCTGCACCGGAAACATTCCGAATGGTACGACTTGCCCTCAAGTTTGCCCTTTGCCTGCAGGATCATTTTCATGATGAGGTGGCCACAGATTGCATACTTTTCCTCAGGCTGCTAGAATCTCGAGTACAAAACAGTCCTGTAGAAGGCCTTTCCACGAAGCGCTCGCCCGGAGGAGCAGTTAGTCTTCATGGCAGGCCGCTCCAGCACCGCTGGCGACTCATCTCCTCGATCTTCCGCACGGCCTCCTTCGATCCGGTTGGGCGTGGTGTTGGCACATTGCACGGCGGCAAGTTCTTGGTTGAACGCTTGCCGGAAGCGCAACTGCGACAGCGTTGATGAAACGGCAGACGGGAAGTTTCCACCACCATCCCGGAAAGTGAGTGGCGGGGTGGCATTTGCGTCGGTGGGAGTCGTATCCAAAGTGGCCATCGGATTGGCAGAACTGCTGCTGCTGTGAAAAAGTTGGAGTTTGGCGTGGTGGCAGTACGAACACTGAGGATTCTTGCTGGTGCTGCAGGTGCTCCGACGGTCAGCACACGTAGTTGGATTTGTTGATGCCCTCGCCGGAGGTTTGATTAAGCGAGCTGGACCTGGAGATTGAGCTGTTGCGTGACGGCGAATTGGTTGATGTTGTTTGCTCGAGCTAGTTGGCGGTTTTCGGAAGACGCGAGGGTGAGGGTAATGATCCGTAGGGCAACCGAGGCTTGGTCTACCGTGGCGCTTGTCCGCTTGTCGTTTTTTTTGTCCGCTTGTCGTTACGCAGTAAAAGGATTGCAAGGGAACCGGCGGAGTACCTCGATGAAAAATTATTTCCAATAAATTTCATATTTGTAAACAATACGCGCCATGTCAATGACAGCTGAGAGAACCACACTGAAAAAAATCGCATGTAGGAATCACGCATGACCGTAAATATGGATGCACTACGGATCAACATATGCCATATAGGAAATATATGTAGAGTGACCACCTCGTGCACGCAATACAGGGCAGAATGGAATTCCCGCAGAGCTAGCAGGAAATTGCAATTGATCTTGTAAGTATCACTTAAGAAAAAGTGTACGAAACCTTATCGTGTTAAACATTATGAATTGACATGAATAAAACTCTCGTGAAGCATGATTAAGGAGGAGGATTGCTGGAAAGTATAAAACTGAAAAATGTAAGAAAATCACAAAGTTTAATCTGATTCATTACCAGATGAAGATCAAATTCAGTTGTGTTGATTTCGACACTGTCCGAACAATAATCTTTTTTGTTTGTCAATCATTTCGAAATCTTGGAAAACGATACAGCTGCTGTCCACATGTATCAGAAGTGTATAGTTTTGTTTTTGAAATTAAATGTACCAGAATTGAAAGAAATCATCAATTTATCAGATGAAAATTGCTCACAATATAAAAAATCGGTTTAATATGACCAATCTTTTAAACCGTAAGGCAGATTTTGGGGTTTTTGCTGAATGGCACTATTTCGCTACCGCACATGGCAAAAGCTCTAGAACCCATGAACATTATTTCATCTACTACAGCCAGCTCTACATTTGTTCTCGCTTCAAATAAAACAAGAAATAAAAGAAATAATTTGATAAAGTGAGAAGAAATGAGGAATTAAAAAAAATATAAAAATAATAGTTAAATAATGATAAATTTTTGAACATTGTATTGTAAAAACGGTATAGCATTTGCAAAAAAAATAAAAGTTCAAATTTTACTTAATATGGTTCAATAACACTGAGATCAGGAAAAACAGTGCATTAAAAATTACCCAATAAATATTCCTTAAACAAAACATAGATTGTTCAAGGTATTGATTGTCTCAAAGTCGTATAAAATTATAAAAATAATTCATCTTACCGAACCCCAGGTAGCAATTATTGATCAGAACGACTGAGTGCTTCTAGCAGATGCGGCGAGTGTAGCTGATGTAGGTAATCTCAAATACTTAAAACTTTAAAATTCGATATCTCTGGAACGAAACATATTCCTTTCTGTCGATAAGTGATTCTTATGTAAAATTGGCCGGGAAATACGATGGTGAGGTCAAATTTAAAAAATAAATAGGGCTGTTTTGAGATACGGCCATTTGAAGTTTTCAATTGCGCAATACAGGTAGAAAACATATTTTAATCTAAATTTTGATCACGGAAATGGATTCTACGTCCAATTTCCTTCAAAATTGAGTCTAAGACCGACCCTCTAAGATTTGTGATTCCTGAGTTATCGTCGTTTGAAGATAGGGGTTTCAATCAAAAATCGCCAAAAAGTCGATTTTTTGGGAGGGTACAAAAATGGAGGGAGTGGTCCGATTTGGATGAAATTCGGGATTTTTGCATGTTTTGATAGTCTCAACAGCTCTGCCAAATTTGAGCAGAATCGGAGATGGTAATTTTCAAATTTGCATTTTTTCTTGCACACTTCAGGTGGAATGACCCATATTTTGAAAACTAACGATTGCAAAACAACTGAACAAGGCATATAAAAGGTATTCCAACTTTTGACATAGGAAATGCATCGACAAAGTTTCCAAATTGAAAAAAAAACTGCGATTGGATATTTTTACGATTTTTGACTTTCAAAATTGAAACTGTTTAAAAATTGTCTGTTGTTTTAAAAAATATTATTTAATTTAAAACTTAGCCTTATATTAGAGCCAAAATATTCTATTTTAGATTTTTCAAATGTGCGGATGGTAATAAAATTGTTTTTATCAGTCCAATAAACAATTTATTTAGGAAATTTTCTGAGCATATCATTTTTTACAGGGTTGTTTTTCCCTCATAAAACATTTTATAATTGCAAAAAATACAAAGAAATCTTTTTTTACGCAGTGACGTTACGTTTTTTATTTCGTCGATTTCTCTTAAACCATACATTTTTTTTTGCAAGCTTCAAAACGCGCTTTGTAGATCTGAACAAAACCTTCAAATTGCTTTTAAAAGATTGCAAAAATGTTGTGTCGTTCCAGAAAAATCGACAAATTAGAAAAACGTAACGCATCGCGTAAAAAGAGGTTTCTCTGTATTATTTTTTGAAGGTTTTATTATTCAAAAGTTTTTTCACTTTTGCATCTTTTTTCAAATCCATTATTAGAATATCCAATTACATCAAAATAAACTAAAGCACAAATCATAGTTTTTTTTTTTTTTTTCATAAAATTATTTTTATTAGGTCCTTT
The DNA here is from genome assembly GCF_016801865.2 of Culex pipiens pallens. Taxonomy (NCBI): domain Eukaryota; kingdom Metazoa; phylum Arthropoda; class Insecta; order Diptera; family Culicidae; genus Culex; species Culex pipiens. The sequence goes on from NC_068938.1 coordinate 43,081,387, forward strand.
TCGGTACTGGGACCTGGTTAGGACCGAGTCGGCTTTTGTAATTACATTTGACTTAATAATTACAGAGGATCTTGTGTGTAAATGTTAGTGGGAGGGGAGCCGATTACCCGCGGCCTACTCGGGGTTAGTAGGGAAGGGATTGATGTTAAAGACAAGGCGTGGGATGGGAAGGGGGATTGTGTAGGGGTCTTGGTTGGCTCTTCTGGCCTTTGCGTTTTGTCCTCAGCCGCAACTCGGTGTCCAGCTGCTGGGGCGTTCTTGCTTTGCTTCCGGTGCAATCCAGAAACGACGGCTTTGTGTGAAGGCGAGTTATACTAACTGAAGGAAAACTAACTGAAGGAAAACTAACTGGAAGAAAACTAAATGGATATTTTGGAATCTACGAGGAACTGATAGATCGGATAGAGAACATCAAGGTCTAGTTGAGATAACGCGTCTCGCATCGGGATTTCTGGTGGTCTTCCTCGGGCCCTGAGGGTATCTTTCAACTTAATTCTGTGAGCCTGGTGATCTGGACACGCCCATACGAGATGGTCGATGTCCTGATAACCCTGCCCACAGTCGCATAAGTTTGTATCACTCATGTTGATACGGTAAAGATGAGCCTTGGACGAGTAATGGTTCGACATAAGGCGGGACATCGTTCTGATGAATCCACGCGTCAAGTCCATTCCCTTGAACCAGGCTTTTCTTTGCACCTTAGGTCGTATGGAATACATCCAACGTCCCTTGGCGTCGTCGTCCCATTGTTTTTGCCAATCCAGGAGCGCACGCTGCCTCGGCAAACCGTAGCATTCTTGTAGGCTAATTGGCCTTTCAAAAATGTCTCCACTCTCAGCACCCTTCTTGGCGAGCAAGTCCGCTTTCTCATTACCCGGAATCGAGCAATGAGCGCGGACCCACACCACCGTGATGCTGAAGGACTGAGCCGCCAGGTTGTTTAAAGTCTTGCGTATTTCCGTGAGGAAAAACGCAGACTCCCTGGTCGGCTTCAGAGACCGGATAGCCTCAACAGAGCTAAAGCTATCGGTGAAGATGAAGTAGTGGTCAGGTGGCATGGTCTCGATGATTCGCAGTGCGCAGTAAACCGCGGCTAACTCTGCGACGTAAACCGAACTCGGGTCCTTCAGCTTAAAGAACAGCTGATAAGATTCATGATAAACACCGAAGCCCGTACAGCCGTCGAGCTTGGAGCCATCGGTGAAGAATCTGTTGTTTGGAGGAACATGGTTGTACTTTGATGCGAAGATCGACGGTACAACTCCCCGCAGAAGATGGTTTGGGATACCGCGAGTATCGGCTTTCATGGACGTGTCGAAGCCAATCAGGGTGCTGTTGGTTAACGGAGGCGTGCGCTGTACCGTTGTGCTCGGGCTCCACTCCCACGATGACATAAAGTCATAGTATAGAAGCATGCGCCGAGACTCAACGTGAAGGTTCAGCAACGTTTCAAAGTTGTCAATTACCAGTTTATTCCTGTAATCACACCGGATCAGGAACCGGTAAGACAGTTCGTAGTAACGAGTTCGCAGAGGCAATACTCCCGCCAAGACCTCGAGGGTCATGTTGTGAGTTGAGTGCATGCATCCCAAGACAATGCGAAGACTTCGGTACTGTATCCGCTGGAGAACCAACAAGCGTGATTTCGCAGCTGACTGGAAGCAGAAACTGCCATATTCCAGCACCGAGAGTATCGTTGTCTTGTACAGTCGAAGCAGGTCAGAAGGATGAGCACCCCACCGGTTGCCAGAGACACTGCGCAGAAAATTAGTTCTTTGCAGGCACTTTTGCTTCAGGTAGTTAATGTGCTTCCCCCATGTTCCCTTTTGATCGAAGATGGTACCCATGTACATGAAGTGGTCCGACTGCTCGATAGTCTTTCCCGAGAGAGAAAGATTGAGCTGCGGCGGTTCATGCTTCCCCGTAAAAACGACCAGTTCCGTCTTCGCCGGAGAGAATTCAATACCCTTTTCAACTGCCCAATGGGCCAAGTTGTTCAGGGTATCTTGCAAGGGTTCTAGCAGATCGACTTCCTTCTTGGCAGCGATTGAAACCACTGCGTCATCTGCGTACTGTATAAGGGTGCAGTCTCCGGTCAAGCAATCATCGATGTCGCTGACGTAGAAGTTATACATGGATGGGCTAAGGCGTGAGCCTTGTGCCAAACCCATGTAACTTATCCGGGTGATTGCCAGATCACCTTGCACAAAGTGCATATGTTTTTCTGACAACAGGTTGATGAGGAAGTTGCACATCGTCGGATTGAGACCGCTCCGCCGCAGCTTTACTCCCAACACATCGATGGAGACTGAATCGAATGCACCCTTGATGTCTAGAAAGACAGAAGCCATTTGCTGTTTTTTACCACGGGCTATGTCGATCCCTGTGGCCAGCAAGGCTAGACAGTCGCTTGTTCCCTTGCCTCTCCGGAAGCCATACTGCGTGTCAGACAGCAAGTGCTCTCGTTCCATCCATGGTTCGAGGCGGTCGAGGATCATCTTCTCCAGCAACTTGCGTAGACACGACAGCAAGCTGATTGGACGATACGAGTTGTGGTCGGACGCCGGCTTACCGGGCTTTTGAATGGCAACCACCCGGACCTGTCGCCATTCGTGTGGAATTACGTTCTGCTCCACGAACGTGTTGAACAGATTCAACAGACGCTGCTTGGCGACGTCCGGAAGATTCTTCAGCAAGCTGAACTTGATCTTGTCCGGACCAGGAGCAGTGTTGTTGCCCGTCAATAGTGCTATGGAGAGCTCTACCATCGAGAAGGGAGGATTAGCATCGCTCCCATCAACAACGTCGAATGATGGTTGTGTCGGCACCGAGTCCGGGCACACCTTCTTGGCGAAATCCAATATCCACTTGTCCGATTTTTCCACACTCTCGTTCGGAACGGAACCTCTACGCATGGCCCTCGCAACGCGCCACAGAGTGCTCATGGACGTATCTGCTGGTAGTCCTTCAACGAACTCCCGCCAGTACATTCGCTTCTTCCGCTTCAGAGTATTACTGTACCTGCGATCAAGAGCTCTGTACTTTTGGAAGTTCGCTCGGATTCCACACTTGCAGAAGTCCACATAAGCTACAGACCTGGCCGCCGAGAGATCCGTACACTCCTTGTCCCACCAGGGAAGTGGAGGGCGCGTTCGGATGTATGGTCCCGGGACGGGTTTCGTCTGAGCTTGTAACGCACTGTCATAGATCGTATTAGCCAGAAACGCATATTCTTCAAGCGGTGCCAACCCAGCTCGCAACTCAACTCCAATGGAGACTGCCTCCGCGTACTGTTTCCAGTCGATATTTCGCGTCAGATCGTAAGGCATCTCCACCGTTGTCGATTGCTGTGGGCCATGGCTAACCAGAATAGCGATCGGCAAATGATCACTGCCACGAGGATCTTGAAGCACGTTCCAGTCACAGAGAACTGCCAAACTGTTGGAACAGAGCGACAAGTCGATGGCACTCGCCTTCGTACCGGACGTAGTTGGCGTTGGTGGTGTTGCAATCCGCGTAACTTGCTTGTCCCTGTTTAGGAGGGTCATCTGGAAGTCGTCGCACAGTTCATGAATCAGATATGCTTGAGGGTCTGTCTTGTGACTTCCCCACTCGGTGCTGTGAAGATTAAAGTCACCCAGAACCAGTCGCGGTGCCTGCAACAGCTCAAGCATACCCCACAACTTTTGTCGAGTTAACGACACCTGTGGGGGAACATAGACGGACACAATGCAAATGTCCAGTCCTCTGATCCTGGCCTGTACTGCGACTGCTTCGATTCCTCCTAGCTTCGGGAGCGTGACCTTTCTAAAAGTGTGGCATTTCCTGACCCCAATCAGTACGCCTCCACCTCTATTTGGTCCTGCCCTGCTCTCTGTGATGATGTTGTACCCCCGGAAAGCTGGCGTCTCATCTCCGATAAGAAACGTTTCGCTCAGCGCAAACACATCACAGTCCCGTTCGAATGCGAATTGTTGAAAATCGTTTAACTTGGGGGTTAAACTTCTACAATTCCATTGTAGGAAGGAGATGCCATTTTTCGTTTTTGGTGTATTACCCATCAAAGGAAATGAACGACAAGAGGGGCATCGTGGTAGCAAGCTGTTTCCCGATGTGTCTAGCGAGAGGCTCAAACCGCTTTATGATTAAACGCGTCGGTTCACTCACAAAAGAGCACAGCCATTCCACGATTGTGGAAAAAGGAAGGACTCCTTTGAAGGCATCGGTGATCGGATTCGGTTGAGAAACCGGTTTTAGGGGGATCTTTGGCAGCTTGGGAACGGGCTTCAGCGGCTTGAGAGGAATCGGTGCCGGCTTCGGTGTCGGCTTCGGAGCGGGCTTCGGAGCGGGCTTACCCGACGGACCGAAAGGAAAATCCTCCTCGAAGTTCAACGAGTCACTTTCCTTACCCTTGCCGCCAGCGGCTTTTGTGGACTTGGAAACCTTGTTGCGCTTCGGATTTGGTCCGGAAGAGTCACTTTCCTCGTCTCTCCGGAAGAGGACTTCCTCCTCGTTTTCCTCGTCCCCCGAATCATCTGCCAAGGGGGCGAAACGATTGGATTGGTTCGCCTGACTAAGGATTTCCGCGAAGGACTTCTTGGAGCGTTCCTTCAAGGATCGCTTCATCTTGTCCTCGCGCTCCTTGTACTTTGGGCACTGCCGAGTTTTGTGCGGTTCCCCGCCACAAAGCAGGCATTTTTCAGCCTGCTTTTGGCATTCCACGTCCTTGTGGGGGCCTGCGCACTTTGAACACTTGCTCTTGTTGCTGCAGTAGGTCTTGGTGTGTCCCAACTGCTGGCAGTTTTCGCAGCTCATCACACGCGGAACGTACAATCGAACTGGAAGCCGAAGCTTGTACAGCTCAATGTAGTCCGGCAGAGCTGACCCTGCAAAAGTCACCCGAAACGAGGCAGAAGGAATGAACTTCTTCTGGCCACCCTCGGTGGTGACGTTGCCCAGTTGCCGGCACTCGAGTACCTCCACAGCTGGAAGTTTAGGGTTCTTGAAGCGTCCCACCGCCCTTGAGAGGTCGACAAGCGACAGACTGTCATCGGTCACCACGCCGTCGATTTCGACTTTGTGGGCCGGAATCCAAACACGGTACTCGACACAGAACCGAATGTCTTTCACGATCTGGTTAGCTTCCTCCGCGGAGTTCACGATCACGCTGAGCTTGCTCTTGTTCAGCTTAGTACATTGTACCAGCCCAGGATAATGGTTATGCAGATCTTTTGTGATCCGAACGAAGTTAAGGGGTTTTTGTTTGGGCCGGAAGAAGACCACCCACTCCGTCTGCGAGCCCCCCACGTACTGGCGAGCGCGAGCTTGAACTGGTCTTTCCTTGTCACCTGGTGGATTTGGATTTGGAGGTGGAATAGGATTCGGATTTGGCGGAATCGGAGGGGTTGGAGCCGGTGGAATTGGATTCGTATTTGGCGGGATCGGAGGGGTTGGGTTCGTTGGAATAGGAGTTGGATTTGTTGGGACCAGAGGACTTGGATTCAGTGGAAGAGCTGGATCCGGTTTTTGTGTTGGAGGGGAAGTGGGATCAGGTTTTGGGTATGGTTTCGGAGACAGTCGAGACTTGCGTTTCTTCGCCTTGCGCCCACCAGTGCCCTTCACAACGACCTTGGTGTCCTTTCCGTAGAGTTCCAACGCGGTTTGGTTAGAAGGCACTCCTGGGAGAGGATCAACTTCACCCTCGTTGTCCGTGTCCCAGTCTTCGGACTCGGACATTTTTTCCACCTGGTCCTCATCCGGATCCATGGTTGGAATGAAAAACGAAAGAAAAACTAATACAAAAGCTAATCAAGATTTACGCGAAAAAGAAAAAAAAAACCCAAGGAAGAAGAGAAAAAAAATATGACTAACAAAAAAAAACTATGAGAAAAAAAAAAAAACTAAAAGCAAACAAAAAACTCGCCTTTCACACTCACCGCCGAACTGGCCGCACTGGCTGCCGCCCGCAGCGGGATGCGCGGGAAGCTCGTTTTCGCGCGCTTGTTGTTGTTGTTGTGCTGCCTGCTGCCAGCCACGTAAACAACGGGGATGTCTCCGACCTGGCCTGGCCGAAAACTGGTCCGCCGACCGCAGTCGACTCTCCGGGGCCGATTCCACCGACCAACGACCGTCTCTCGTCTCAGCTGCCGCCGCAGCCGCTGCTGCTCACTCCTCCTGCTGCTGCTGCTCGGATTCGGGAACTCGTTCCTTCTCCGCCTCTGCACCGCCGCCGTGTCCACGACGACCAGATTGTGGCTCCTCTGACCACCGGAACGGGCTTGTCCGCTCGCACACGCCTCGGAATCGCCGTGAAAAACGCGCCAAACACAACTCGATAGAGCACGAAAAAACACGACTACGCGCTGAGACTTCTGCCGGAGCAATGACAAATCATAGTTGAAAAGAACTTCAAATCTCTATTAGTTTATAAGTAATACGTAATCATGAGTTGATTGAATTGATTTATTAATTTTTTCTAATATTTTTTTACTTAAGTACGAAATTGTGAATTGATTATTTACCAATGAAATAAACGGAATTGAAAAATACAGTTACACCTATTTTTTTTTAAATATTTTTGCAATCATTTTGGAGCAATTTGTTCGTCTTGTTCCAATCTACAATTAGCTTCAACGAGATTGCAAAAATATTATTTCATTTTAGAGTAATCGAAGAAATACAAAACGTAACGCCTGCACACATTGTGAAATTTAACTGTAATGCTTTCAAAGCTTTTAATAAAAAATGCTCAAACTATTCTATCTCTGTTAAAATCTATAGTTTAGTTTTTATATTTAAACTCACGATTAATATAATAATGTTTTTATTTTTTTTCTATTTCTTCACCTCACTTGGGAGAGGCTTTGAAATCAATCGTAAAATTAACTTCTTGAATGGGCCTTTTATACTCAACTTCATGTGTACATACAACTTAGAATCAAATTCTGGGCAATTTTTTTTGTGTGTGTATGGATGATCAATCTTTTTTTCATCCGATTTAACCGATATTGGTGTCATTTGATCCATCTTCAGGTCCCATAAGTCTTCCTTGAATATCATCAAGTTTTGCTTAGATAACGTTTTGGTTTTAAACTGGGAAGATTATAAATACACTAAATCCCCGAATTACGCTCCCCCCATTTGCGCCTCCCCCGTTTTGCGCCCCCCGAATTGAGCTCAAACCCCGAAATAACGCTCCCCCCAAATAACGCTCTAATTGGCGCAAATCGGGGGAGCGTTATTGCGGGGTTTTGGCGTAACCCCATTTTCTTTTTTAATGTACTTTTTTTTTTACATATAAATGATACATTTGTATAAGGGGTCATCCACAAAACACGGATAAGGAGCCATCCACAAATCTCGTTATCCAAGAACTCCCGGAAGTCATGCCCTAGCTATCAACCTGATCAACGGGGGTCTATATGGGTGAACTAACCATCGGTATAGCTTCCGATAGCTTCAGTGAACCGCGATGGATATTCTGGGGTACGTTGGATTTTTATGGGTCATCCAAAAACTCCCGAAAGTGATGACCTGATCATCTACCTGATCAAGGGGGGTCTTAATCATCGTATATTAACCATCTAATGTTCTGACAACCCTATCAAAAGTTTTGAGCATTCATACACCTGTTATAAGTCAGATAATCTAATGAAAATTATGTCTGGATCAATCATGATCAAAAGACTTTTTAATCGAGTTCAAAATATTTATGAAGTGATAATCATATAAAAATTACAAATACAAGAAGTTAAATTTAGAATACATTTTTAGGTCGGCAATTATTATTTTAGAAAAAAAAATTATTTTTAGAAAGATACCATCCACCCTAAGGTAAATCAGGTGATTTTTTTAACATTTTAAAATCCTGAAAACTTGAAATGACCACCCCACTCAATGCTTATACCAAACGAACAAATTGTTGTTTAACATGAGGGTGTACATTCGGCCCGTGGAGAGGACTTTTCATTTGGCTAACAACAACAAAAAAAGTGACTTTTACGCATACCCGCACATCTCGTCAAATGCAAAACACACACACAAATACACACACACGAAACGAAAAGCAAACTCGAGCAAAGTCACGTTTTGGCTTTTCCGACTCGTTATCGTTTTGATTTTTGGCCGTCGACGTTTCGCCTCATTTTGGCCACGTGAGGGAAAAGCTCTGGGGTTTTTTTTCGGGTAGGAGCGATGCAACAAAAAAGGGGTTGGATGCATGCAAATAAGTTTAACAAACGCTTCAATTGTTTTGTTTTTTTTTTGCTGTTTGGTATTTTGTCATTTGAGAATTGATTGTTTGTGCGTGCGATTTTTCGGAAAATGAGAATGAATCTCATCAAGCAAATTGTATTGGGTGATGTGTTTCGACGAATAATTGAAATACTGCGTTTGATGTAATTACTTGATTCGTTTGAAGGAATTCACTTTACTATAATGTCATATGTATATGACTTATAAAAAAGTCATTTGAAAGAGTCCATTACTTTACATTTTTTTCGCTTTATTTCTTTGCTTGTGGAATTTAAAAATCTTTTTTAATAATTGAAACAATGTGAAATTCGAAACTTTTAGTTTTACATTTAGTAAAGAAAAACGTAATTTTACATTGAAGGTACTAGATGAAGTTTTTGTACAATATCTCTTTCCTGACATTGTTTTGAAATTATGAATTCGACTCGTAAAATGTCACAATGTTACAAACTGCGAGTTTCCATCAGACGCGATCGTCCAGTAAATTTCACGATATAACTTTCCCATTGATGTCCTCTCCGCATTGCAGACAAGGTTAAAAGAGTGGCAAGTTTTTAATGTCCCTCTTTTTCCCGGTTTTCTTTCACTCTCAAAGCTGTCAGATAACGAGCGTTTCTCTTCTCATAAAGTTTTCGTTTTGTTCCACCATCATCACCGGCAGCAGCCACCTCCACCAGTCCAAGTTGCTTTTGTTCAGGACAATGAGTGAGATGAGCAGCGTTGACGGCTTTTCACTTGTCTGTGGGGGGAGGGCGGGGATTAAAAAGACCCCTCCCCTCCCCAACTGACACTTGTAATAAGAAAAGAGGGGTAGTGAACTCCTCGTTCTCCCCTCCCTGCTCCGGTACTCATTACTGATTAAGTGAAGTCAAAAGCTTCTCCACGAAACGGCGCTTGTCTCGACTTGTCGTCTTAGTCATACTAATTGAGAAATTGAGCTTCAAAAGTTGGTGAACCACCGCCGTCGTCTTTGTCGCCGTACAGCCACCGTGATATGACGAGGACAGTTAGAAAAGTGGGGAAGGGGGGGAGTTTGGGAGGCGAAAAATGACACATAAAGGACTGCCGTACATGACAGCTACAAATGTGTTTGACGGAGTTTTCGAGATTAAGCGAATACATTATTCATTAGCGGTGGAATAAAAAGTGTCACCCGGGCGTGTATGGAAGATGTTGAGATGGGTTTTTGGATTTTTTTTGCGACGTGGAGTTTAAGTACCAGTGGTGAGGATTAGATTAATTCGTTGAAATGAATTTTACGCAGACAGTTTTAAGAATTGAGAAATAAAAATCTAATTAAAGTTTCAAGTCAAATTAATTACTTTCCTTGCTACTTAGTACTCTCGATCGTGATAGGAAACAAAAATGTGATATTTTTTTCAGCACGAGTCGCACATTTATCCAACGAGGTTTACAGAGTTGAATAAATACGATGAGTGCTGGAGAAATCAAGTTTTGCAACGAGTTGCTTACAAAATGTTATGTAATTTCGAAAAACGCATTATGAATGGAAATTTATGTCAAACGTCCATGAGTTAAGTAAATTCATTGTAAAAAATATTGGCAAATGTTCCTTTCGAAATTTGTGCTGAATAGTTCAAGTTAAAATATGAAACATTCGCAAAATTTTCCGATCATTTCGAAAAAAAATATTTTTTTTTTTAAAACAAGACTAACATCTCAAAAGCGCTAAAAATTTAATATTACGCCCTTTTGAAATATTAGTATTGATCTAAAAAAATTAAAATATTGTTTTCGAAAAGATCGGAAAATTCACGATTTTTTCCTTTATTTACATTCGGACCATCAGTTGCCAAGATATCGTCATTAGAAAATGATGGGTTGTTTGGGTGAGACTTAACTTTTCAAAAATATTTTTTTCAAAGGTGGGCAAACATGGGCAAACACTGAAATTAAAAACCACAAAAAAAAACTTTACCGTGTATATTTTTTCGTCCAGTGTAGTCCTTATCTATACCTACAACTTTGCCCAAGACACCAAATCGATCAAAAAATTCCTTCAAAAGATACAGATTTTTGACAGCTCCCAAATTTGAATGGAAAATTATATGGACAAACTAATGATGCAAAATGACTTCTTTGGGCATACCGAAGGCAACAAAAAAGTTTCTGCCGGATTAAAAAATAAAAATGACCGAAATTGCTCATAACCTGTATCAGCAAGCTTAGTGATTTTGCATTTGACGTAAAATTAAAATTTGAACACCTTAAATCTGATTTTAACTAGAAAAACTAAAAAACCTCGGAATTCAAAATGAGAATTTTCAACGAAACTGTTTTTTTTTTTTCAAAATGGGTAATTCTCCGCCAACTTACACAGCAGTTGCCCCGACCCCTCTTCGATTTGCGTGAAACTTTGTCCTAAGGGGTAACTTTTGTTCCTGATCACGAATCCGAGATCCGTTTTTTTGATATCTCGTGACGGAGGGGCGGTACGACCCCTTCCATTTTTGAACATGCGAAAAAAGAGGTGTTTTTCAATAATTTGCAGCCTGAAACGGTGATGAGATAGAAATTTCGTGTCAAAGGGACTTTTATGTAAAATTAGACGCCCGATTTGATGGCGTACTCAAAATTCCGAAAAAACGTATTTTTCATCGAAAAAAAACATTAAAAAAGTTTTAAAAAATCTCCCATTTTTCGTTACTTGACAGTAAAATTTTTTGGAACATGTCATTTTAAGGGAAATTTAATGTACTTTTCGAATCTACATTGACCCAGAAGGGTCATTTTTTCATTTAGAACAAAATTTTTCATTTTAAAATTTCGTGTTTTCTCTAACTTTGCAGGGTTATTTTTAAGAGTGTAACAATATTCAACAAAGTTGTAGTTGTAGTTGTAGAAAATCGCGATAACTCGTGATGTTTATAAGGAAACCCCTTATGTCTATATATCTAAATTTTTGTAATTGTCTGCTCTACAACTTTGTAGAACATTGTTACACTCTAAAAAATAACCCTGCAAAGTTAGAAAAAACACGAAATTTTAAAATGAAAATTTTTGTTCTAAATGAAAAAATGACCCTTCTGGGTCAATGTAGATTCGAAAAGTACATTAAATTTCCCTTAAAATGACATGTTCCAAAATTTTGTACAGTCGAGTAACGGAAAATGGGAGAATTTTTAAAACTTTTTTAGTGTTTTTTTCGATGAAAAATACGTTTTTCGGAATTCTGAGTACGCCATCACATCGGGCGTCTAAATTTACATAAAAGTCCCTTTGACACCAAATTTCTATCTCATCACCGTTTCAGGCTGCAAATTATTGAAAAACACCTCTTTTTTCACATGTTCAAAAATGGAAGGGGTCGTACCGCCCTTCCGTCACGAGATATCAAAAAATGGACCTCGGATTCGTGATCAGGGACAAATCGAAGAGGGGTCGGGGCAACTTTTCCCGATTTCGTGTGAGTTGGTAGAGAATTACCCAAATACCTTCGAAAAATACATTTTTCAGAAATAGATGCATACACCTTGTGTTGCCTACCCCAGAAAATGTTTTAAAAATAATAATCTTGCAAACAATCTTACCGGTTGGAAAATATTCAAAAATAAAAAAACATTACTCCGAAATATTCCCTGGTTTACGGTACCTAGAAGACATTTTCTTTGAAGATTAATTTGTGTTCGTTTTAATTTTTAACAATTTCACTTTGAATGTATTGGCATCATTTTCAAAAACAAAAAATCAAAAAAATTTAACATTTCAGTACTAGTATCGAAAAATAACATTTTTTAATTGTTTTCACCGTTCAAGGCGTGTTTATGAAAAAAACGGATGTTCGACAAAAAAAAATCATTCAAAATGCGTTTTCGGGTTTGCAAAAAATGTGTAAAAATGGATTTTTTCAGCACTCGTCTTATTCTACCAACTCGGTAAACTTCGTTGTATTAATATACGACTCGTGCTGAAAAAGTTATTTAAAATAGGTTTACCAAGTTGGATAAATATGACGAGTGCTGAAAAAATCAAATTTTGCAACTAGTTGCTCACAACATTTTTTGCAAGTCCGAAAAACGCTCTTTGAATGTAATTGTATGTCAAACATCCATGGGTGGGCATACCAGTGCTGAAAAGTTCAAGTTTTCAGCACCCATTTCAATGCTGAAAAGTAGAACTTTTCAGCACTGGTATTGAAAGGTATTAATTTTCCATTGGTAACGAAAAGTATTCCGTTTTGTCGTTTAAGAATGCCAGGAAAAGTAAATAGTTTTACGACGGAATTGCAAAAATAATAGTATATATTTTGTGAGTTTTTCATTGATTTATGTTTTAGAATATTAATATTTATTTCTTGTGAGTTTTGCATTCTTTCAAATATGATCAGATCTTCTAAAAAAATATTGATCTTTTTTGAATATTGTTCTGTGCGTTAAAAAAATAGGAGTCCTTTTTACTATAGTTATGAAAACCTAAATCACTGATACCTATTGCAAAATGAAAATAGAATTCGTGAAAATTGCCGAGGAAGAATGCATATAAAAGGTTGAGAACCATTGAGCTAGGATCACAATTGAACAAATGTCAAAAAATTAGGATGCCGGAATAAATTTGTAAATAAATAGAGTTTCAAACCATAATTAAATTATTCTAAGTAAAATAAGTCAAATATTTCCATTTGTTTGGGATAGAACCATGTCATAACCTCAAAACTTGTTTCTATTTCCGAAAAAAAAAAACATTTTATATTGAAACAAGATAACCGTTATTGTATTTAACAAACTGAAATATGTTTTTCTCTAAACCTTTGAAACCGTGCATTAAAGATCTGACCGTGAATTTTTTTTTCCATATTGTTATCAAAGGACCATCCTTAATCCACGTGGACACTTTTTGAAACGATAACCCCCCCCCCCCCCCCTTCTTCCTCCCTCATGGACAATCGCTCCAAAATATAGAGCGCGGACAATCGCTGAACCACCCCCTCTTCCCTCCAAGGTTTATGGATTTATGTCACATTTAAACAGGAATATAGAACAACTTGTTTCATTAAATCGTACAACTTCATTCTTTCCATGCTGGAATTCCACTTTAAGCTCGTCTTTTTAGAAACTACAGCATCAAAAATTGCAGCCATTTAGTTGCACGAGTTGCACGGAATGGGGTGTGGTGGCAAACAACAATTGCTCCTTTTGAATTGACAATGAGGCAAGTTTCACAGAAGTGAAACACAGCACAGAACAACCCTTTCCAGGGGGTCACACTGACTGTTGAAATGAGTTTTTAATCTGGGCATTTTTCCACCTCTTTTGAACACGGACCTGGCCAACACCATTCATTTCCGGCGCAGCAAAAGCATAACTTTACGGAATTACGGTTGTGCCCGGTTGGAAGTGCACGTGTGAAATGCAGTCACTGCTCGAAAAGTGCCAAAGCCATCCCAGCGTAAAATTACGTTTCTTCCGGAGATGATTTTCCTCAGCCAGCTGCCAAATTTGACCAGAAAAAGATAGGTTCGGGCACATACCTACTCGGTACAGTGCCACAACTCGTTGCTCTTTTTCTGGTCCGGGCAGCCAGCGCTGCTGGTGGGGGTTGAGGAAGGCCAAGTGATAAATTGGATGTAATAAGTTGAACTCACTAATCCGGACCGAAATTTTTGAGCTGCTTCATAATTCAGAACCACAGCTGCTCCGTTTCTTCCGCGCTGCTTCTTGCACGGCATTGCCGGGGAATCGTATTGCGCTTTGGGTCTGTAACACGAGTCGGTGGCTTCATAATTCAGGACTTGTTTCATCACGCAGCCGCCAGCCCACCGCAACCGCCGACCATTCCTGGTGCGCCTTGTCGGTGATTGAAGGGGAATAAACGCCATAGGAATAGCCGCTCAACGGTGACCCTCTGAAGACCTGTCGTGGTCGTCGACACGAAAAATAAAAAAAAACCGATTTTGTATGAATTCCTACTACTGGCAAGAAAAACCCAACACAAATTAATTTCCCATTCCCGGCCGTGGGGTCCTGGCAGGGTTCTCAGCCCCAGACCACCGGACTCACGTTCCGTTTCGACTGCACCGCACAGCACAGCTGCCACAACCGAAGACGATGAGCTCTTCATCGCATCCCATCCCAGTCCAGCTGCAGGATGAGCTCCTTTCGGTAGATCGGCGGTCGGTTGGCGGAGGTATCCCGCTGGGCTGGAAATAAATTGCCGGATTACAGCGGAACTGCTTCAACGCGCTTCCTCCCCCCTGGACTAAAACCGTTCTGCCCGGAAGCGACTGCCAGGGCTGACATTCTGGCAGCTGATGATGGAACCGTCATTACCGGGAAGCTTCCGATAATTTCTCACGAATGATTCCGAACGGTTCGTGCACCGAGCCAATTAAGGTTGACGAGCTAATCTGTTCAATTGATTGGAGTTCACCGAAGGCAATTAATACCGTACTTAGCGAAAGTCATACAAATTTATGCAAGGCATTTTATGCCAATTGTTGTCTCCATTGATCGAGTTTCCAGAACAAGTTCTGCTCTGATTCCTCACTGACAAAACTGTCAACGTTTTCCTAGTTGGCCTTGTGTCGTGATATGCTCCGGCAAGCTTATTTGTGTTGTCGTCATGCTGTTTCCTGTCGACTGCAAAAGTGTTCGCTCCATTGGCACATAAAAGTTAAGTGTCATACCCGGCTGTCTCTCGCCACTATCACTATCAACGGAAGCCTCCGACTCGATTCCTGATTGGCTTGGCAGACTGGGTTCGAAAGTTGGTCTCTATACTGCACAGTACTCGAGCGCTGCTGAGACATCTGACGCATCGTTATTTACTACCAACATAGTCGTAGAGCGAAGAAAATGTCATTCACTCATTCGTTTATGTGGAGTTCGAAGCGAACACTGACTGCTGCTGCTGCTACAATGCAACGCGACGCAAGACGATACAGCTGAACAAGCAAATCGTAGGCGTTTGGGGTGGGAAGATGTGGTTTGCTATGGTATTGATAGGTATTTCGTGAATTAAAAATCAATTTTATTGTTATCCGTAATCTTGCCCTAAAAATCGACCATCGACTGTGTGTGGGAGAACCGAACAACACTGGTTCTCCATACAAACTTTGGAGAAAAACCATTCCGCCCTGTCTAAATATTTTTGAAAAATTCAAAGTGCATGTGGTTCTGGTGAACCCAAAGTTCATGCTTCCCTTCCAGTTGAGTCTGCTAGAAATTTTGTTGGTCGGTGTTATCTGTATCAAAACTATGTTTTATTCAATCGGTCGTATGATTGTTGGATAAATAAACAAAAGAGCTTCCAAGCAAGACTCAAATTTTTAAGGTCTGGCTACCATGTCTAAAGTCTTTCCCACTTAAGGGATAATTGTTTTCTTTTCAAGCCTCTTTTGGTTTTAGTGGTTCTATACTAAAAACGTTACTAACGTTTTGATAAGGTTCTGACATTTTCAATCTATTGTGCTCATTGAAAAGTTCTTTTGATTATGCATCCAACGATGGGTAGCATGTCATAGTTTTCATCAAAATATTTGAGATCTGCTTAACTAACACTTAAGAAATTATAACTTTTGACAGGGTTGTCAGATTTGCATTCATCTGGACTCTTTAGAGGTATTTGATTACCCATCCAATGATAGGTGGCTTGAAAGATCCGACCAACGTTTTAATCAAAATCTCTGACAACCGGTCTATAAAAAGTGAATAAATATCACTTAAGTGCTTTTAACTTTCGATAGGGTTGTCAGATATTCGATGTTTTGGGCCCATTGGAAAGGTATTATAGTAACCACTCTAAATGTATGGCATGATGGGTTTTCTTACAAAAACCACCCTTTTTACAATCTTCCCGACTTTAGTCAAAATTGTTTTTTTAGCATAACTTTTGAATTACTTAACTAAACTATATAATATTCAATAGCGACTTATGGGACCCCAAGACGAATCGAATGAAAACAAAACGGACAAAATCGATTCAGTCAGTCCCGAGATAATCGAGTGCAATTATTTTGATCAACATCCCACCACCATTGATGTCAACCATCGCGGCGCTCATTTTTGGTTCGCGGCACATTTTTTTTTTGATTTTTGATGAATACAAAAAAAAAGTTACAACTTAAAATGCGTTAGGCAAACGAAAGCATCGCGAACCATTTGGTCCTGAGGTCTGAAATCTTCTTGTAACTTTTTGCGTATGAATTTTACAGCTGTACAATGTTCTAAAGAAATGTTGCTGTTGGTGAGTTTTACAAGTGCTTCGAACACCATTTTGTCGAATTCCGTAACTGAAAAGCACTACAAACGAAAAATGTGCCGCGAACCAAAAATGAGCGCCGCGCTGGTTGACAGCACTGCCCACCGTACACAAAATTAGAAAAAAAAAGATTTTGAGTCGATATGTATGCGTGAAGGCGGGTCTAGGAGGTCAAATTTTGCCTCAGTAAGGTAAGGAAGGGAAAACCAAATTTGATGACAGACGTCAATTGTTTACGGTTTTTTTTTATTTGACCAATTTTTTGTGAGGAGTAAGAAAGGCTATTTATTTTATTTGGGGGAAACCTGAGTCGGGCGGAGAAAAATGCACCTAGTTGTCAGTGTCAGCCACTTGCGAACTGTCAGTGAGAGCCGCCTTCAATTTTTGTTACTGTTCTTATTTGGTTAGAGCAGTATTGTATTTGAAGGAAAATAAATTTAAAAAAGTTTTTATATTAGCAAATGCTTTTTTGGACTGAGACAATTCATTAAATACAAAAGAGACGAAAATAAAATAATTAACTTCATTTATTTTTAAATTTTTTGCAAATTTTTGATGAGATTTAGTTGAAAATATGTATTTATGAGATATATTTCCAATATGACCATAAATCAAACAATGTTATGTCTTACATACATGTGCTTAAACTATAAGACTTATTAAGTTAGGAGTAGTTAGTCAATGTGTTTAAATATATAAATCGTTCAGTACAATCCGAGCTCTGGAGGAAGTGAAGTAAATTCTCTGGACGAAAATAGGAACAAAGAGGGAAAAAACGGCGAGCTGGAGGTTGACATGAATAGAAAGGAAGGAGAACGTTTTGTTTTTTTGTTTTTTTTTTTTGGAAATAAGTCATTGTTGGTAAAATTTGCCTAAAAATTAAGATCGTTCAATTTAACATAAGCCACCGTTTTTCAAACAATCACTCTGCAAAGCCGGAATCTCGGAGGAATGATCATGTCACAGCGAATTCACTTCACTTCCTCCACAGCTCGGGTTTTGCATTTTATTGCAACCAGAATGGAGAATGACAGATCTTCAACGAGTTCAGCACCCAGTTGAAAAGCAGCAAACCCACCCAGATAAAGTAAAAGTGATCGGTTTCATGTCCTGCAAGTATGGTGTGAAATGACCCTTGCTGTCATTAGTTGAAAAAATATTTTCATTATTTTTTATGTAACTTTCATGATTTCCGGTCCTACTCTCGTCTTGGAACCGAAGAGGACCTAATAAAAATAAGCTATGAGAAAAAAAAATTGGCGGAGAAAGTTGCATCACATGAATCATGCACGATCTTGAGCACTGTTTTGAAATGTGCTGCAAGAAAATTTTTATTGTCAAGAAGGGCAGATGACGACTGACTGGAAATTTAAATAGGAAAAGAAATTATCTTGCACAAAAAAACAAAAACAACAACCAGAAAATGAATAGGAATATTTTTCGCTTCTCCCTCCCAGGGGGAAACTGAATCTTAAGTGAAGAGTTTTCCAGATTTTCGCAATTTTTTCATGATGTTTATATTTGTTTTATTTCGTTGAAACTTTGACCATACATTTCCTATGTCAAAAGAAACAATTTTGCATTATTAGTTTTTCCATATTAGTCTCCATAAATGTTTAGGGCAGGTCATTCGAAATGGGTACGTAAATATATCAAAATCTGTATCTTGAGATGAGATTTTTTGATCTATTTTATTTGGTGTCTTTGGTAAAGTAGTAGATTAAAATTTTTAACTAAAAGTTGAAATCCCAAAATAAATATATTTAAATTTTCGCTTTTATGGTACCGTCAGTGGGGGTGACTATGGGTCAAAAAACGATACACCTTCGTTATATAATTTAAATAACATCTAAAATCTTTCAACGTAGATTTGTTCTTAGATAGTTTACTAACATTTTCCCAAAATATGGTGGATTTTGATGAACACTACCTTAAATGCCAATAGTTTGAAAATTAACCCAATCTCACCCCTTAGAGGGGGTGACATTGGGTCAAATGAAACTAAAATGATGCTCCAATACAACGATATGGTAAAAACAAGTCATCCAACAGTGTTTCTTGTTCGAGGGAATCGTATTGACATACTACAATGTTTGAAGTGGAGATTTTCAAACATTTGGGTAGTTTTTAAGCAATTCCAACAAAAATATTAGAAAAATAATTTATTGAGATGCCATTTTTGGCCAAAAACGTACCTCAACTTTCGACTGCTGCCAAAATGACAGGATTTGTTCTAGGAACGAGATTTTTTCAGCGAAGTCATCTTAAGATGTCCCCTACACAACCCTTTTAACCCACTTTGAAAATCAAGATCGCTGAGAATATTTTTAAAAGATTTAAAATGGCTTTAAAAATCATGGAGCAGAAATATTTGCAACGACAAAATAAGATTTAGTATTGTTTAGTTGATGATATCAGGGTTTTTTCATTGCAATTAACAAATACAATTTTCTACAAAACAAGTTTGAAATAACCCAAATATACCAAATTTCGTAAAATTAAAATATGTGAATCTTATTTGGAACGGTACTAAATTATTTCGTTTAATTTCTAGAGCTTTATTGGAAAAGGTCCTATTAACACAGGAAACCTCAACGCTTAGCGATCTTAAAAACACCTTGATTTGTTTTTCTTTTATTTTATCAAACGTTTTTTTTTCCGGCCCACCACTGCTTCAGAAATATCAGATCTGGCCCGTAGGGTCAAAAGGTTGGGCAGCTCTGGTTTTAAGATCTATAAAGATGTTTTTAGTAAGTTACGAGGAAGGTACCGACAACACAGGTGGATTAGATTGGTTTTTCTCAGAGTAGAGGTTGCTCAAAATTACTTCGTTTAAAAAAAAACAAAAGGAATCATCACTTCAAAGTTTCACAAACAGATACGAAAGTGATCAGAAAATCTATCAACGAAATAAAGTGCCTTTACACAACTTGTATAATTGTGTTTATTTATCTTTAATTCATGCTGTCCTTCCCAAAACACCACTTCCAACCCTCGAAAGAAATCTGGCTCCCCACACTATCCCAAGCAACCAACAACAACGTCCTGTCTAGCTGGAATACATGGTGTACAATTACCAACAAGTATAAAATTGTCATGTCGCTATAGCTCTCTAGTTTCGTCCATGATACCACCACCACCACCGATTTCCCGTTCCGAACCAGCTCCGATTCCAATGGTCCCGTTCCAGTCAGTCCTGTCCTGTTTTTCCTGTTTCAACTCCCTCGGGGTATCTGCTGCCTCTTTGGTGGTGGCCTGACAGACGCCAGCCAGGTCCCGTGGTCCGGTGGGTGGTGTTAATTTTCACCCCCAGGAAGTCAGCCCCTCACCCCCTGCCTCACGTGGCTATCGACTTGACTTGAACGGTTCGTTTTATTGTCACTGTACGGGGGGTGGGGAGGGGAAGGAATCTGGGGCTGCGGATGAGGTGCTCCTTGGAGATTGTCACGTGGAGTTGGTGCACTGGCAAATGTAGGCAGAAGAGAAAAGCGAATGAGTTTGGTTTCATTTTCGATTTAACTTCATCTACATTTAGATTGTTTAATTTTATTTAAATGAATGCCAGTGCTAAATAACATTTAATTGAATGAAATTACCATTCGTCTTAGTGCTTTATTCAGTGTGAGGCACGGTTCCCCTCTGGGGAGTGCAGGTTTAATCATTTGCTGTATGAACTGTGTGTGTGCATTATTGGATTTCGGTGCGTTCAACTGCGCATTTCGAATGTCCTTTTACAAGATGCTCAATTGCAGTTCATTTGAATTGAATTTGACTAGGGGAAGATCACCTTTGCTTGTTCTCTTGACTAATTTCAAAACAAAACAAAACTTTGAATTTCATCAGATTTAAAAGAAGGTTTTTTTTAATTTGAAAAAGACTTTAAAAAATAATGAGACAACTTCCCCTTTTATTCCAACAAATGTTGCAAGCCAGCTGCACCAGAGCTCCACACAATGGCACCGTGCTTTATGGTACGGTTGAATGAAATATTTGTCGGCTTAGCCGAAACTTAATAATCCTAGCCCTAGGTTTTGTCGTCCGAGCCACGTGTGCGCCTGGCGGTGGATTGTGTGTGTTTGCTCATGGTTTTGTGGAGTGTGTTTGCACGAGGTAACTTTGTTTGCCGTTGCAAAAGCAATAAATGGACTGCAACTGTGGTTTCGGGGAAAACAGGCGAAATTGGTATTGGAAAATTTTGTGTTTTGATGGTAAACATAGAGGGGACCGATTGTTAGAAAAAGACTTTTGTGCCGAGTTTTGATATAGATATGTTTTCATAAGAATAAAAGAAATGTTATGCAAAGCTGCTCAGTTTTATGTGTATTTTAATGATATTTTTTTTTTTATATTTGCGATGGGTTCATTCTATAATGCTGAAAAAATGATTGATTGTTTTGATTGAGAAAGAATGCAGGCTACGAAACAGCACAATAGAAGATAGCATTTAAAAAAAAAACAAGGAGAACAAGAAAAACACAGTATTTTTTTGTAAAGTGATGTTTAACAATAATACAATTTCAAAGTCAAAACATCAAACATTATTTCGAAAGCAATGTAACTGGTTATATGTTGAGTCTAGATCGCCAGATCCAGACCAATTTAACGATATGTCAAAATATGGATCCAAACATAGTTTTCATACTTAAAGCGTGATCTGGCTACACGGAGAAAAAAGAGTTCCCAAAATAGTGAACACCCGTTCATGAAATTGGGAACCACGAACAAAGTGTTCAAATGCCATGGTACGATTTTCAAAAACATACCATGGAATTTGAACACTTTGTTCGTGGTTCCCAATTTCATGAACGGGTGTTCACGATTTTGGAAACTTTTTTTTTCTCCGTGTACAAAAAATACATAGATATCACCTTAGTGGTTATAACTTCAGACAAGGTTGGATATATTAGACTCATTTGGAACGATGTATCGGATGATAGATCCGGACAAAGTTTTTATGCAAATAAGTGAAATCCAGTTTCTATTTTGGCCGATTTTTGCGTGACATACTTTATGGATGACGCCTATTACTAACTTAACATATGAAAATGTCCAAAATAAGTGTTTTAAGTACTCTAAAAATGATACTCCTAATTCTGTAAGTCAGAAATTATGTTTATAGTAAAGTGCAAATTTTCAAAAACTGAGCAGTTTTTGATTGTTTACCTTTTGATACCCATGATTTGGATTCAATTTATCAAAAAGTAGTTTTTGATTGCAAATTTAATTCTAAAAATAAGTTGCATTTTATGGTCTCCTAAAACATTAAACAGAATCGAAAACTTTAAAATATTTATTTCGAGAATTAAACTTTTAGTATTCAAAAATAAGAAAAACAGTCGTGAGTTTTTCCTATTTCTATTTCTTCTAAAAAGTGCAAAAACAACTTTTCCCAAACACCAAATGCATCAGAAAATGCATTCTCAATACAGATTTTCGAACGATCACAATGCTTTTTTGTATGACCAACCTTCAAAACTATATGGAGACTTGCATGAAAAAAAGCTGATGCAAAATGGCTCCAAATAACAAAAAAACAATGTCACGATGACGGGAGCTGAAAAGCTTGTTTAATTTCAAATTAGTATGCACTTTGCTGTGCTTTGGACTTAAAATCAACTACATATTTAATTTCATTTTGATTAAGATTAAGATTAAATGAGATAGTAATATTTAAATATTTGTAAAAATCTTGATTATCTACTTTTTTACGTTACTTGACAAGCTTGAACATATCTTGTTTATCTCTTCGATAATGTCTGAAAAAAGAAAAGAAATAAAATCAAAGAAAATTACATTTAGCTACATTTTAACTTAAAGATAAGTTCAATAATTGTGTTTTAAATATCATTTTTAATTTTTCTTATTTCCATTTAGGTAATGTAAAGAGCCAGTAGATTTTTCAATATTAAATCAGCAAATCGGTATACTAATTTTGTTGACTTGTTTTAACTGAAATCAATCAAAAATATATTTTTTTGAAAAATATGGCTTCAACAGCCGTTCCAGTTCGCTACAAGTGTTTTGATTCGGCCTAGATGTCAGAAAAAAATGATAAAAATACAAAAAAAATATTCTGAATTGAAAAACATGAACATGAGTATACATAAAACCCACTCTTTCAAAAATAAATTAACATACAAAGAAAATATTTAAAGATTTTAGCTTTTTTGTGGATCTGTACACTTAAATTTCAGCAATTTTCTGTAATAAGCCATTAATGCTGATATACGCCCATTAAACAAATAAATACTTCAATATTCCTGTGGAAAGCTGAATATTCATCAATTCTGCTTTTTCACAGCGAATTTTTATGTATCAGGCCAATTTTTTTTCAATTCCTGGAAAATTGGACAAAAAATATTATTCAGGAATTCCCAGTTTCGGAAAAATCCTTAGAAATCTATCCTGGGTTATCTCGGGATGGACGCACTTGTTGAGTTTCTTTGGGATAAGTAACAGAAGGTTTGCTCATGTAGTTTTTACCTTTAAGCCTATTTTAAATGTTGTTTCAAACTTTTTCGCTTTTCTTTATTTTGATGATTGTAAAAAAATCAGATATTTTGCAGTTATAGATACTGAGATGCATTCCATTAAACATGTTATTTCTTATTTATAAAGTCTTTAGTTAGACTAGTTTTTATAAAGACTTTTTAAATTTCAGTAGTTTAAAGAAATTTTATTCCGAGATATGAGTATTTCGAATTTGATGACTTGCTGATGCAGATCCAGATGCAAAGCCTTTTTTTTAGTTTTATTTTCGACTCTTTGTAAGTGAATTGATAAATTCATTACAATTCTCATTTATTAAAACAAGCATACAAGATGATTCTGTGTTTAAAAAAAACAGCTATTTTGATCAAGTTTAAATTTGGTGGTTGATAATATTAAAACCAGCAAGAATCTTGATTTTATTCCAAATCAGACCAGCCACTTCGTGTTGACACCACCTAAAAGTTTCGCATTCTTTAAAAAAATGTTTGAAGCCTCAGAAAATGTTGATGTTAATAGCTTTGAATGCTTGAGGTTGAATGACTCAGTTATCGAAACATTAAAAAATAATGTAACTGATGTAATTGTATAGTTTTTTGGATATTCTCACAAAAATCTGATGTAACATATTAAGAGGGTTGCCGAAAACTACATCAGCATTTTTTTTTTCTGAGAAATGTGCTAAAGAATCAATAGATAACACTACAAATGCAAATTTTCTCATAATTCAAATCGATGCAAGCAGCCAAGAGAATATATAAATAGTTTCACTGAAAGTAAATGTTAGAAACTTTCTAATAAGCATAAGCTTTGAATTTATTATTGAAACTACTATTGCATGAATTTAATTTTTATTTTCAAGCCAACAAAGTTCATCGAGCGAATGTTCAAAACTTTAAAAACGAAATCTAGCGCATGAGGTGTCAGTGAGTTCAACAGCTGAAAACTTATACGTTACACAGCAGTGAGGCAGTCTAGCTTAAAAGTGGCCCCGAGGAACCCAGGGACCGGCAATTCACTCCAGCCATGTGACAAAGTTCGGGGCCAAACTTTGCGCGTAAAACTACCCATTTTTTACAAACTGTTCGCCCTCACTTTCCCACCCCGGCCGGTGTGGCAACGACGACGTTGTTGGGGCCGTTGTTTCCCAGAAGACAAATTTTGTCGAAACTGATTCTAGAAACTAGAAGACACGTAACATGCCGGCCTTGTCGCTTCCGTCGACGTTCGTCCCCGGCATAACATCAGACAACACCCGGGCCAGGTTTCGTTCTAAACTGCTGTGTGGGGGGT
Source organism: Culex pipiens pallens (assembly GCF_016801865.2). Lineage (NCBI taxonomy): Eukaryota > Metazoa > Arthropoda > Insecta > Diptera > Culicidae > Culex > Culex pipiens. The sequence goes on from NC_068938.1 coordinate 43,105,639, forward strand.
CTTTGGCCTAGAGGCAACTCCTACTTCTCTTCCTGCCCTAGGCAGCAACATATGTTGTGTCACACCTCGGTGCAAATAACATACATTTCGCTTGCTCAAAGTTGTTGTTTTGTGCACAACATCAGAAAACAAGCAAAACTACCTTCCGCCATCTCCACCCCAGGGGGGTTCGTCACTGGGCTTTTTACCCGCCCTTCGCAGTCACCCTTTTCGGGGTGTAAATACGAGTGGGGTTACCAGTTCTGGCTTTTTTTTAATTTAAAATTTATTCGTAACAGTGTCCAAGTATTCCAAGTATTGACGAGCTGGATAAATACGAAGGGTGCTGAAAAAATCGAATTTTGCTTTTAATTTGTTTCAAACAAATTTAACAAAGATATTCTCAGTAAAGTTGTAACTAATTTCCCGGAACCGTATTCCGGCACCCAAAAGCCATCCGGAGAACACGTTCTGGCTTCATTCTCTGTTGCAGAGAAAAGTCGTGGTAACCATAAAGCAAGGTCTGGTTGCAGCAACAATTGCAAACTTTTGCGAGAGTTGTTGAGCCAGTCAGTGCTGCCTCTAAGCTGCCTGAAGGATGTGTGCAAAATCTTGCAAATTTTGCTTCTAGGTTGACGGTGAGGGCGAGGTTAGTTTGCTTTAAAAAGTTCACGCCCTTCTTCCAGGTAAAATACTACTGATAATGGGTACATAATAACTAGGGTTAGTGAAATTTCACGATTTCACGGACTGCGTAAAATTCGCGAAATGTGTCTTTTTACGCGAAATCCCGTGAAATTTTATGTTTGTGTGAAACTGTAACGATTTTTCTCAAAATATTCTATCAAACTCAAATAGGAAACAAAATAATTTAAAGAACTACTGTAGAATTGAGCGAGTAAATACCCTTGTTCAATTCCTAATATCGAGTTAATTAATTTTGATGATTTGGCGGACGGTGTGAAATTCTTGAAATTTATAAATATTCTCAAATTTGTTTTTTTTTTCAAATCACATGTATATTACAACCATAAAGACTATTTTTCGGATGAGTTTTCAAAAAGCCGTGCCACCGTGACTTCCCGCACTAATATTTGTTTTTCTACCAATTGTAACAAAATTTCATTTATTTTTAGTTTGAGGCACTTGAGAGACGTCTTAAGAATTTTTGAAATTTGTAGGTCAAATACCGATGCAAAAAAGGCTTTGTTTACCATTGGCTCTTACGGCTTTTTTGAAAACTAATCCGAGATTTAAGTATTTTTTTTATATGAACCATTTGAAGAATTGTTTAGATTTTTCAGTTTATTAAGGAACTAACAAAATTTAGTAATTTTTTTGCTTTAGTAAAAAATTTACTACTAAATTTCAGAAGAAATTAAAAGAAATAAGCTTTGTTTTATCCAAAATTAAATGAAGAGTATTTTTTATCTTTGAAATCACCTTTTAAAAACATTTCAGATTTTTTTCTAAGTTCTGTTTAATTTTAACGATATTTGATTATTTGGAATTACTCCCGTGAAAGTTAAAAAATTCCGCCTTTTTTGTTTTCTGTTCTTGATTTTGTTACAAATTATATTACTTTTGCCTATTGATTTTAAATAAGGCTTTCTTGTCAGAAATTTACCAACACATTCAAAGAATGTTTACATGGCTGCTGGGAGATTGTTTGCATCAGATCTCCTATCTCTTTCCAGCAAAAGATTTTTTTTGTCAGGCGACTTCCAGCTTGGTTTTTTGACTGACCGCCCGATATGTCAGCCAACATACTTCGCAGGGCTGTGACAGCTCGAGCTCGATCATTGTTTGCATCAGGACACTGTGACGAGAAGTTTGTCATTTTTGGTTTAAATTATATTTTTTTCACTGGGTCTAGAAAGCCTTATTAAGTTTTTGAAAAGAGAGATGAAATCCTTAAAAATTATTTTGAATGGGCTAAATGTCGCAGAAAATTCAAACTATTTTACTCATTTTGGCTGGTCAAGATCGTTGAATCTTGCTTTGATATGAAATTCAATAAAATGTAAACTGATAAAACAGAAGCAATTCAGCGAAAACGTTTTTGCTTTATTATTCAAATATTAAAAAAGTAGTTCAATAGATATTAATACGCATGCCCTGCATTTTGTTTTAAAATATAAATAGAGCTCATCCATAAACCAGGTGGAAACTGGTTGAAAGTTATGAAATTTTTTATTGTATAACGTTCAAATTCAGTGAAGATTTTTTTAGTTTATTGAAGAATAAAATATAAGGAAGCATAAAAAGTAGTTTCTGTTATTTTAACAAAAGATTTTCAGAGTTATTTTAACATTTTTCACGTTCCATGAAATTTGCGTGAAATTTTGTGTATTGAAATTGAGGTCCCCGTGAAATTTGCTATTTTCGAGCGTGAAAAATCACTAAGCCTAATAATAAAAAATATATTTTTCCTTCAGTCTCGTAGCATATAGAAAAAAAATTTACCACATTGTTCATGTAAAAAAGTTACTATTAACCCGAGCATGGGTAAATAACAAGGGAAATGCAAAATAATACCATTAAATGGTATCAATACCAAATGTTGGTTTTCGCGAGCCCTTGAAAAAATGTCTAAAGTGTAAGTTAATAAGATTAGATTAGATTAGATTAGATTAGATTAGAAGTGTAAGTTAATACCAATCTGTCGTATTATACCAAATTTTGGTATTGTTTTGTTATTGAGCAAATGTTAGAAAAAAATCGAATTTTGACATACTGTTACTTACTTACATACTTTAAAACGCAAATCCACTCCAAATTAAAGCCAATTTTTTTATTTTGGTCTAAAAAAGTCATTTGATGATCTTTATAAATTAAGGGAATACCATACATTGGTATTGTAAAGGTATTTTAAATAAAAAATTATAAAATAAAGGTGATTCATAAAAAAAACTATTTTAAATGATGTTTAACATTCTTCAAAGTATGCTGATACATTTGAAATTGATAAGAAAAACATTTATATATTTAGACGATTAACTTTACGACAACAATAGGTTTAACGTGAAAAAAATAAAATTTTTGAATGGATTTTATTTAACATTGTGTGCATTTTGCGTCATAATCGATAAACTCAAAAAAATAATGTCAATCTTTGTTAATTTGATGAAATAACTCTTTCAATACCAAAATGTTGGTATGCATGTGGTATTCGAACTTCGTTCTAAAATCCTTTTAATATTGAATTTGTGTTGAATCCTATTCAGTTGGAATCATGCATCCTCAAAAATCCCACGAAAAATGCCACGCTGCCTGGGCTATAGCCTTGCTCGTTCTGGTTTAGTTTGTTTCTCTTTCTTTGAATTTCCTGATATTTTTGCCTGCAGCTAAAACATGTTGATGCAGCAGCAGCACGTTTTCAACAAGCGTTGATAGCTCAGTTGGTAAACGGGTAACTAAAATGGTGTCTGCACCTTACCTGTCATGAGTTCGATTCCAGTATTCCTCTAGTTTTCTTTACCTGATATTTTTTGGCTCTCCAAGCAAGACTTCGTTTTCCTGCCTGTTCGAAGGATTTAAATATAGCATCAAAATTCTACCCATATCTCATTGCAATCCCATTAGCCAAATTGAATTCCCGTTGTAATTCTATAGAGAATTCTCATTGTTTTTTGTCCAACGAGATTTTTATTTACCCGGAAAGTTGTAATTTGTCTGTTATTAATTTGCCCTTGGAATGGCACGTTTTGGTATTGCTTTGGTCTTCCCCATACAGTTTTTTGGTATGATTTCATGGTATTATACCATCTATTACTGGGCAACCAAGGGCACATTTTGGTATTTGTTATTATGCCAAGTAATACCAAAATATGGTATTCCCGTGTTATTTACCCCTGCTCGGGAAGTTACTCTTTTTTAACCTTTGCACACAAAATATTTCAAACTTTTTAAAGCCTACCAAAATGAACAACACAAATATGTTGGGATACGTTTCGTATTAACCCTCGTCACAATTTAAATAGAAACAAGTTTTTTTTCGGTCCAAATTTCACTTCCAAACACATTTCATGCTTCATGTCCAGCCAGATTCGCAAACTTTTGCCAGTCGCCCCCGAAGGTAGGCTACTTCAAGCATCAGGCAACTAGGGGAAGGCCTCCCGAACCCGATTTGGCACCGAAGGACATCAAACGAGTTTTTAATTGAAATTCACAAGATTCTTCGCTACCAAACTTGGTTGATCGGTTGTTGTTGGGTGGAGTTGAGTCGGGGCTTGGCAGCAGCTGGGGCTGGGGCCAAAAAGGAAAAACTTTTCCCCTTTTTTCCTTTTTTGGTGCCTTGTTGGCTAATGATGCATGACTTCTTTTCGGGGTGGTTGTTTGTTTTTCGATTAGAATTTATTGCCTCGGTAAAGCTCTGGCGTGTGCTCGGCCAGGCGTGCGGCCATCGGTCGATTTATCGGATGGGAAAAATGTTTACCGGTTACGGAGTTTTTCAGGGAAAAACAAACTTGGCGTAAGGTTGGTTAGGGCAAACAAACGAACCCAAAAATAAAAGAAACCAAAGGAGCAATCCAAGCTTGGGTGAAATCTGAGAAAAATCGGATTATTGTTTCGGAAGATTGAACATGATTTAGGAACAACCTAATGTGTCAATAAATATTAAAAAGTACTTAAATATCTCATATTTCACAAAAGTTAATCCAATCACCAAAGAGCACATGTTGCAAATCATCAAAAGCTCTATTTGCCAAAACACCAACTGCCACACACCAATTCCCCAAATGCTCGGCCAGCCAAACCGCACTGACCTGGAAACCGACGATACTTTCGCTCAATCTAACTGGGTTCTGGGATCTGGTTTCGAACTCAACCCTCCCTCCCTCAGTGAATGACACGAGTCCATTGGGTATAACTGAAGCTCATCGAAGCGATAAACAGCTGTACTGGCATTAGTTCATTCAATTCGTGTGTGTGTGTGAACAGCTCACTCCGTATGCTAGTGTTCCCTATAGTGATGTGCCAAATGCCATGAGTCGGTTCAACTCTTATGCTCGGAAGTCTGGCATTTCCAGATCATGTGTTTTGGAAGAATAAACTTTTCTCGGATGCTTTCCCACCTGGCGCTAACCTCTCCAAGGGGGCAAAAATTACTGCTAGTATGATACTTTGAAATTTACACTTGATTACTTCGTTGGGAACAAACTGATCTGCAAACTTGCAGATTGGGTTCACACTAATGTATATTGTTAAAACTCATCTGTTTGATGTGTTTCCGTCTTATTAATGACTGCATTTATATTAATTTTAATGTTAATTGATTAGCTTTTAAATCACAGGATAAGGCATCAGAATTATTTTTTTTAACTTTTTTGTTAAGCTTATTGATGCTTAGTAATGCTTATTTTTAGTAAGGTTTTTTCTCTATATTCGCCGGTTCGAATCCCGCGGCGAGCGCTCTAAAATTCTTTGTGTAAATATGGGTATTTGGCGCCGTCGCTCCGTGCCATACTTTCAAACACATAGGAGCCCAGGGCGGCGAAGTCCTTGTAGATAAAAAGGAAGACACTAGTGGTTGGTACTAGCAATGGTTGCCGACAGCTTTAAGGTCAACTTCGTCGTTTTTTTTCTATATTGGTAAGATTTTTTCTAATAAATTTATTCAATATATTTTTATCTCCTCGCTTCTTGAAATAATCTACAAAAGTCAGGGGGCACGAAAGATAAATATGTATCAAAATACGAATAAAACAAATAAATCTATTGTATAATCTGCTGAGCAAAAAAAAAAAAAAAAAAATAAAATTATACATTATTGCTACACTCAACCCCCGGTGGTTGGTCACTTTTTCGTTTGACACTTTTTTAGTTTGTACCCCGTTGGTTGGTCAAAGTCAAACTAAAAAGTGACGAACTGTCACTTTTTACACGGCGCTCACGCACACTATCAAAACAAACGTTTGGTAGTATGTGTGAACTCCGTGTAAAAGGGGTGTCAAACTAAAAAGTGACCCCATTCGTTTGACAACAGTTGGTGTCAAACCAACGGGGTTTGAGTGTATTCCATTGCACAGTGGTCCAGATCGCAAAATTATGTGGAAAATTGATTTCTGAAAAATGGTTAAGTTTTGGAGATTTGGTATCTTCAGAAGAGTTGTTGCAAATAAAAAGGGGCAAATTTTGGTTTCGTTGAAAATTAGTGTTGTTCACGATTAGGGTGATTTTGAAAATCTAACTTTTCAGGAATATTTTGAGAATTTTTTCGTCATCTAAACAGTTGTTGGATTTGCACCAAAATTTTATCTCGTAATCTACGCCTTCTACGACCAAATTAAGAGAAAGTATCGGAGCGAACCTTCAAAATTCAGTTTAAAGTTTCCGAGAAAAGTGAAGTTCTAACCATTTTTAGAGCTATGAAAAACAAACATCTTTATTTTTTGACAAGTCAATTTGGACTTCAGGGTCAAAAGTTACAGCCATTTAAAGGTAAAAAAGATGCATTTTTAAATTTTAAATATCTCTAAAAAGCGTAGGCCAAATTTTAAGCGCCGCATTGCATTCGAAAGGGAATATCTAGCACTACAAACGCAGGAAAAAACCCAGGGGTATTTTTCTTTAAACTCGAGATATCTTGATTTGAAAATGTCTAATTTTCAAAGGTAAAGTGTATGGGGCCACCCTAACGAAATTCGAAAATTGTCCAACTATATGTTTTTCCATGTAATTTTGCCCGCTGCATCCGATTCTGCCTTCGGAATTGACCCAAATCTTCAAAATATCGATTTTTGGTCATATTTTGGGTTTCTATGTAAAATTATCATCGTTCAAAAAACTGATATTTGAAGGTTTGCTCAGATGCTTTGTATAAATTTGGTCGTAGGAGGCGTAGATTACAAGGTAAAATTTTGGTGTTTTCGAAAAAGTTGCTTTAATTGGCAAATCCAACAACTTTCTATAAGACGAAAAAAATCCCAAAAATATTCCTGGAAAGTTAGATTTTCAAAATCACCCTAATCGTGAACCACCCTAATTTCAACGAAACCAAAAGTTGCCCCTTTTTATTTGCAACAGCTCTTCTGAAGACACCAAAGCTCCAAAACTATATCATTTTTCGGAAAATCAATTTTCCACTTAATTTTGTGACCTGGACCACTGTGAAACTAATTACTTTTCCTGTCATTCTCGCATGACGAAAAGGTCTTATTTTCTCTACTAAAAATAAAAGAATCGAAAAGTAATACTTTTCGATAAAACTGCTGAAAAGTTCTTCTTTTCAACACAAAAATGGGTGCTGAAAAATTGAACTTTTCAGCGCTTGTATCGAAAAGTTATACTTTTCAATATTGTTTTGATTTCATCGGTGAATCGACCAAACACATAGACAGTTGTCTTAAAGTTACATCTAAAAGGTATTTTTCAGAATTGCAAAAGATGTTGTATGGAACTAGCTGCAAAACTTGATTTTTTCAGCACTCGTCGTATTTATCTAACTCGGTAAACCTCGTTGGAAATGTACTAATTTACACTAGGAAACCTTTCGATATTTTGAAAATATTTGTAGTCAGTATTTAAAGTAATTGATTATTTCTGTTTTCGTCAAATCTCACATTAATCTAATCCAAAGATTGGTAAATGATAGGATTTCTAAAACCCTACACTAGTCAACAATTGAAACAAAATGTTTTTGCTAGTAAGACAAATATGATGGTTGTGATGTTTGCTATGTTTTAAAAAAATAATTATCGTTAGACCGATGCAAATATTTTTCAAAATTTATGTCGTTCCCCGAGCATGGGTAAATAACAAGGGAAATGCATAATAATACCTTTCTCTGGTATCAATCCCAAATTTTGGTATTCCTGTACCCTTGAAAATTTGTCTTAAGGATTATGCAAGAGCAAAATGTGGTATCAAACCAATTTAAGGTATTGTTTTGATATTGCAAAATTGCAGAATTTGTCAATGGTCGAACACCACATTTTGGTATTCTTTTGGTATTACAGTATTTTATCAAATTCTCTGAAACTATAGGAAAACTTTGACCAATTTCGACAAAATAATTAATTTTGCGCTAAAATGATGTCTCAAAGCGAATGCTTTCATTGAAAACCGGAAATTTCAAACTTGATTTTAAACATTTTTGATATACCCTCTACAAAATGACTTGAAATTGTGAAAAATTTTCTAAGTCAAGATGCCACATTTTGGTATTGAAAGGTTTCATCAATTTTCTCTGAAACTATGGAAATTTTTTAAAAATTTTGGCGAGATAATTAATTTTTCGCTAAAATGACTTGAAACATAAAAATGTTATAGCTGATTTTTTTTTTGTGATATACTCACTAATATTTTTTTCAAAAACGTTGAAATTTCTTTAAGTCGGGATAACCAAATACTTTGAAAAACGAGTTAATCGACAGATTATTGAATTTTGGTGAATTTCAATCCAGTTTCATTTTAATAACACTTATTTTTCAATCTTGTTATTTTTCAGAAGCTTCAAGAACTTCAAGCACAGGCCGTTCATCAATGACAAATGAATTCGATTTGGTGAAGAATATCACTAAGAACAACATGGAATCAACAGGTGAGTAGATTTGGCTGTTGCATATGGATCATTTCCGTTTTTCACAAACTGCAACTGCTGCACTAAAAATGGTAAGAAAATACCAAATTTTGGTATTACTTGTGCAAATACCAGCGACCAAAATGTGCTCTTGGTTGCCCAGTAATAGATGGTAAAATACCATGAAATCATACCAAAATCATGTTTGTGGAAGACCACAGGAATACCAAAATCTGATTTTCCAAGGGCGTGGGAATACCTAAAAATAAAACCATGGCAATACCAAGTTTTGGTATTCAAGCAATGTTCAAAAATCCAGAAGACCTCAACTTGGTATTGAAATGATTTTATTTTGTGGTATTATTTTACCTTTGGAATAACATGGTTTGGTTTTGTTGTGCCCTTTCACATACAAGACTTTGGTATGATTTCATGTTATTTTACCATCTATTACTGGGCAACCAAGGGCACATTTTGGTCGCTGTTATTAGCCCAAGTAATACCAAAATTTGGTATTCCCGTGTTATTTACCCCTGTTTGGGTTCCCTCTCCCCGGCACCCTCAAAATTGACCAGGGGACAAAATAAATACTTTTTCTTAAACTTAATAATTTGAATGGAAATAGGAGTCCAATCAACATAAAACTATTAGAAATGCATTTTCCTGTGTTTATAATCATATTTAGCTTGTTTGGGCTCGTTTAATTGTATCTAAGCAAGTAGAGGTCCAATTTTCAATGTTGAAAAATGAAACATTTGTGAAATTTTATAATCCTGTCGAAGAAATATTTTAAAAATGTTGGAATCAAGACTAACATCTCGAAAAAATCGAAATACGGGTATTTTTCAGTTAACATTTATCTTCAAGTGGCTATATCTTGAACACGATGAACTTTATTAAAAAATCTTCAAAAATACTTTTTGATTGCCAATTTGATTTTACATTAAAACTGAAGTCAAAAATATTGGTTGACTAAAATTTCTTCTTTTCCACAAAATAATTTTCATTAAATTATAACTTGGCGTCCCTACTTCTCTATGTCTCAAAAATTGGGGTTTTTCCTCTATGATAAATCCAAAAATTAAAAGATATGGATTTTCGTAAATTGATTTTTTGTGAAAAAGTTAATTTAAAAATCAACAAACAAAGTTTTTTCCTGTACCTATTTTTTTCTGAATAGTCCTCATCAATACTCTACAACTTTGCCGAAGATATCAAATCGATCACATAATTCTTTCAAATTTTACAGATTTTCGAATATTTACATACCATTTTTGTATGAACAGTAGGGTGCCCAGAAAAAATGACCCCTGCTCCACAAGCAAAAAATGGTTTTTTTGGGGTTATTTTAAGCATCTGTGCAAATTTTGAGCGAAATTGGTTGAGATTAACCCATTAATACCCGAGCCTAAAGTTGGTGAAAAAAATGTTTTTCTTACAAAAATGACTTTTTTAAATTGCTAATAACTTTTCAGGATCGAGTTTTACAGCTTTGGTGTGTTCTACAATGTTGTAAAGCATTAAATTTTCAACAAGAATCTCACGTTTGGGAATATTTGGATGGAAGTATCGCCAAACTGTAAGAAAATTGGGTTTTCCATAATTTTTTTTCGATTTTTCCCATACAAACTTCATCATCGAGTATCAATGGGTAAATGTTGACCGATTTTGCTCTTATTTGGCCCAGAGTCCTAAAATAGCCCAAGGAACAATATTCAGCTTGTGGAGCGAGGTCTTGAGAAAATTTTTATGGAGAATTATTTTTGAAAGTCTTTTAAACAAATTAAACAGAATAGCTTATAGGACCTTTTTTTATTGTTTTATTAAACACGATGTAAGGCCCTTAAAGGGTCTAAAATTTTTCACATTTTGTTGCACTGTGAAAGTAATAACCCCGTTGCACTCACAAGCATACTTTAATTGGATTTATTCGCAGGCAATAAAATTGATTCCCTGCAAAGTTCACATTCCTTGTGCGCTCAAATCTCCGCTGGAGAAGAGGACTCTTCAGGGACACCAGCAACACCCACATTATTGTGTGTATATTCCCCTGCCAGTCCCAGCCCAGTGCCGTTCAGTGTGGTTGGACCCTGGTACGTGTGCCCGGACACAAAGTGTACACATCCCTCGGGGAACGTTGAACCTGACCCTGGTTGCATTGCGCCCGGAAGCTCCTCTGCTTTTTCTGATGGCAGTGGAATGCAATAACACAGAGCATGTCCCTTGGAAAAAGTCTATTTCGGACGGAACAGACACGTGGTGGTTGTGTCGTCGGAACCATCCGAAGGCCGTTGATGCTGACTGGATCTTCGATAAGGAATGACTCTTGTGGGGGGCGGTGGAACTCCGTATATAATATCGTCCCATGGCCAGTTTATGAATATTCATCGACACAGTTGGGGCGATATGACTTTTTGTATGAAATACCAATTCAAACATATTTTGTTCTATTTGTCCTGTTTGGGTTCTGGGAAGGCAGTGGTGATGATCTTGAGAATTTGATTGTTGTTGATTGTGGAGGATGATATTTAATTTCCAGGCAGCTCTTGGAAAATGCCATAAAAGCGTTATTTAACGGTTTCAATATATGCAATTTCTAATATTATTTTTAGGGGCGCTAAAATACAAAATTTATATGCAATTTCTAATATTATTTTTAGGGGCGCTAAAATACAAAATTTTCAACAAGTCTGAAAAAGCTTCCTGAAAAAAATCTTATTGTTTCATTACATGGAAAAAATTTCATCTATATATCATGACACATAATTTCGTTAACACTATCACCGCGAAAAAGCTAAGTAAGTTCATCTTTAAACCACACCTTCCAATTAGCTTGATATCCAAAGGGTTCTTGTGTTTATATTTCTATTTAACTTCAATACCTACTCAAAGAACCTCCACTTGATGTTATAGATTGTTATCTCATTAGGAAAGCAATTCAGGTGATACTTTGCATTTCTAAAGATCATTTGCATACCAGCTAGCAAAGGTTTGCTCTTCATTAGCCGAGGAGAGGGCTTGCAAAAGAGCTTGTAAATCAATCTGACTGCAATTCCAATCATGTGCAAACATTTGAACGGAGTGCGGATTGCGGGTACATGTGTGGCACTTTCCAGGAATATCAAGCATGCTGTTGTATGCAATTCAATAATGATTTAACTAATATAGTACGAGCTTAAGTTGTCACGTGTCGATTGCATGTTAGCCAATTAATTTTGATTCATTGGTATGTCAACTAGGGTGTATCACTTGAGTTTTGATTGTGTGTTGTGAACATTTTTTCACGAAATTTGATTAATTTGCTATCGACATACTCGACTGCAAATTAGTCTCTGTTCGAATTATCAAGCTCATTTTACCAATATCACAAACCAAGAACATTCACACAACATTCAAATCCAATCGGAAAACCCCACTCTCTCAACTAGTGCAGAAACAACAGAGAGGGAGCAAACAAGCTAAAACCAATAAATGATTGAATCAGGGAAATCACTTGATATTTATCGTTTCCTCCTCATCATGAATAATAATGATACTGTTATGGTTCGGTGAGGCTTACCAGAACGTAATCCGCTCATCTGTACTCCCCTTGTCGGGGCTTCACCCTTCGACCGTTATCTCTATCTGGTGGCTGATCTGGGGGTTTAGCTGGACTAGACTGGACCGGACTGGTGGTGCTTACTTTTCCCCGAATGAACCTGCGTCAGAACTGTTTGGAATTGATTGACCGTAATTGAACTCTTCATCGGGTTTGAAAATGCCGCTGAGTAAATTGAATTTATTGATTCTTCGTTGGAATCTCATAACATTTTTAAAAGTTTTTTGTTTATTTTTAGCTGCAATTCATACAAATTTTTATTTTTATTTTAAATTAGAATTGAAATAAACATTTTTTTTCATAGATTTATTTTCATTTATTTAAATTTTCAAACTATTGTGGTAGCAATCGAGTGATAATTCGACGTCGTCGTGCTATCTTGTCGCACCCGCCATTTTGACGTTCCGAGAAAAACGCGTTTTAATGTTTGACCTTGAATAAATAAAAACCAGAGCACGCATTGTAAACAATAACAAACACGTTTTGTTTGGCTGACCATTCTGTGCATTGTACCGAAGTTTGGTTGAAGTTGGTTGCTGGAGTCCCGAGTTATAATTACAAATGTTTACGGTAGTTTGACTTGTACGTGCGTCAAACGCGTTCTGACCTGAAATCCCTTTGGCCAGTTGTCGCACTTACATAAATTTCCAGGGAGTGACAAGATAGCACGACAAGATTGAAACTTCTTTAATATGAAGAGCGACAACAATGCACGGAGTTTTTTCGGCTTTTATTGAATATCTCAGGATTGGAATCGGCATTGTTAGCTGCACAAAATGGCGTTATTAACTCAATTTGGTCCAAAATGCACGTACGACAAGTTAGCACGACGGCGACGAATTGTTGTCATCAACAGCCATGCAAACAAGTTGTTGTATTACTTTCCAGGGCTTAGAGTCGCAGTTGCGAAACCTCCGAAATGTACCCAACTCCGCAGCCTTGCTATTTTCTAGATCTGACAACAACAGTTATAGTGATTTGAACACGAGTCTTAAAGTACGATTGCACCTGGTCAGAGATCTCTGCACCGGTTCGTGAGCTTCAACGATGGCTGCTCCTTGAATGCTATTATATATTGTGCTGTCCGATTTCGTAAAGATAATTAATTTGATCTTGGATTAAATTACACATCCTTCCAAATGTGAACTTAGTTGGATGGAATTTATGTGTTGCACTGGTAGCTTAAGCTTTCATTTGAAAGCTCTAACATTATAAGATATGCCTGTTGTCGTGAACTGTGCCTTTTGCTGTTCTAGTTTGATTCCTGGGTTCCTAAACACCGGATTTAAAAATTTGGGTTGAGATGTAATCGTTCTAAGTATAAAAATCACTATCGTTATTATTATCATTATCCAATAGTTACAGTTCATGCTGAGAAACAATTAGGAAAATTAGCATTTTTTCCAATACTTTGGAGTATCACAAAATGCTATGAACATGATTACTGCTACTGCAAATTGATCTTTAATTTTCTTAGAATTTGTGTAAAATTTATTAATTGAAAGAAAGAAAAAATAAACTTTTTATTTTTTTGTAAATTAAAAACTTGTGTCAAAAAAGCTCTATAAATTTGGGTAGCCCATTTTTCCCAGTAGAACCAATACATGCAACTTGTAGAAAATTTCACCACGGACATTTTTCTCTCAAAGAAAATGCAATTTTGATACTCTATATATTTGAGTTTTAGTGAAGAAAAAAGTGCAAATTTTCAAAATATCTTAGAATTCACAAGTAAAGCCTACCTATTACTTAAAGGCCAAAGTATACTATCTTATAATAATTTTGGCCGATGACTTTTAATCTGGAATCTAATTTCATGTAAAAACTGAAACGCTTCGTGAAAAATATTTCGAAGATGGAAAATTCAAAACAAACATTTCAAAAATACCAAAATTTCACAATCACGCCTTTTTGAAATGTTAGTCTCTTTTAACCGCTCAGCAACCAGAGGTCCAATTTTTAGTGTTTTGCTAACAAATGTATAGGACATTTTCTGAACTTTTAGAACTAAATTTAGTCAACATCAAGGACACTATTTAAAAAACGTTACTTAATCCACCTAAGGTGGTTGATGCCTTCCTCACATTAATATAGTTTTTTTTTTGTAAAATAAAAATGTCTAACCTACAAATCTTGACTTTTTTTTGATAAGGTCCTATAAACAAATGTAAACATTGAGTGTATCCCTTTCACACCTTATGTCAAAGCCCATCGGAGTAAGCGGGATACACTCAATGTTTACATTTGTTTATAGGACCTTATCAAAAAAAAACTCAAGAAATGTCCTCTAAATAAAACTCATATACTCATTACTCGATAGGGTTGTCAAATCCTTATTTTTCTTTTGTCTCGTTGGATAGGTCTTTTGATTATGCATCCAACAATAGGTTGCAAGATTGATCCGGACACCGTTTCCATCGAAATATCTGAGATCCGTCTCCAAAAGAGTGTACAAACAACACTTAAGTGCTCATAACTTTTGATAGGGTTATCAGATCTTCAATGTTTTGAACTCATTTGAAAGGTTTCATTTATGTAACTAACGACGTGTCACATGGTGGACCCGGACATCATTTTCATCGAAATATCTGAGATCCGGCCTCAAAAAAGTGTATAAATAACACTTAAGTGCTGATAACTTTTGATAGGGTTGTCAGATCTTCGATGTTTTTTGCTCATTGGAAAGTTCTTTTAAATTCCTTTCTAAAAATGTATAATATGACGGGTTATCTTACAAAACCACTCTTTTTACAATCTTCCGGACTTTGGCTAAAATCGTTTTTTTAGCATAACTTTTGAAGTACTTAACAAAACTTCATAACATTAACCAGGATCTTGTGGGAACCAAAGACGGATCGAATGAGACCAGAACGGTCCAAATCGGTTTAGCCAGATCGGAGATAATCGAGTGCATTTTTTTTCGGTGCACGGACTTACAGACATACACACGCACAGACATTTGTTCAGAATTTGATTCTGAGTCGATAGGTATACGAGAAGGTGGGTCTACGTTGTCGAATTAGGAATTTCATTTTTCGAGTGTTTTTATAGCCTTTCCTCAGTAAAGTGAGGAAGGCAAAAGTTGAACGCCGTTTTTTTTTAGTTAGAAAAAAATTAGATGGCTATATCTTGAAAACAGCGAACATTATTCAAATTTCTGTGTAGTATTGGACATCTGCCAAAACTGTATGGGTGCGCCTTAGGACGTGAAGGCCGAACACTGTTGGATCGAATAAAAGAAAATCAATTGAAATCAATTTTTATCATTTTTCTAAAGTTTCTCAACGTTTATCATCAAGAGCTGAAACAATTCATCTACAGTTGAATGCAAAGTTGCTCCACGAAATTAAAGCCATGGGAATCATAGTCGTTCGAACAATCTAACCATGTTGGCTGTTCCATTTACTGTAATGGGTCAAGTTAACAGCTCAAGAATGCGCTGCATTGCATTGTACGGTGAAAACGATTTTGAGCTTTATGGGATTGGCGTTAATGCCATTCTTGGCTTCGATGCACATTAGAAAAAATAAAATAGACCACATGGAATAACGTTGATGTAATAATATTTTTATTTACTGTGCGCTTATGCTAACTTTTTCTACTGCATTCAATTGCTCAAAGATCAACCGCCAGTGTGGACGAGTTCTCATCAATCCATCCTTATCCATTACAATCCAATCGTAGTGCATTGTGATGCATTCGATTTCACAAATTTTCCGGAATAGATTTGCATCGAGATAACCGCTTTGGCTCAACACAGAGAGCCCCATCGTAAGATGGAGCTTGTCCGGTGTGCTTTCGGACCTTATGGACCGTTGGCAGACTGCAGCAATCTCGTTTTCCAAAGCGCAATCCACATAAAATCTTCAAACATGAAGATCGTGCTTTTGTTGTTGCTGGGATGTACGGCAGCAATGCCATGGTGAAACCGCTTCATTCATTCTCCAGTATCGGCGGAAATTGAGAGAAAAACAGGATAACTTTAAACGGCTTTTTAGCCGCCATCAATGGAAGAATAGTGAGGGGGAAAGCTCTATGTGAAAAAGTAAATTTCCTTAGTGGGTCATTCTCCAAAAACTCACACAGCAGTTGCCCCGACCCCTCTTCGAGTTGCGTGAAACTTTGCCATTTTCCGCTACTCAACTGTAAAATTTTTTGGAACATGTTAATTTAAGGGAAATTTAATGTACTTTTCGAATCTAGGGTCAATTTTCATTTAGAACAAAATTTTTCATTTTGAGATTTCGTGTTTTTTTCTAACTTTGCAGGGTTATTTTTTTGTTGTTTTATTGCTCTACAAAATTGTAGAACAGACAATTACAAAAAATTGTATATGTATAATAGGATGTAACAAAAATGACTTTTTGGCGGGCATTCAAGGGTTTGTTCCGGTGGGCATACTAAGCCCAAATCTAAAATATGAGCTTTGTTGGACGTAACAGGAGCTGGCGCTCCGCCCTTCAATTTTAAATGGGATTTAACCCGTAAAAAGAGATTTTTTCAAAAATGTCACTTTTGGAGGCATTGGCCACTGAAGCGTTTATTTTCAACATCATTGGCGTGTAGGCCAGATCCTTGCGCATCTTTTGGTATATATAACATTGAAATTTGGAGCACCCTGGAGCTCGGTACAGACCTTCAAAGTTTGGCATTTTTTCGAAAAATCGGTCTCGGCAAAATCAAATGGCGTCTAGGGCGTCGCGAGGCGCGACGCATATCTCTTTTGCATAAATCTTTTTTTACGGGTTAAATCCCATTTAAAATTGAAGGGCGGAGCGCCAGCTCCTGTTACGTCCAATCAAGCTCATATTTTAGATTTGGGCTTAGTATGCCCACCGGAACAAACCCTTGAATGCCCGCCAAAAAGTAATTTTTGTTACACTCTAATGTATAAATATAAGGGGTTTGCTTGTAACCATCACGAGTTATCGCGATTTTACGAAAAAGAGTTTTGAAAAAGTTACTTTTTGTGTTTCTCTTTATTTCGTTGTTCGTGTCTGTTGCGGGTGACCGTGAACGTCCATTTTCGACGACGACCAACTTTTTCAAAACTTTTTTTTCCCTTAAAATGACATACTCAAAAAAAAAAAATTACAGTTGAGTAACAGAAAATGGCATATTTTTGAATACTTTTTAATTTTTTTTCTTTTCGATGCAAAATACGTTTTTTTTCGGAATTCTGAGTACGCCATCAAATCGGGTGTCCAAATTTACATATAAGTCCCTTTGACACCAATTTTCCATCTCATCACTATTTCAGGCTGCAAATTATTGAAAAAGAACATGTCTTTTTTCGCATGTTCGAAAATTGAAGGGTTCGTAAGGGGACAAAAGTTACTCCTTAGGACAAAGTTTCACGCAAATCGAAGAGGGGTCGGGGCAACTTTTCCCGATTTCGTGTGAGTTGGTAGAGAATCACCCTGGTACTAAACTATGAGCACTGCAAAAAATGTTTATTTTTTAAATTTTGGTTCATAATTCGAAGAATCATCATGATCGCTTTGTTTCCATTAGGATATTTAACTTCCTTTAAAAAAAATATAGGTAGCATTTCCAAACTTGACATGCGGTAAATGGTCTTCGTCGACGAAGTATTTGGAAATAAAGGTTGACCGAACTTTTTCCTCGCCGTGGCAAACTCTGGTGGAACGGGTTGGAAAGTAAATTCAAATCGAGAGGTGCTCGTTAAGGACTTCCGGAGATGTAGAGAGAGCTTTCGGGCACAATTGTGCCCGGACAGATTTGGAATTTGGAAAGTGGTGAGCTGTGGTGAAAGGAGTTTCCCACCAGGATTGGGTGGCGTAATTCAATTTCCGCCGAGAAGGGCTTTGGCCAGATTATATGGGTGACCAAGACGACGACGACGACGACGTTGCTTCAGGAAAGCTGGCTGGGTTCGTTAGCAGAGTCGTTAGTCCTGTACCGCACACCCTTACGTGGCACCACATCGCTTCAGAAGAGGTAAAGTTTGTTTAATTGGATTATGGATCTGGTTTGGGATTATGGGGAAAATTGTGAGGTATTTGAAGGTTCGAAGCAGTGTGATCAGTTTGTTTTAGCTGTGTAAATTAGTTTTTTTTTACTTTCTGCTTAGCATGACGCCACAACTTATAAATTTTACACGTCTTTAGATCTCTATTATGGTTTTGACAAACAAAAGAAACTAAAAAGTGGCAAAAGTAGAGCTCAGTGAACAGCGAAGAGGAAAGAATTACAACAAAGTATTTGATCGTTTCGGCATCTTATCTACAAAAATAACAATTAATGAAACAACAGCACGTAAATTGGATTCTTAAACACTTGTAAATGAAAACCTGCACTTTTTTGCGCTCCATCAAAACAATTTTTCACAGCTGTACCGAGCAAAAGTATGAATCATCCGTGCACTAAAACAATCCTAACAGTGGTTAGACCAGCCACAATTGAGAGTGCATCATCCTTCATAGTCAAAATTTATCGCCTCTAGAGCAGTTCTACTGTGCTCTGCACAGTCGTCTGGCTTTGCTGTGCAGTTTTCACGAATGTACAGATTATAAATCTGGCGCGATAATTTTCCCACTAACTTAATTTCGGTGGATTACTCTCCTTTTTACGGAAATATTTTCGTGTTGTATATTTCCAAAAGTTGCATCGAAAACACGAGGAGTTCCCCTACAGCCAAAAAAAACTGCTCTCCAAGGTCCAAAAAATGTGACCGAACAAAGTGTCTCTCTTTTCAAGGGGAGGGGGTCATAAATTAGCGATAAGGCATAACTCATACAAGGGTTCCCCGGACGGATTCCGGATTCCCGCCAGTTCACGGACGCGGGAAGCGATTCTGGTGGTGGTCATTAATTCAAGCCGCAGGCCCGATGCACTTTAAACAATGCTCCCCTCCACTCAGTCCAGATGTCTTCTGGTGAACTTTGGAACACCAACCGAACGGTTGTTGGTGCAGCTTTGTTTCTCGAAACATTTTTCTTCATAGATTTGGTTCAGCTGACTCCGGTTGGAAAGGTCGGTGGGTTAGATTGAGTTGAGCCGAGCATTACTCTGGCTTTGAGTTAGGTTTGCAGTTTGCGTTAGTTTGAACTCAGAAACTTAAACAGAAATTTTGAAGTGAAAAAAGAGAAGTGCTTTTCTGAAATCTTTGAAAAGTTGTAGTGCTGAGGCGAGGAACTTTTCTCATACGCGTTGGCTCAACAGAAGCAAAAGTCTAGAGATGCAATCCGTGCTGCGATATTGGAAAGATAAATAATACATTAGTTAACGTTACTGTATTGAAGAAAATTCGTTTGATAGCTGTCTGTAACGTTCAGACTTTTAAAACACTGCAGCATACAGATTTCATTTCCAGCTGTGTGGATTTATGTTATTATTTTTTTTTGGCTAGACAATTCTCCACCAAAACCGGAAATTGATCTATTTGTATATTTAGATGTGTCTAAAACTTTGTAGGGGCCTTCCCTATGAACTGGTGCACGCAAGAGCGTGGTTGCTGAGATACGGTCCTCAAATACATTTTTATATAACAGTGATTCCACATCAAATCAACTAGATCTAGATCAACAGTGCTCCGATTTTGCTAAAATTTGGCATCGAAATTTCATGGCCAAAATAACACACACTCATAACACTCATAATGTTTTGGTTTACGATAAGGGTGGTCCTATTTAAACCAGTGTGGTAAAAAATGGCACTTTCTGACGATTTTCGCAAAAAACACATCATATATAAAAAATTTCGACGGTTTTGTTCGAACGCGAATCAATTCAACACGGAACGTCGGATCGAGGTGGTTATTGTTGCGTTGGGTTCGTATAAGTCCAAGGAAGGTTCTTACGCCAAAAAGTTACAACTTTGGCAACTCTGGAACCGATTCCGGAAAATCTGCAGATTGTATGGGAAAAGCTGCGTAAAATTAAATTTTGATCACAGGAGGCTGAATAAGCAAAAAAGTTAAAAATGTCAACAAACGAAAAAAGGCAGAACGAAGTTGGTCGGGCAAGACTTGTTTTTCATAAAATCATATTTATCTCCGGAACGGTTGAACCAATTTCTGATCGCCTTCACGCAAAATAATGGTGATAAGTATGCACGGCGTATTTTCTAGAACAACCTTATCATGAAAAAAAAAGTCATCGTTACTTTCAAACGTGTCTTATAAGAAATTTTCTCAGCTTTCCTATGCTTCTAAGAGCGAAATGTTTCATCGATAAATTTCTGAGATATTCATATTTTAAGTTTTTTGTTTTAAAATCCTTCATAATTTATTATAAACTTTTTAAAAACAGTTCAGGAAACTTGTCAAATGATGTGTTTTATTGGTCATTTACTCAAAAAAATGTGCAAAATAAGTCAATAAACAAATTTGTAGAAGGTTGCAAATCGCTAAACATTTCGAAAATTATATTTCAACTGAGTTTTGATTTTGTGGGATTAATTCAGTAATTAAAATCATAAAACCGTATTGAAATGAAAATTTTACTAGAATTAATAGATTGTTACATATTTTTTTTGTACATATATGACGTGTCTGCTCTGATTTAGCTAATTCAACAATTTTTTTGCATGTGTGAGATTGGTTAGGGTATTATTGAATTTTTGTGAATGAATATGATATTTCCTTAAACAAACATAAACCAGGAACAGAGATACAAAACATGATTTAAAATCGAAATGTACTACAAATTACTGTTGCATGCTTCAAAAGTTATATTTTCATGAGTAAAAAGTAAAAATATATATTTTTTAAATGTTTTACTGTTGAAAATGCATTTGAAAGTAGCAATAAAATACGTGTGTTTCAACTGAGAATGTTGAAAACACCTTCACAAACTTTTTTTTGGTTGAAGCAAAAATAAAATATTAATTTTAACAAAAAATCAAACAGAAGCCTCCATTACAAAATATTTGAACAAAACTCAAGGTACTTGTAAAACGTTTTCAAAACAGATAAGACTTCTATAATATTGCTGATTCCTTGATCATTTCATACCAAAAAAATAAATAAAAAAACCTTTAATACTCATGAATAGTATTTCTCCCAAAACTGTCCACAATAATTTGTAGTTCAATTTCGAGTTAATAACTTGTTTTGTCTATATATGAAATATGATATTTATTCATAAAAATCTAATTACCCTTAACAATCTCAAACCTGCAAAAATTTCGGTTTTATCAGCTAAATCCAAGCTAAATCAGAGCAGACGGCTGATATTTGTACACAAAAATTATGTAATAATCTCTTAATTCTTGTAAACATATATTTTAATACGGTTTTTTGATTTAAATTTCTGAATAAATCTCGCATATTCAAAAAACTCGATTAAAACTTAATTTTTAAAATGTTTAGCGATTTGCTTCCTATTACAAAGTTGTTTCTTGTCTTATTTTGCAAATTTTAATGAGTAAATGACACATAAAACACATAATTTGCGAGTTTCCTGAACTGTTTTTAAAAACTTCCAATAAATGATAAAGGAATGTAAAACAAAAAACTTAAAATAAAGATATCTCAGAAATTTCTCGATGAAACATTTCGCTCTTAGAAGCATTGGAAAGCTGAGAAAATTTCCTATAAGACACAATTGAAAGTAGCGATGACTATTTTTTCTCCTTAAGGTTGCCCAGAAAACACGCCGTGTATAGCTTCTAACGATAAATACAGACATTAAAAAAAAAACATAGCTATAGATCAGGGGCGTCAAATCCTTTTGGCCCCGCGGGCCAGAACTAATGATGATGGAAGATGAAAAAGTAAATATTTTTTTCATGAAATTATTTTTATTTTAATAATTTTAATAAATAAACTAGTGTTGCAAATAAGTTTCATATATTGATTTTAAGACAGAAAAACAAAGATTACTTTAAAAAATGTGTTTATTAGATTCATTTTGTTTGGTTTAAAATTGTATTGTGATTGTTTATGAAAAAATATATTTTTTGCTCCCTTATTTTTTGAAGCATTTTGAGATATTGTTTAGTATTCTAAGAAAATAAATAAATAAATAATTAAAATATTACTTAACCGGTAAGATTTTTCTCCTGATTTACACTTTCAAAACAGGTATTGCGACAAAGATTTTTTTTTCAGTTGATATAATGCAATCCGCATGACTTTGTCACTGTCATTAACTTTGAAAAATATTTGCAACGGCCTAATTCTGAAATAAAATCAAGTATCCTTTTGTTTCGACTTCGAGTTGAAGTGAGATTCAGTATTAATTTGGCTGCCAAAGTCTTCGAAAACTAAGTCGGAAACTCAACGCTATCTTTGACCACAACCGGGAATTTGTTCTGCGGCTGTCATGCGACCATGATTTACGACTAACTAGTGAGTAATTCTCGCTGAAAGTGGACCACTATTTACACAAGGTGCTCAAAAATCAAAAGCAATGTATTTTTCCAATAGCTCCCACCAAGTTATGAAAGAAATCATGTTTGGTTGGTTAAATTTGTACTCACCTCGGCGCCACAAAGCTAAAACATTTTTTTAAATTGGTATTTTTGTGACATAGACGCGTCCACAAAATTGCTCATAACTTTGCAAAACTTCAACGAACCCTTGATGTTTAGGGGTGTTTTGGAAAGGAAATGAGCAGAGCTTTCAAATGCACTTGTCAGAAAAATACCGTTCCATACATTTTTTAGCCACAAAACACCAATGTATTTTTAAAAGTCATTTTTGAAGGCCGGCGCCCCGCTTTATCGAAAAACTGACAAATCCATTCGAAAGCTGAGACGATTTCACATAAAGGACCAATAAATCTAAGGTGTATGTTCCTCCTATCTTTTCTAATCTAATTTTGATTCTGCGAGCGCAGCGCTCCGTTCGCATTTCGGGCACCCAAAATGTTGCAATTTGCTTGCCCCATTTTAAGGTTTTGTTAAAAAATATAGGTGCTCACTTTTTAAATGATAGTTTATTGTCCAAGGATCAAAATGCACTTTCGATAATTGACCAATATTTATGTTTTTGGGTTCTTCTAGGCAATTTAATGTCGAAAAATGGTTTTTTTTTAATTTTTTTTTGTAAAATGCTCACTTACAATTGGGTGGACTTTTTTTCAGTAGAAATAATGAATGTAGCATGTAGGAAATTTCACCATGGAAATTTTTCTTTAAAAGAAGACGTAATTTCGATACTCCAGTGCCAAGATATTTAGTTTAAGTGAGAAAAAAAGTGCCAATCTTACAAATTTCTCAGAATAACAAAGCACGGTCTATTATTTACATGCGGCATATGTTTTGGAGGCCAGAGTATGGTTTCTTATAGTTATTTTGGTCGCTCAATTCGGATCTGGAATCAAAATTTAGATAAGCAGTGAACAGTGATATTTTAGCCACGCTCAAATATTATTTGCATGTATTCCCCATAGCCTCTTAGGGATCGGCAGCCGAAGCCGCTAACCACCGCGCCACGAGGCCTCTCAAAACAATCAGAAGTTGAAAAAAACAATCTCCATTAAATAATCCGTAATTTAAATATCAATTAAAGGTGAGCGAAAGATGAAATATGACCGAATTCACTAGCGATTAAAACTACAGCATATTACCACAAATAACTTTTGGGCGTGGCTCTAAATTTAACTGTTAATCTGAAATTTGATTCCAGATCCGAATTGAGCGACCAAAATAACTATAAGAAACCATACTCTGGCCTCCAAAACATATGCCGCATGTAAATAATAGACCGTGCTTGGTTATTCTGAGAAATTTGTAAAATTGGCACTTTTTTCTCACTTAAACTAAATATCTTGGCACTGGAGTATCGAAATTACGTTTTCTTTTAAAGAAAAATTTCCGTGGTGAAATTTCCTACATGCTACATTCATTATTTCTACTGAAAAAAAGTCCACCCAATTGTAAGTGAGCATTTTACAAAAAAAAAGTAAAAAAAAACAATTTTTCGACATTAAATTGCCTAGAAGAACCCAAAAACATAAATATTGGTCAATTATCGAAAGTGCATTTTGATCCTTGGACAATAAACTATCATTTAAAAAGTGAGCACCTATATTGTTTGACAAAACCTTAAAATGGGGCAAGCAAATTGCAACATTTTGGGTGCCCGAAATGCGAACGGAGCGCTGCGCTCGCAGAATCAAAATTAGATTAAAAAAGATAGGAGGAACATACACCTTAGATTTATTGGTCCTTTATGTGAAATCGTCTCAGCTTTCGAATGGATTTGTCAGTTTTTCGATAAAGCGGGGCGCCGGCCTTCAAAAATGACTTTTAAAAATACATTGGTGTTTTGTGGCTAAAAAATGTATGGAACGGTATTTTTCTGACAAGTGCATTCGAAAGCTCTGCTCATTTCCTTTCCGAAACACCCCTAAACATCAAGGGTTCGTTGGAGTTTTGCAAAGTTATGAGCAATTTTGTGGACGCGTCTATGTCACAAAAATACCAATTTAAAAAAATGTTTTAGCTTCGTGGCGCCGAGGTAAGGACAAATTTAACCAACCAAACATGGTTTCTTTCATAACTTGGTGGGGGCTATTGGAAAAGTACATTGCTTTTGATTTTTGAGCACCTTGTGTAAATAGTGGTCCACTTTCAGCGAGAATTACTCAGTGTAAGTTCTCATATGTTTGGCTGGTTAATAATAATTTGTTTCTTTTTCCACTATTTAAGCAAATTATTTTGCTAAAAGTTCGATGTAAATTAATTCACTTCTTGCTATTGATCTTTGATTTCGGTTGAAAACACCTTGATAAAACTTAATCGTATGGCAACAATAAAACTTGTGTGAAATTTAGGAATCCTTCACAAAAAAATTAAACTTTTTTAAATCAAGCTTACAAATAAAAATAAAAAAGGATGTGGATTATTTTTTTTAATCAAAAATAAGGCATTGTAAGTTACACTAGCAATAAGACAAAATAACGTGAAATAATTATCATAACATATATTCTTAAAATAAAATGGCTGCCTCCCATCAATTTTCTAACCAACGCAGTTTTGAAGAAAAAATAGAGGGGAACATTATAAATTTACTTTTTAAAACATCTTACACACTGAAGTCAAACTGAATCTAACAGCAAACTAAATAACACATTTAATTCACTAGATACATGCTAAATGCTCGCTAAATGCATACGACTGCACACATTCAAACCTTCTCTTCATACAGCATAACGATATTAAACGAGTGGGTAAACATCATCAATACCGTCCGTCCCACTAGTTGAGCATATGCTCTTCGGACCGTTGCGTTGGTTCCGGTGAAGCAATTCCTGATGCAATTTTGAATTAATATGCCATAAAAGGCTCCAACTAAGGGCCGGTGAGTGTGCAGACTGCAGACTGATGGGTGTAATGCAGCATCAAGTTTCCAGTGCAAACACGGAGGGAAATAATTTTAATGATTCAGAAATATTTTCAATGATTGTGAAAATAGATTTTTTTTTTATTTTTGTCATTTAATTTGAGCAAACATTTTTTTTTTAATTTTATAGTATGTTTCAGAGCTTTCCTAGGCCAACGTGGAACAGCTACCGATTCACGCCACGGCAAGGAGCAGAAGCAGATCCATGCGGATGATAAATGACTTTTATGGGTAAACTTGATATTATAATGTGTTCCCATACGCGCGTCATTATATCGATGCGTTTTCCATTGGATGATGATGGTGATGCTGCCAACGCCGAGAAGAGGTTGTTGCCTGTCGAGGGTCAATATCGACATGAAATTGATGCTTCTCATCTGGGCGAGAAGGTTCGAGGGTGGAGGCGCAAAGCTGGCATACATTTATCTTCTTTTTGGGAACATTTTCCCATCACATCAGCGGTGATCTTTCTCTTCTGTCTAAATCGATAAAGTTCAAGCTATTTTTGGAGTTTTTTTTTAGGATAACTTATATTTCAAATTTTTATTTTCAAATAAAATACAGTTTATAGTAACACTCATTTCATGTGATTTTTTTCTGAGCATAAGAAGTACTTTTTAATACTACTAGGGGCACCCTAATCTATCCAATAATGGAAGAAACATCTGTTGATTTACCCTCTCCAGATGAGTGGGCGCAATGTGCCGATCAATCATCGCACATCGTAATGATATTGGTGCATAACTTTGCCCATAACATTATGTACGATGGGTTAAGATATATGAGTGAGTATAGTCTTTCAGAACATTAGACCGTCAATCACGCAAGGGTGATTGGGGTTGACTACACTTTTAATAAAATAAAAAGGTGATAATCCAATATTCGAAACATTAAAAACAAATTGTTTATGGATTCGTTCAAGTTAAGCTTAAAAAAAGATAATGATAATGAAAGCGATCAGTTTTATCAGATCAATAATAAATAATAACAACAAAAACATACCAAAACGAGTTTTTAATGCACAAATTATAACATGTACAAAAAAAGTATCAAGGAATTTGCCACGTGACTCTTTGCCAGAACCTGTTTCTCCATTAGCTAT
This sequence comes from Culex pipiens pallens, assembly GCF_016801865.2. Taxonomy (NCBI): domain Eukaryota; kingdom Metazoa; phylum Arthropoda; class Insecta; order Diptera; family Culicidae; genus Culex; species Culex pipiens. Next base: position 43,132,157 of record NC_068938.1, read on the forward strand.
TCGGTTCATGGCTTTAACGTTATCCTTTCAACACATTTCAGTTCGCTTGAGCACCGATCTCAATAATATCATTGGTTTCGGTCGCCAAAGTAGTGATGTAACGTTTAAGGGTGACTTTGATTTTGATAGTACATGAAAAAAGCATTTTTTACAGCAAGTTTTTTTTGCATGTCTTGTGTGTTTTTAAAGCTCCAAATTATTTTTATTCTAAAGCGTTTTGGAATCCGCCTTTGAATAAGGGTGCTCAAAAAAAAAAGAAAAAAAACAAAAAAATGTTGGAATGTCCTTAATAAAAAAAAACTTCCAGGAATATTTTGAAACATTTGCTAAAGAAATCTAAATCCGTTAATTATATATTTTTTGTCAAAGTTTATGTCTCCATTTAAGGGGTTACATACATGTAAATCGGCAAAAATGTCAGAGGTTGGTTTGAGCACAAACTTAAACTTTATTTTAAATCTGTTTTCAGGACATTAAAATATACAATTTCAACTATAAACTAAATAAATTTGAAGACATTTGGTTGTATCATTGCCGAGATACAGCTATATGAAGTTAGCATTTTCAAAAAACGGGTGCCACGATATCTCAACACTGCATTGACCAAATCGGCTCAAAATTTTGGTAAAGACTCGTTAAACCGGTCCTGTGTGCATGACGAAGGGCGATTTTTAAAAAGTTTTTCATATTAAAAATCGGAAGTTTTCGTTTTTTGTATTTTTAAAAATGCAAAATTTTAAAATTGGGCTTCGTCATGCACACGAGATATGTCTTGCAAGTCTTCACCCAAAATTTCAGCCAATTTGGCCCATCCCATCTCGAGATATCGTGGCACCCGTAAATCAACTCTGTGTTCAGAGAAAAACGCTCGCGAAGTTTGACAGTTCGCTTTGCGCATGGCAAAATTTTCAGATTAAATCGTCTGTAACTTACTTAAATCATAAAATATCTTCATGAAACTTTCAGGAGTGATTGAAAATCATCTTTTCAGGTGTTTTAATAAATTTTCTGTATTATGCAATTTTGTGATTTTTTACATGTATGTAACCCTTTAAGCCATTTTGCATCATTGGTTTCTCTATACAAGTCTCCATACAATGCTGAGTTATGCCTTGAATAGAAAAGTACTAAAAAATATTTTAAAATCTTACCCGAGCAGACGGAAATAACATGGGAATAAAATTTTTTGATATTTCAAAATACTAGGCCAATAACATTTAATGTTATTTACAACAAGATTTGTTATTCGTCGACATGATTTTTGCCTTCCTCATTGAGGTAAGGCTATAATCCTGCTTTAAAAATGAACTTTGTATAAAAACGTCGTAGACCCACCTTCATGTATACATTAGGGTGGGTACGTTTTTCAAAAAGTTCTCGGATCAAGTTTTAGTATGGTTCCTCTTGTAGGGCATGCCCATAGAGACTTTCATGCCAAATATCAGCTCATTTGGTTGTAAACTGGCTGCGCGCATCAGGGTTAAAGTTTACATGGAAATTACTATGGGAAATTGGAACTTTTTGTTCAAACGCTCCTACAGGTCTGGGAAAATCACGCGCCAACTTCTGGTATGGTCAGGCCTATGGGGAATGGTCTGGAGAACACTTTTCCCGAAGAGAGCATGTGGATTCGTTGTCCCTAGACCTGGCGCATCGACAAACAATCCGATGTCTCCGGAATCAACGGTTTTCCTTCAAAAAGCATCACATTTTCCTTAGCATGCTATGAAAACTTGATGAACACCGCGACGCCATACGTCAGGCAGCTAGTTATTTTCCCAGACCTGTAGGAGCGTTTGAACAAAAAGTTCCAATTTCCCATAGTAATTCCCATTTAAACTTTAACCCTGATGCGCGCAGCCAGTTTACAACCAAATGAGCAGATATTTGGCATGAAAGTCCCTATGGGCATGCCCTACAACACGGAACAAAATCCGGTTTGCGGAATCGCAAACTTTGCTTCCGATTTGCTCTACCAATCGCAAACCTCCGTTTACACCCGTCAGCAGGAAGCATTGCTTCCAATATCGCAAACGGTGATTTTCGATATCGCAAACGTAACGCCGTAACGCATGCCTGCCAAAAGTACGCAGCACGCAGCCACTACAATATTTACTGTTTTGAATTGACCGTTGCTTTTCAAATTTTGGATGGAAATAAGAAGAAGAAGAAGTTTCAATGTTTTGATTTATTTATTCATAATTCAAAACAAAATCAAAGCAATTGTGTGAGTGGTTTACTACGGAATTTTGATTCTATCAGTCGTCGATTGTTCTGATAAGGTCGTCCTGGATGTCCGCGGGGCTGCAGGTTACTGCTGGGCGTCGGTGCAGCCGTTGGCATGTTACTCCCCGTGACGTGAGTCCCGGTGCCAGCAGTAGGAGAAGAAGGTGGCGTGGCCGAAATGCACTCGTTGCTGCTCTACTTGCCAAAGTCTTTGTGGCCTGCACCGCGGCAACTATGTTTTCGGTAATGATTGTACAGGTCCTTCTCATGCTCGGTGACGTTGGCGGCGGTGCCACCCGGATAGAGGTGCTGAGACCGGTGCAGCGTGCTCGGGTCGTCGATGTGGCTAATTTCCAGCGTCGCGCAACGAGCTTGCACGTCCCTTGAGCGGATTCGCGTACCGCCAGAAGTTCTGCTCGTCCTGGAGGTTGACCGCCGAACTTCACCTCGAGAATCGACTTGAGCGGAGTGACCTCCACTAGAAGACCGTCTGCCTGGAACAAGTTCCCAGAATCTCCGCCATCAGTCGGATCTGTGAAGGTGTTTGTCGAACTCACGGTGCAATTGCGAGCCGTAGACTGCGAAAGAGAACACCAAATTATATTTCAATATTATCGTTTCTCGACTTTTCTAGAATGAAAAAAAGAACTCTGAAATTCTAACATTTTAATTGATTCTCAAAAATTCTCAAAAATTCTCAAAAACTCTCTAAAATTCTCAAAAATTCTCAAACACTCTCTAAAATTCTCAAAAATTCTCAAAAGTTCTCAAAAATTCTCAAAATTTCTCAAAAATTTCCAATTTTTTTTTAAAATTCTCAAAAAATTTCCAAAAATTCTCAAATTTTTTTAAAAAATCTAAAATTTCTCAAAAATTTCAAAATTCTCAAAAAATCTCAAAAACTCTCTAAAACTCTTTAAAATTCTCTAAAATTCTCTAAAATTCTCAAAAATTTTCAAAAATTCTCAAAAATTCTCAAAAATTCTCAAAAATTCTCAAAAATTCTCAAAAATTCTCAGAAATTCTCAAAAATTCTCAAAAATTCTCAGAAATTCTCAAAAATTCTAAAAAATTCCCAAAAAATCTTTAAAATTCTCAAAAAATTTCAAAAATTCTCAAAAAATTTAAAAAATTCTCAAAAATTCTCAAAAAATTCCAAAATTCTCAAAAATTCTCAAAAACTCTCTAAAATTCTTTAAAATTCTCTAAAATTCTCAAAAATTCTCAAAAATTCTCAAAAATTCTCAAAAATTCTCAAAAATTCTCAAAAATTCTCAAAAATTCTCAAAAATTCTCAAAAATTCTCAAAAATTCTCAAAAATTCTCAAAAATTCCCAAAAAATCTTTAAAATTCTCAAAAAATTTCAAAAATTCTCAAAAAATTTCAAAAATTCTCAAAAAATTTCAAAAATTCTCAAAAAATTTAAAAAATTCTCTCTAAAATTCTTTAAAACTCTCTAAAATTCTCAAAAATTCTCAAAAAATTTCAAAAATTCTCAAAATTTTTCAAAAATTCTCAAAAATTTCAAAAATTCTCAGAAATTCTCAAAAATTCTCAAAAATTCTCAAAAATTCTCAAAAATTCTCAAAAATTCTCAAAAATTCTCAAAAATTCTCAAAAATTCTCAAAAAATTCCCAAAAAATCTTTAAAATTCTCAAAAAATTTCAAAAATTCTCAAAGATTCTCAAAAATTCTCAAAGATTCTCAAAAATTCTCAAAAATTCTCAAAAATTCTCAAAAATTCTCAAAAATTCTCAAAAATTCTCAAAAAATCTCAAAAATTCTCAAAAATTCTCAAAAATTCTCAAAAATTCTCAAAAATTCTCAAAAATTCTCAAAAATTCTCAAAAATTCCCAAAAAATCTTTAAAATTCTCAAAAAATTTCAAAAATTCTCAAAAATTCTCAAAAATTCTCAAAAATTCTCAGAAATTCTCAAAAATTCTCAAAAATTCTCAAAAATTCCCAAAAAATCTTTAAAATTCTCAAAAAATTTCGAAAATTCTCAGAAATTCTCAAAAATTCTCAAAAATTCTCAAAAATTCTCAGAAATTCTCAAAAATTCTCAAAAATTCTCAAAAATTCCCAAAAAATCTTTAAAATTCTCAAAAAATTTCAAAAATTCTCAAAAAATTTAAAAAATTCTCAAAAATTCTCAAAAAATTTCAAAATTCTCAAAAATTCGCAAAAACTCTCTAAAATTCTTTAAAATTCTCTAAAATTCTCAAAAATTCTCAAAAATTCTCAAAAATTCTCAAAAATTCCCAAAAAATCTTTAAAATTCTCAAAAAATTTCAAAAATTCTCAAAAAATTTCAAAAATTCTCAAAAAATTTCAAAAATTCTCAAAAAGTTTCAAAAATTCTCAAAAAATTTAAAAAATTCTCTCTAAAATTCTTTAAAATTCTCTAAAATTCTCAAAAATTCTCAAAAAATTTCAAAAATTCTCAAAAATTTTCAAAAATTCTCAAAAATTCTCAAAAATTCTCAAAAATTCTCAAAAATTCTCAAAAATTCTCAAAAATTCTCAAAAATTCTCAAAAATTCTCAAAAATTCTCAAAAATTCTCAAAAATTCTCAAAAATTCTCAAAAATTCTCAAAGATTCTCAAAAATTCTCAAAAATTCTCAGAAATTCTCAAAAACCCTCCAAAATTCTCTAAAATTCTCAAAAATTCTCAAAAATTCTCAAAAAAATTCTCAAAAATTCTCAAAAATTCTCAAAAATTCTCAAAAATTCTCAAAAATTCTCAAAAAATCTCAAAAATTCTCAAAAGTTCTCAAAAATTCTCAAAAATTCTCAAAAATTCTCAAAATTTCTCAAAAATTTCCAAAAATTCTTTAAATTCCCAAAAAATTTCCAAAAATTCTCAAAAAAATTTGAAAAATCTCAAAAATTCTCAAAACATTTCAAAATTCTCAAAAAATCTCAAAAACTCTCTAAAATTCTTTAAGATTCTCTAAAATTCTCTAAAATTCTCTAAAATTCTCAAAAATTCTCAAAAATTCTCAAAAATTCTCAAAAATTCTCAAAAATTCTCAAAAATTCTCAAAAATTCTCAAAAATTCTCAAAAATTCTCAAAAATTCTCAGAAATTCTCAAAAATTCTCAAAAATTCCAAAAAAATCTTTAAAATTCTCAAAAAAATTCAAAAATTCTCAAAAAATTTAAAAAAATCTCAAAAATTCTCAAAAAATTTCATAATTCTCAAAAATTCTCAAAAACTCTCTAAAATTCTCAAAAATTCTCAGAAATTCTCAAAAATTCTCATAATTCTAAGAAATTCTTAAAAATTCTCAAAAATTCTCAAAAACTCTCTAAAATTCTCAAAAATTCTCAAAAAGTCTCAAAAATTCTCAAAAATTCTCAAAAATTCTCAAAATTTCTCAAAAATTTCCAAAAATTCTTCAAAATTCTCAAAAAATTTCCAAAAATTCTCAAAAAATTTAAAAAATACTCAAAAAATTTCAAAATTCTCAAAAACTCTCTAAAATTCTTTAAAATTCTCTAAAATTCTCAAAAATTCTCAAAAATTCTAAATTCTAAAATTCTAAAATTCTAAAATTCTAAAATTCTAAAATTCTAAAATTCTAAAATTCTAAAATTCTAAAATTCTAAAATTCTAAAATTCTAAAATTCTAAAATTCTAAAATTCTAAAATTCTAAAATTCTAAAATTCTACAATTCTAAAATTCTAAAATTCTAAAATTCTTAAATTCTAAAATTCTAAAATTCTAAAATTCTAAAATTCTAAAATCCAAAAATTCTAAAATTCTAAAATTCTAAAATTCTAAAATTCTAAAATTCTAAAATTCTAAAATTCTAAAATTCTAAAATTCTAAAATTCTAAAATTCTAAAATTCTAAAATTCTAAAATTCTAAAATTCTAAAATTCTAAAATTCTAAAATTCTAAAATTCTAAAATTCTAAAATTCTAAAATTCTAAAATTCTAAAATTCTAAAATTCTAAAATTCTAAAATTCTAAAATTCTAAATATTCTAAAATTCTAAAA